>NC_039257.1:19793957-20393957 GCF_003368295.1 Carassius auratus | reverse complement strand
TATGTCAGTCAATAGACATGGGAGGGGCCTGTGCAAAACTACGTGACTCTGCCAAGAATCTGTGAACAGCTTGATCTGAAAAGAGCTTATTATAAGCGCTGGGTGGATTTTTATCATTATAAGGTGGTTAATTTACGTTCAAACACCATGTAATGTGTAACGTTACTTTTGCAGTGATTTGCCAGCTATCCGAAGCGTGTGACGGAAATGTTAAGCCCCTTACTGTACTGTGATTCTGTCTCCCAGCACGACGAGACAAAACCAATAAAACCCATTATAAACGAGGCATTTGTTGAATGACTTACACTGTCTTTTTACGCGTTAGGTTGCATCGCACCATGTAAACATAAAACCATGTCTGCATTTGTGATCAGAGAAACGACGAACAACAAGCTCTAACAGTTACTCTACACTGCTCAAAATGACGTTTGAATCGTCAGTGACAAATTCTTTATATATGAAAACGTACATACAAGCTGTGATTCAGCATTATCCGTCAGAACACTGACATTGTAGGCTACTCTCCCAGGAAACAGTCGTTGTCCTCTGTAAAAAGCATTGCATACATCTGAATATTTGGATTGAACTGTTCCAGAACAGTGTTGTAAATACAACTTAACCACTGATTTCTAGTGTCTTTTGGAAGGCCAAACAAAGTAGTTTCGCTTTCGCAATGAAACACGCAGCGTCTCCCCAACATGGCGCCGACATTTGGGCGGCGTCATGCAAATCTTCCCACATCGTGACGTAGACATGTGGGTGTGTGTTTAAACGAGGTGTTTTAGGAGGTGTGGACGAGTCTTGCTAATTTAGGGATCTTATCTATTCACGAAAAGCTTGTAACACTCCAAAGAGAAAGGAAAACATTAACTTGCATCATATGACCCCTTTAACAGCTATCTCAGTAATAATAAGCAGCAAATTAGGAGGTAACTGAGGCAAAAAGTCATAGTTAATAGTGAGAATTGGTACTAAATAAAAATGTGACCAAAATCTCACAGACCACAACATTTGAACGGTAGTGTAGGAGAAAATAAAGTGTATATAAAGTGAATAGTACTAATAAAGGGTGTACTCACACTGCCAGTTTGAACCGTGCCCGAGTGCGTTTGACCACCAAAGCGTGGTTTGTTTGACTAGTGTGAGTGCTCCGAATCGTGCCCGGGCGTGGCTCGATTGGCCGGCCCTGGCCCGCTTGGAAGAGGTGGGCCAGGGCACGGTTCTGTTGGACTCGGGCGCGGTTTGCATGCAGTGTGAGCGCTAACCGTGCTCAAAGGACGCTTTGCATCACGGTTTTGCGACGCTCCAAAACCAACATGGCAGGGAAAGGGTCGCTTTGGTCTACGGGAGAGGTGCAAAACGCATTAAAAAAAACTAAAAACTGCAAAGTCCTTGCTGCACTTCAGCTGGTATCTTGCAAACATCCTCATACGAGCAGCACGATTACGTGAAAATTTTCGCGCCACTAAGGCGACACATCTGTTTAACAACAGGCTGTGAGAGGGCTGTGGACCAAACAACACAAAATTATCCACAAAGAAAACAGAGCGATACACTCCATTGTGTTCATAGAGCGCCGCTCTTCCTGTTTATCCCGAAACCGTCGCACCATAATGATGTAAGCGTGCTCCGGCACGAATGCTGAAACCCTATATGTGAGTGCAGGCCAGAGGGGGAGTGGGGAGGGGGGACAATCGTACTCGGGCCCGGTTCATGGCAACCGTGCCTAGTGTGAGTACACCCAAAGAATGAGTTTCTGAATGTTTGACTCACAGGGTACAGAACAATTAGAGTATGACTCATATGTCAATGGGGCATGTAGTCTTCCAAAAATACTGTACGTACTGTAGCACTGTTAACATTTCAAGACATCACTGATGTGAAATAGCTTTCAGCAGATCCTATTGCATATTTCCTACACTTTCTTTGGTAGGCTTCTGTTTGTAGCATCACTGAGGTCATTTTTTTTTTTTTTTTTTTTTTTGATGACACATCAGATCTTAATCTATCTTATTCCTTATTTCATATCTGTACATGGCAAAAATTTGACAATTCTCATTATAGCTTTTTCCAAAACAAAATAATAATAAAAAAATAAAATAAAACTGCTTACTTAGGTCCAACACATGAAGTGACCAATGCATGTCTTCTTTTGAATTCACAGTCAGAAAGATTTCCTGAGGTATCATTTGAATTGTTTCAGAATGAGGTTTTGATTTCATATTAACCAAAGTCTAGTAAGAGTACCTGTTGTATCTGGTTGAGATGGTAAAGGCTATGAACATCTGTCAGAATGCTGATTTAACATATATGTAGATTGTGTTTATATGTATTTCTGTGTTTTGTATGTATGAGAACGTGACAAGGCACAGAAGAGCAAGTTAAGCAAATTTCACAAACGATGGTAATTCAAAGTGCTTTAAATAAAATAAAATAAAAATAATTTAAATAATCATAAAAACAATAACAATAAAAGCAAGGAATTAAAATTTTACTACAGACTTAGAGATTTACAGATTGAGATTAAACTGTTGTTTAAAGTGTTGTTTGTCTGTTTACTTCTCCAGAAGAATTCAAAGGGACAAGGTTTTCCATGGTGCCACGTGTACCACAAAACTGATTGACTGGTACATTACAAAGTTACATAAGTTTAATGTAAAGTATTGTAATTTATTCAAGACATTTTCCCAAACACATTTGTCAGCATTGCTGGATTATTTATTTATGTTATTTTTTCCCACCACCATGCGAATCAATTTATGGATGACTGACAATTAGTGAAACAGTAAACTGGGATAGGAGAAAGCATGTTAATGTCATGCCCCTGGACTCATTCTGTTACGTTTTCATTCCTCATGTTCTCTGTGTGACCTAGTTTCTGTCTAGTGTTAATTGTGTCATTATGTTCAGGTGAGTCTTATCAGTTATCCTCATTTACGGTCCCCATATCATTTGCAGTCTGTTCAGTGTTTGGTTGTCCGGTCTCGTCTATAGAATACATCTGTGTTATTCTGGTGTGTGTGTATTTGCTGTTACCCTGCTGTGGATCAC
Source organism: Carassius auratus (assembly GCF_003368295.1). NCBI lineage: Eukaryota > Metazoa > Chordata > Actinopteri > Cypriniformes > Cyprinidae > Carassius > Carassius auratus. The sequence goes on along the minus strand of NC_039257.1, from coordinate 20,390,906 downwards.
CCCTCTGTGAAGTATTAAAGACTGTTTATTGTTTCTTCTTCGGTTACGTGTTTCTCTCCCACACCACACCGTGACAGTTAAAGTTAAACTTTACATTTTTTTTTATTATTTTATTATTTTCACCTTTCTACAATACAATCTGTAATACAATAAACAATCTGCAAAGTTACAAAGCAAGTCGATGACAACAGGATGTAAACTCTCTGACAGAAAAAAAACTTGCATGAAATGTGCCATTTGTAGTCCTGCCATTATTTTTGTGACTTTGCTTCATCACTATGTTCACATTTGCATAATGTTCACCTACTGATTGCGTTGGCCCACCTTCAAAGTCTAGTCTACTAGATGGTGTTTTTCAAGAAACAACAACAAACAAAACGTATGACCTTTCAATACTGACACCATAGTTACCTTAGATATTACCTTAAATATAATATATTTTTTACAGCTGCTCATGAAGTCTCTGGAGCTGAAACCCAATTATGATAAAGGGGCGTCACATTTCTGACACACTCTATCAGTAACTGACCAATCAGAGCAGACTGGGCTTTTCAAGAAAGGTGGGCTTTAAAGAGATAGAAACTAAAACATTTCAAGCAGAGAGGTGTACCGAATGTACAGTTTGAGAATAATATATATATATATTCTTTCAATCATGTTAATATATTGTTCTACCAATTATGGTAGAATCCTATCTATTACATAGCACTTATGGTAGAAACATACTTTACAAATTATGAACTTGAGAATGAGCATAATATGGGCATAATATCAATACTTTGATTACATTATATCGTCTAGATCAAAAGGTTATTTCAGTCCAATTCAGTTTGTGTGGTTGAGTTGGAATAATTAATTTGCAATCCACAAATAGCAAATTTCAGCAGGCATTATGAAGGTTTTTGAAATTTAGTAATCTCTCTGTGCGGACCTCGTGTTCAGTTTTGCCATGCCGTTGTCACTCAGTCCAGGAGAAGCGTTGTCACGTCTGATTAAAGTTAACCCCTCAGATAGCGGTGTGTGCATGTGTCACGGCTGCTCCGTCCTCCCCTCCTCGTCTCCTCCATTTTCTTCCCCACCCCTCCTTCTCCTCTGGTTATTTTCAGACAGTGCAGCAGAAGAATATTTCCCCCTTCAAGGTCTCCCGCCCACTCCCGTGGGTGCCGTTTCCCTGGAAACCATGTCAGAGTTGACTCGGGGACCGCAGATGGATTGCCCTTTATCAGGTTACACAATTGGCCCATTAAAGAGAGGCAGCCTGCCGTTCTAATGACAGGACCAGCCAACCCCCCCATACACCCCACCCCTAATGGGTATAGCTGCACATCCACATCTGGACACAGGGCCGGACCACGTCACAGCCTAGAGGGTTGTTTATGTGCGGATTGCACCTCTCTGGGGATAGCATTGTATGCCAAACCTGACCTGGCTGATAAATTCAGAAAGGAAACCAAATTAAAACAATGTTATTGGATTCTATGATTGGCTCACCCAAACTGACAAGAAATGCAATAAATACTACCATATAAATCCTATTGTTTGTCTTAACCAGCTGACTGCATCAAATGCCTTTAGCAGCCATTCTTTCCTCTTCATTCTTCCTTCTTCTACTTCTCAACTAGTCATGCAGGGGTGCACTTCTCTTACAAAAACAAATTAAATTTTGTCGACTAGCAGAACTAGATAGTGCAAGACTGTTAAATCCCTAGTGCATTAAGCGGAATAAAATGTAGTTGCCGCCCATAGCTTTATTTAAACAATATTATCAGGGATGCACATAAGTGTTACGCAGGTGCACAGGCACAACCAAAATAAAAAATGCTCTGGGTAAGTAAGTCCCAAATCACCATTTTAGATTTATTACTGTAATGCTGTATAAGATCTCCATTTGAACTGAAAGCATAAATCTATGTGGTAACACTTTATTTTAGGGTCTCTTAACTCTTTTCCCACCATTGATGAGTTATCTCGTCTTTTAAAAGAAAACGCTTCCCCACCATTGCCGAGTTTTTACGGCTTTTCGTGTTTTCACTGTTATACACTTGGGGGCGCTATTACACATCTTCTGAATGAGTTTAAAAAACTTCCTGAACAAAACACACGTGAACAGGATATATATATATATATATATATATATATATATATATATATATATATATATATATATACACACAAAATAATAATAATTTAAAGTAGAGGCTCTGATCTTAATTTTGGTGTATTGCATATAAAATTATTCAGACAGCAAAAAATACTGGAGGCCATAAAATTTTCTTGAAAATCATCAAAATCGCTGGCGGTGGCTAGCAACAAAAAAAAAAAAAAACAAAGAAAAAAAAAAAATTTAGAAACATTTAGATTTAGAAAGATTTAACTAGTTGCTTATTAGTATGCATATTTATAGAATAGTAGTCATTTATCAGTAGTAATTAAGCACATATTAATGTCTTATTCTACATCTCTAATAGTACCCATCCCTAAATTTAACAACTACCTTACTAGGAATTTACTGAGGGAAAAATGTTAGGGAAAATTAGTTAATAGTGAATAAGTGTTCCCTATTCTAAAGTGGTACCCTATGTCATTTCAGAGTAAAATGCTAAACTGACATTTCCCTCACTTGCACTTCATTTAACAGCACTAAAACCAACAGCGCATATTCTTACTTGCCAGCAACCTGTCAAAATAGTTTTTCAAGTTAATACGCACTTTTTATGTTAAAATATATTATTATTATCACACATAATGTATTTTATATAAAAAAAACATTAAGCACAATAATTATTTTATTGCTATTATTAATTATATATATATATATATATATATATATATATATATATATATATATATATATATATATATATATATATATATAGTTTATGTAAGCTAAAAGAAATGTTTGTTTTCTATACATTCAGACGTGTCAGGAAGAATGGTGAGCTGCCCAATAGCAGGACCTACTGCACGCCCCATCTAGAGATCAGTCTCAAATGTGACACTTATCCTGCTAACATATGGAGACAAAAAGAATTAGTACGAACGAAAATGAATTACTGATATAGACTTCCTCTGCCTTAGGAATCGTCCATGCACTTAGTGACACAGAAATTTCGGTCCCACTTTATATTAGGTGGCCCTTGACTACTATGTACAATGTACTTACCGTGTTCATATTGTATTGTAAAACACTTTTGCTGCTATTGAGGTGGGATAGGGGTAAGGTTAGGGAGAGGGTTGGAGGTATGGGTAAGTTTAAGGGTGGGTTAAGGTGTAAAGTATGGGTCTACAGAGTAATTATAAATGTAATTACAGCAATTAAATACAGATGTAATTACATGTCGTTTTTTTAAATATAAGTACAATGTAAAAACATGTATATACGCAATAAGTACATTGTACGAAATTATTAATTAAAATGTAAGTACATAGTAGTTAAGGCCACTTAATATAAAGTGGGTCCGAAATTTCTTCAAGATACCTGTTAGAAATTTCAACGTGACAACATTTTTGACTGCATTTCAATAACACTCAACATCAGAAGACCTGAAATATTCAGTAAAAATGTCATTAGTTGAGTCTAGGATTGAGAGTTCAAATATAGATGCTCTTTATTCATGGCGATGGGATGATAAGGTTGGCTATAACCTAATTCTTGGTGCTCTGTTTGCTGACCTAGTGATCTAGTGGCTTGATATACTTACCGGGTAAAGCTTTCTCAGATTAATCAAGATCAAAGAGCTGTCACGCCAGCTCCTTGTGTTTAAAGACATCTAAATCCATTTGGTTTCACAGTTGGGTTCCACAACAAAAACAGAAGGGTTGAGTCTTGGGTTTACAAAACTGCTCTGGTACTTTCTGGGGTAAATAATGATATTTGGTATGAATCAATATATGAATGGATGAAGATGCCAGGTGTGATTCTGTCCCTATTTAATAACTGAATTTGTGTGGAGACCTTTTTTTTTTTTCTAGAGGCATTTGTAGCTTGACTTTCACAAGAGAGGGGGTTTTAAAGCATTATTCAGTTTAATTTAATGAAGCCAACTTTTAGTTCAAACTATTGCGTAAATTTTGGACTTTTTGTTTGGAAGATGTTGGAGGAGTGTTTTGGAAGAAGACTTTGTTTTGCTTTTTGTTTTGTTGCCACTAGTGCAGAGAAAAGAACACGATTTGATTGGCTGTCCGCAAGCCTAAAGCAGACTTTGCGCGGCCAAGGATGGCCAAAGTATACTGCGGTCTTTAGAGTATCAAGGTGTATTAATAAGGCAAATATGGCCAAGTTTAATTTCATGTCGACTCTACATTTTTAAGATTCCTGTGTCCACAACCTAATCTGAAAATTACAGTAGAAAAATATATACAAGTCATTTCATTAAGATTCTCTACCAATTTGTTTGCATTGTCAGATGTTCCAACACAAGTTAAAGGGATCATATTATGCTATTTCAAGTTTTCCTTTCTCTTTGGAGTGTCACAAGCTGTTTGTGCATAGATAAGATCCCTAAAGTTGCAAAGACTGAAGTCTCAAACCCAAAGATATATTCTTTATAAAAGTTAAGACTTTTTAATAAGACTTTTTAATACTTTGTTTGGCCTTCCAAAAGAGGACACAACTAGAAATCAGTGGTTAAGTTGTATCCACAACACTGAGTTCGAGAACAGTTCAGTCCAAAATATTCAGATGTGTGCGACACATTTTATGGAGGACTGTTTCCTGATCCTGGGAGAGTAGACTACAATGCTGGCTGTTCTGACTCACAGTCTGTAAGTACGTTTACATATTTACAGGATTTGCCACAGTGGTGAGCAGGATAGAGTAGCGCTTGTTGTTTTTCCTTTCTCCGATCACAAATGCAGACATGGTTTTATGTTTACTTATGATGCAATACGTAAAAAGACAGTATAAGCCATTATAATCCGTAATTAAGTCCCCAATGGATGCAACAAATGCCACATTTATAATGGGTTTTATTGATTTTGTCTTGTTGCGCAGGGACATGGCATCACAGTATGATAAAGGGTGTAACATTTCCGTCACACGCTTGAGATATTCGGCCAGTCACAACACACAGGACAGCTGGCCAATCAGAGCACACCTCAGTTTTCAGACCGATGAGCTTTGTAAAAATGCATTTCAGAAAGGTGGGGCATAGAGGAGAAAAATAATGCACAGTATGTTGAAAATAATGTGTTTTTTTTAACCTTAAACCGCATAAACACATTTCATTACAACAAATACACAAAATGATGTTCTTTTTATCAACATCATATGAGCCCTTAAAAACCAACAAGCTTAGTTTATGTAACTATTCAGGCTTCATTTGGCATTATAATATCTTTTGCAGCCTGATTTGCATCAATAAACAGCAGCGAGTGTGGCTTTTTAATGCCTAATTGGGATCTAATAAGCGGTCTTATTATTGCGAGTGCCGGGGTTCAACCCTATTAGTTGCTTGGCTGCCCGTAACATTTGCTTCCTCCCTCAGTACTTCAGTGTTGTGGGCATGATTGTGAATGAGATTTCTTTCTCTCTCTCTCTTTATCGTTTTATTTTTGAAGTGCTAAAAATAGACCCCCCATTAGCCACATCGCCTGGTACAATGTGTCAGCAATCAGTATGGAAAGCACGCTGTGCAGAAATTACAATGGTCGCATCTCCCTCCCTCTTTCTCTCTCTCTCACTCCTTTTCTCTTTAGCACCCCACCCCCTCCTACCCCTACACACACACACTCCCGCCAGAGCTCTCAAAACCTCTTCCCTGGAGAAACAATCGGGCCTAATTTATGGGTGAGATGGGGAGAAGCTTTTATCTTTGAATTGCATCTGAACTCAGTGTTCATCTGTGATGTTTCAGTATGGTGCAAATAGGGTTGAAGTCTGTAAGATGATGCTAATTTCCCATCAGTACCATTACCCTAGTAATTTCTCCACACTGTGCTGTGCTTTAGTTGAGAATGTCTGTTAGAATGAATATCTCTTGAGCCAATGTGTTGTTACAACACAGTCTTATTTTAATAAACCTGTCAATAATAATATACAATAATTAACAACTGAACTTTATTGCATTGTTGTAAGCTGTATTTTGAAAGTTGATGATTGTTATCTGTTGAAAGCTGTTTCAGTAATGCTATTTTTGGTGGTTGAAAGATTATTTAACATATGTAGACATATGTAGGCAATATTGTCTTAGCATTTCTACCAGCTATTTTGTAATTATTAGTCAAACATGCTCGAAAAAGCTTTAATAGCATACTGTATGCAAGATACTCAACTGGCTGTGTCCCTGTCCATGGTGCTGATCCAGGAGCCCATGACCATATGAAAACCAATTTGGAGTTTTGTGGATTTTAGTCAGTGTCTGTGGCTTTTAGTCCATCTATACATGGGGAACATGAATTTAACCATTTTATTTCCAGTTCTTATTCCTCTTACTTATTACTGATTAAATAATTTCAATGATCAATTTAAAACAGTTCTTGGAAAAGGTTGTTTACTCTTGTTATTGCTCATGTTAGAGGTGACATAATTGGTCTATATTTATAGAATACTTATTTAATACATCAATATTTAAAGAATTCTGCTGACAAAACACATAACATGTAATGCATATTGTTAAAAGAAAAACAGCCATTAAGTAACTACACTGAACCATCTTTTTTTTGCCTGCAGCCCAAAATGACAAAAAAATCCATTGGTTTTGAAGGAATTGTTCATTACTGCCTTACATTGGCACCTCTGTCAAGAGAGATTTTGCGGGGCTGTAATAGAAATCTAAAGTACTGGCTTTTTTAAAAAGGGACAAGACCTTCAATATGTCCCAACCAATCATAAGGAAAAAAAAGTATGTTTATCAAGCAATTTCATAAGGTCTTTTAGTGGTTTTCTTTGAGAAACAATACCTCAAAAAGGGGGTTTTAATTGATCTGGGATTTGAGAAAGCGTCATAGGGAATATTTTAAATTTAGCATTTACATAGTGATAAGCAGTTTCGGTTTCAACAATCATGATAACCTTCTTAACTTCTAGAGACATCTTGGATTAGAATCAGTTTACAGACTTCAGAGTTTGATGGAAGAAAGTAAAAAAGATGAGTGATTACGGCGATTGGGGATCTTCACTAAGCCTGAGTCTGTTTATAGAGCTCCTACTCAGAAATACAGGTCTCAGGGGGTGACAGAGGTCCCGTGGGAAGATGTCAATTAACAGCAGAAAGAAGAAGCCCCATTTAGCTGTGTTTTTCATCCTTCAATTGTAATTTAATAAAAAATGGGAGCAATTACCCTGAGGCAACTGTTGACATTGCGTTCTGAGCTGTGGCACCGCTAAGCTATTGCCGTTTTTTCTAATGTATTTATACATCATTTCTGAACAGAAGACTCTGTTACTAATTCATCTACATAAAGGAGAACTGTAGTGCCCGGGGGCACGAACAAATGAGAGCAGTTAGCGTCACACACCCTCCTGTCGACGGTTCCCTACCCCTCCTTCTTGTGTATACCCACAGCCGACTGCTCTGTTAACTTGTCACTTGTCATTGCCAAAATGGAAGGAACCATATGCCACACTGTTTGTTGGAACAACCACCCCCAACCTCCCTGCACGCTGCTGGCGCTTCTCTGCTATCAAACAACAGAGTGTCGCTACAAAGGGAGCGATCCCGTGCGCAAAGTGACTTCAATCGAGGATGAAAGCGTCGCCTGCTTCTCCCTGCCATCTGATTCCCCGATTTGCCATCGATGATCAGAGACAGTCTAACACACTCATTTTTTATCTCTTGCATAATGCAGGAGTGTATTTCACCCCAGTGATGATGAGGGAATATCTATCGTAGCAGGCTAACACAGCTGTTAACTCTTCTATTAGCATTATAAACTGTGTGACAGTCTCTGTGCTGTAGGGGAAACCCTCTGTCCTGACGTCACCCAGTACTTGCATATGAATGTTACCCGCTGACTTACAGAGACGATGTTCATTTATTTGCAATCAGTTACAACACATTTACTTGTGTGCAGTTGGCATTATTGTTGCGAGTTGGGACATGTGAGTTAGAAAGAGTTGATCATGGGCGTATGAACAATATTGCCACGTCAACACATTTTTAGAAAGTTGCCTACAACAAAGTTGTTTTTTTATGATAGTCATATGTTGAGTTAAGTAACCTTACAAACTATGACAAATCAGAAGCTTCCACCTGGTTGCTGAATGAACTCAGATGTGGACAAAATGCGTCCTGAATGCGTGACCCCTAAGAGGACAACTGCCCACTTATACGTGCCTTTTAGTGCTAATTTTAGGATCACTGGATGAACGTTTATGTCATCAGATTAATAGTCAGCCAGGTTGATGAGGTTTACAGGATTTCTCAACCCTGGCCCTCGAAGTCTACTGTCCTGCAGAGCTTCAACCTTGATCACCTGCCTGTAACTTTCATGTAATCCTGAAGACCTTGTTTAGCTTGTTCAGGTCTGTTTGGAGCTCAACTTTGCAGAAATGTTAGCTTTGAGAGCTGAAAACCCCTGTGAGTTCATTTCTACATCCCAGTGTTGGACAGGTTGATTTTAGAAAGCACAACAAGACCCGTCAAGTTTCTCAATTGGCTCGTTTGAACTTTGTTTGACCCATAACATTTCTCAGTGGTCAACCAATGCTCATTCATCCATTCATTTGTCCTGTTTCCTCTATATTCTTGCACACACCGCACACAACACAAGTTGAAAGTATAGTTCAGTTGTCCATACATTTCAAGCCTTTTTAGTAGTTTGAATCCATCACCTGAAATTCAGTGCATCTATTGGTGGGGTTGTGACATTGCGTTAAGAAGTACTTGAAGAAAAAGAAGAAAACTGACTATTAAAACAACAGAATGCTAAGGTTGAAAGAACAAAAATGGATGTGCAAGGATGTGAGAAGGGTCCTGTGTTTGTACCCAAAGAATGTATGCATGAATGCAGTCCTCTGCAGGTCAAGTGAAGTATACAAAGCCAACTGTGCTTGTGTCGACCTAGTCCATACAAGTCCAAGGTCAGTGGAGGATTCTTAGAAAGTTTAGGATGCTTGACCATGCACAAGATGGTAAAGGCAGGCACAAAAACGAAATATCGTGGAGGCTATAACTGTAAACGCATCATGCACAGAATTGGGTGTCACTCACTGTGAATTTGGCTGATTTATGGCCATGCTTCGAACAGGGGCCAGGCTCATTTGCTGCGGCATAATCAAAGCATAACCCAATGCCTTATGTGTTTTTCCCTCAGCTTTTATGGGAAACGGTTAGAGCCTTACGCCCATCAGCTGAGCCTACTAATACTTCCAGTACATGCAAGATTAGTGCTGGCAGAGGAGATAGCATATAAATACTGTCAGAGAGCTCATCCATTGCCACTGACCGCATTTCACCCTTCCATTGGCAGCGTGTAATGTATGTTAATGGAACTCTAGAACATCAAGAGAGCATTGCGCATACGTTTGTCTGGCAGCTCCGAGCGTGTGTACACATGTACAGGAAGGCTCATAAAACACAGTAACAAGGGCCGTCTGTGGCAGCTGCTACTTAATCTGATTACATCTCATTCAATCTGGAGAGACCTCTGTCTAATGTCTGCCAGTTACGTACAGGCACAGCTGTGCGTACGTTACAGGATCTGCACCATATGGACCGGTGCCGATCTCAGCCTCGCGTGCTGCTGGGAGCCAGCGATCGCGGGGATGGTGGTCTTGTGTGTACACAGTGCACAGGTTTTTATCTTCACAATAATCTCGCCTTCATTGTACCCTCTCACCCATTTCTGGCTACCTCTAAGCCTCGCTGCCTGTCTCTGCTGACTGTTACTTGCTTTGACGGTAATTAATCTTGAAAAGGACATTTTTAGTGGAGGATTTCAATGAAATTTAGACAGCCCTCCCCCACCGAGCCCAGCCTAACACTACAAATGTTGCTCTGTTGTGTTTTGCTCTGCACCTAAATACGGCTAAATACGGAAGTAGTCATGACAAATATGTGCTCAGAAATGTTTAATCATAAATTATAATATGAAGGTTTTTTTTTGACATATTAAGAAGTTATTTTGTCTTGTTTTGTGCATAAATCTAAACATTTTGTGATATTTATGCTTAAAGCAAGAAAGGGAATTTTTTTCTTTTTTTTCTGAAAACATGGCTTAGATTCTCAACTAAATATATCTTGTTTTAAGGATGTCTAGATTTATACTGATATTAAAGATATTCTTTGCAATTCTTTGCGATTTTTTCATAGGTTTTCAAATATCACATTATTATTTATAATATTACACACACACACACACACATATATATATATTCTAATATTATATACCCCAGAGGTAATATGTACAATATGTGTTATATAGAAGTTTATGTAGAGCCAGTTAAAAAGAAGCAAGCAACCATGGATTTGAAGGACCCTGAATTCTCATCACAGTGTGAAGGTCATCCACGCTGTAGGGGGCAGCATCTATGTTTGTGTCCTCTGTTGAAACACTCAGACTGTCCTTCTGTTTTCCCCCAGGATATGCCTGACCTTTTTCATTGGGTCATGGAGATATCTCTCTCTGTCATAGCCAAGAGCCATCAACAAACACACACACACACACACACATACACACTGTAGGAATAAAGGTGTCACACACAGTTTAAGCATGTTCTGAAATAAATGCCACATACTGCTCTTTGTATCAATGATAAAAGTGTCACTCGTGCTTAAATCAGACTGGATTTTTCATCCAGCTTAAAAAATATGCCAGTAGTTTTTTGAGTGGCACAACTACTTAATAAGTTAATATTGCTGCTACGTGCCAGATATTTTAAAGCTTTTTAAAAATAGTTATTGTTTTTGTCAATACAGACATAACAGAATACAGAAAACAGAATATCTGTTACAGAAATTAAGTACTTCCAGTTTAAAAGAATCTTTAATATCCATTTCAAGTTGTTTAACTACTATACTGAATGAAATAGCACAGACTTCTTCGTGGCTAGTGTTTGCATATTTCATTTCATTCAGCGACAACACAAATAAGCTAGTGTTTTGGCATCAGAAACACAAGCCAGTTGTCAGCAGGGTTCTGAACTGTTTCAAGGAGCGAAAACAAAAACCAGGAACGAATGAAATTTTGACAGGAACATAAAACAGAAACAAAATCAAAATGTACATTTGCGAACAGAATCGAACATTTGAAATGGCCATTAACCGCCATTACAATAAAAAAGCAATAATTTTATTTAGAACAAATTTAGAAATTTAGAAATGTTATTAACCCTTTTTTTCTAGGCAAACTGGTTTTGTAATGATAATAATACAGATGAACGCAGGAACAGAAATGTTAAAATATCGATTTTGCTCAGAGTGAGCAGATTTATTTATTTGTATTAAAAAAACAAACAAATTCAAGCCCTGGTTGTGAGTATAATAAAGATGTGTTTCTCACATTTGGCTTTGAGAATCTTGGAACATAACACAAGAGTTATATGAATAATTTGTATGGTGTTGTTTGTTCTTTTTGACCTTGGCAGCTGTAGTCTCTATAAACTGCAGTTCTGAGGGAAAAACTGTGTTTTTGTTGTTGTTGTTTTTTTTCTCCCTAAAATGTTCCAAGAAAACTAAATAAAGAATATAGTTTTATAACAGCATGAGGCTAAATAATGACAGAATTGCCATTTTTTATGTCTCAGCAATTCTTTGAAATGTATGTGCTGCTACAAAAACACTAAGAATGATGGCTGAGACAGCATTTATTATGGAGCTGACATTTGTGTTGCACCTTTGCTTTGCTTTATTCTCTTAATATGAACAGGATACAGTTCTTGTCCAAGTCACACACCTGACACATCACACTCTGAGAGACTAGCGCAGACACGCTCAGCTTTCCTTGTCTCGCTGTCTCTCCGGTTGTCACAGTAACCGTCTCACCTCCTCTCTCCAGGCACACCTAATGAGGTGAGTGCAACACGGCCGTAAGAGAGGAGAAGGGAAGTAACGGCTGTTAGCACAAAAGAACACGATTTATTGAAGTCATGCCAAATATGTGTTTTGTGAGCATTCTCCGGGTTTCTGTCACATATTGCCAGTGTGCTGTAAGTGTCGCTGTCAGCCAGTGCTGCCTGCTTTCAAAGACAAAAACAGGAGATGCAAAAAAATGCACGTCGAGAAAGGGAGAGAAAAATGCAGGAGAAATGCGAGACAGTGTGTGACAAGGCATCTGACGTCTTGAGGTTGTTATTCATCCAGTAACACAGAGCTCCTCCCTCGCTCAGGCAGTCGTGTGCTCTTGTCCTCTGTGTGCTGTGTGGCTGTTTGCTATCTTGCAGTTTCACGAAGGGTAAAGGGGGGCCGTTCAATATGCTTGTTTACTGTGGGGGTACCGCGGTACACTGATCCTATCGGATGAGAATAATGTGCTACTTGATTTAAACCAGTAGTTCGCAACTGGTTTTGCTTCAGGACTCGCATTTTGCTTTGGATATCAAGCGATGACCCGCAACAATAACTAAAAAGCTCCTTGAAATACAACTTTAGGCCTAAATTGAAGAATTTTGGATTTTAATTGCGTAAAAAATCCATGTGTTATTTTTAACATAAAATGATTAACTTATTGTGATGCATAATTGTCATACATAAAAAAAAAAAACATGGCATACTGTAGCTTTTATTAACTATTTATTTGATTTTATTAAAATAATAATCTCTTGTAAATGCATTTATTCGAATTGCTTAGAATGAGCATAAATCTGTTCATTGTTAAAGCAAATATACTCAGTTAAAAAAAGAGATTGAGAGATGTTGAATTTATTATTATATAAATACTGCATATAAAAAAAATACAAATATAATAAAAACAATAATTTAGTATACAGTATAAACTTGGTTAATGTGTATTTAGGTTTATTAGTACTATTACAGAAATCTAACATGTTTCTTACCTTTTTCATTTATGTATGACTGACAAATAAGCATCATAGTAAATTTATTAATTTGTTAAATCTGTGTAATCCAAATAGATGATTGTATATGCAACTGAAATACATAAATCTTGAATGTAATGAGCTAACAATACAATAATTTTTTTTTGAGTATTTAGTTGAAGAGATTTATGTTCATGCAAGTATGCTATTGTTAATTTTCAAATGAAGCATTTTCTTTTCCTTTTTTCTTTTACAAGTTGCTAAGGCTTTTATTTATTGAGTTTTTACTTTTAACACGTTTTTTTGATTGATTGTTAAATTGTCAGAATTATTTTATTATTTGCAATGCAATCATCTTTTTGTCCCTCTTTTTTTTTGGATTCTAAATTTGTATCTAAATTTGGCCATCCTGGGTTGGCCATTAATTCCAAAAAAACTGCTGGTGCTTGATATAAACTTGGCCAATGATAAAATGAAGTGTTAAGCCACATAACACTGGAGTCTCATGAAGGCTTCCCTCCCTTGATTCAGAGTCAGCAGCAGGATGTGTTTTATTGGTTTGCATCAATTACATTAGCTTTAATTAAAGACACTTTACATGACTTTACTTGTCTGAAAAGCTATTACAAGGGGTTCAGAAAGAATACACAAGTGGATATTTGTCAAGTCCTTGGCATTTTGTCTGTAATGGAAGAATAATTAGTGTGTGTTTAGCTTTATTGGTTGGTATGTCAAAGATGTAGCATTCAAAGCTAAAAAATAGTGACATATACCATTTAAGATCAGATGTGGGATATCCATGAGCCTGAAGATGATGCAGGATGAAACATGAGAGTGGCACTGTGTGCCAGTCTCCTGTCATGTTGGAACTAAATTTTGCAGGTGTATGATTATTAATGCAGAGAATCATCTGTTTACACACCTGTCACTGTGAATGCTTGCTAAACAGGCTGTATTGTGGTTGCTTTGTCTTGCTGGTTCATTGTATTTGCTAAAAAAATGAACATTTATCATCAACTGCAAAGATCTCCCTTGGCTCCCATGTTCCTGCGATATCGCACACCCACATTTCAGCTAAACGTAATTGTACATTTCAGCACAAGCATCCAATTTGAAGAGGAGTTCATTGCACTTTTCCAAGTAGGCAGTTGGAAAGCAAACGTTGAATGGAGCACAGCGTAATGTGTTTCATTTATGGCTTTTTGAGATGCAGAGATTCATGAAGCTCAACAGTTTCAGGCAGACTGTCATCAGCGGTTCTCATTAGCATCCTAATAAAGACCCCACGACAAGCAGTTCGGTGTAATCAGTCAACGGGGACAATATTTACAATCCTCGCCATCTTCAGCTCAGAACACGGACCAAGACTGGGGCTTAAGACTCTCTTCCATTTTTACCCCTCTTTTCTCACCGTCAACTTAATTAGTCACATCAGACGTTAATTACACCAAGTGTAGGAAGTCGCAATCTCAAGTAGATCAAATTAAGCAGCGTGCAAAGCTTGAAGTGTCTAATTTCTGCCGGTGCACAGACAATCTCAATTCTGTGGGGAACACATCACGTGTGCACACCTCCCTTAGGGCTGGGATCTTAATGCTGGAAATCACCCCATTTGAATTAAGTGAATACACGCTACTTGCGGTAAGAAGTAACTCATCTATGGTGTGAAAAAGAGTTAATGGCTCGGAAATGACTATGTATGAATGCCTTCGTGTAGCTCCGACAGCACAGGATGGTGCAAGCAACGCCAGTTTCATAGGTTTGATTCCCAGGAAAGCAATGACTGAAAAAAAACGTGTACCTTGAATGTAGCGTTAGCCGATTTAGATAAAAGCATCTACCAAATGCCGTTTGCAGTATGGTAGAAAATAGTGGACAATAGTCAAGTTTTATTTTTTTGTAAAGGTAATATATGTACTGTATGTTTAAAATGTTCTCATATTGTAGTTTAATTTGAAGTTTAACCACCTTATTTTTAACATAAGAGCAAGTGCGTCCATTTGTGTGCTGCAAAGAAATTGACCATTTGCTGTGTAAATAAGACACAAATCAGATTATTGTTTTTATTTATTTATTTTACATTGATTTCCCCAAGAAGTGAAAGCTTTGTGGTGCTTTAACATTGATTTTCACATTGTTTATCTGAGCTTCCTGAACAGCCAAGCACCACAACACTGGTTCAACCAAGGTGTGTTTGACAAGACAAACTTTGAATAGCGCACTGAATTCATTTGGATTGAGAAAAAAAAATGAGTGCAGGTAAACATATTAAATGTTTGTTTCATTGAGCCTTTTTTGAAAGTTTTGAATGTTATTTTCCCAATAGGTATATTCCTCATCCTGCTAGTCCAAATTAACTTCCTGTTGGTGTGGCCAATTCAATTTAAAATCTGATACATTGAAAAGGAAACCCTTGAAAGATAACGGAGATCTTTGGGAAAGACAACTGGAAACATTATTTCTCCTTTCCATCTGATGCCACTAATGGACCAGAAATTACACACTACTGACGTATAAAAACCCTGATGAATAAATACAATATGTTCATGTGCTGCTTTTCAGTGTTTTAAGCCTCCTCTATTGAAGAGCTTCTATGAAGAGCCCTAACATTGGAATACATTTGGATGGGTGGGTGAGATATAACTGTACAGTGGCATTCATGGCCTCGTCTGTGGGCTGAAGAACATGGCGAAGAGATTTTAATGATTGCTGCACGACACAAGTATGCTAACCTTGTGTCCTGCGGGTCTAAGTGACCTAGCCTTTTCATTTTCAAAAGGTGCAACATGGTGCCACAGCAGAGCTGTAGTTGGGCTATGCATGAGTCACTTTGATGGTGCATATTCAACATAGATTGCTGAAGTAAAGGTCAAACCCTCTGCTTAGGTTCAGACTGCCCAGCCTCCAGACACAAGTTACATCTCGTAGAAAATGCAGCCTATATATATACATATTTATTCATAAAGCTAACCCTAACCCTAACCCTTAAACCAAGTTAAGTGATGCTTCTTTTTGATCTGCTAAAACAACCACTTTTGATTTTTTTTTTTTTAACAGGACAATTTAATTCACTTAAGTGTCTTGACGTGGTCATTGTTTATCATTAGTTTATTTAATTATTTATTTTTTTATGATCTAGCAGTTGCCATACTTTATTGTGATTATTACATAAAATTACTTTCGAGATTTGCAAGGCTAGCAGCAAAGGCTTTATTTTCCTCAACTAAATTGCTATAAGGGTATGTTTATATGACTTCAGTGTCCTAAAAACATAAAAAATGTTCCTTTGTGTTTTTTGCACACAATTATGAAAATCATGTCAAAGTGATCTCTGTTTACATGGATCCACAAAAATTACTTAAACCACTGTACAGTTGGTGATGTCTCTCTGTAAAGAAATACTATGTGAACACATGTATGCGCATACCCTAGTAAAAAAGTCATGTATTTAAAATACATTTATTCATACTAATATGTCTATTAACATATTTACTGAAATATTGCTCAAGATTTACTGTTATAAAATTTTAATTAAACTTTATTAGGAGTACTACTTGTGCACTATTGACTTTTCTTAATTTTAAGCCTAAAATGAGGATTGTATGATCTATGAATAATATCAGTCTTTAAATGCAATAAATTTAAAGTATACCTGCAATAGATCCACATTAGCAAAATCAAATATCAGTATATCTTTAGTTGGACTTCGATAATACTTTAGCACAATTAAAGTGCATTAAGTATAAGTTGATCCAATTTAGCAGACTTTAAGTATAACCGTTTAATATACCAAATGGTAAATTGTAGGGTAATTTTATTAAGCACAAACATAAGTAAATGTATTTGTAGTATATTTGAAATACGTTGTATTTCTAATACATTTTAGTAAATTTAGTACATTTATTATTATTATTTTTCTTTTTAATTTGTAAAAGGCAGCAAGTTCAGGCCCCAAAACATTGTGTAAGTGAATGACCAAAATGCATAAAAAGTTTTTTTAGTTGAAAATAGTGTCATTTAAATTCCCCCTTGGTTCACATTATTTTCATCGTCCACAGTGTCAACTATTTCTAGGTTATTACAGTTAACTAAAACCATTAAAAATGTTTTACTTTAAATAAAACAATTGTAAAACAATGTGTAACTTTAACGTTATGTTCTAAGATAAATAAAAACTAAACTAAATCAACATTTAGGAATGGCAACACACAATAACGTTTCTGAACCTAAATATTAATGTCTTCTGTTAATAGTATGCATATTTATTCATTTTTAAATCCTACTTTAGATCACAATAAGTCAGTTTCAAGGCTTCTGTGTTTTGCCTAATAAGACAAGTGGACCAGCAGTCACTATATTTGATTCTCATCTTAAATGTTCAATGTACTTGTGCATTTTCTTTAGCTTTAATACAGCACAGCTGTGGTAGTTATGTTGCCCTCACAGAAGCAAAGCTTTTTTTCTCATTTTACTGCTGGCATGGGTTTGGCACTCAAATGTTTGTCAAGTGTTTTTATTGTTATTATTGAGGTGAGTTAGTCTCATAAGAAAACACAAGGCATTGTCAGCTTTGAATAAAACAATTCGTTGTTGATTCTTCAGTTTGCGTGTTTGTTTCCACATCCACAGTCATATGAAATGTTTGCTGAGCAATAAGTCACCATTGCACACAGCAATAGATACAGCCAATATTAAACTGTAAATATTAAATATTAAAGCTGCAATTCACGGCAGTCGTGCAACGCCCCTGGGTGTCAGCTTTAATCCTGCAGTTTAAGTCGTATTTGTTTTTAGCAGATTCTCTGTCTCTAAATGGTGCTAAACGAGTCTTTGATGGCTGTGTTTAATTCATAGCAGCCTTGCACAAACAGAGATCGCACAGAGCGGCGTTATGAATGATTAAACGGGGCTAATTTTGTTTGATAATCACACATAACTGTGCTTCTGTCTCAGGCGGTCAGGAGGACAGGGGCTTGGGGCAGGAGATCTGTTCCAGACGTGTTTATCTCAGCTGTCTGCACGAGTATACGCTCTGCTGGGATTTGCATAAGTACATGCAGAGAGGACGCAGTCACTGTTAAAAGCACACTTAGATCAAACCAAATAGCTGGAGGCAAGATTGTAATTAGATCAGCCTGCGGCAGTTAAGAACTTCTTTATGGAAACATGCGGCCAAAGTCATTTTTCATTCTTTTAGAGGAATTGAAATCAGCCTTGGCGAGTGTTTGGAAGAAAAAAAAAAATCTTGAAGGTGAAGCGTGTAGTTTTGATGCTGCTGGCAACACCAAAAATAATTGTTATACAAGTGAGAACTATTTTATAGCACACTACTCCTAAATAAGCTGCATGATTTCAGCAGCACAAACATTTAATGGTAATTAAAAGTTAATTATTTAGGGTTAGGGGCCTATAAATTCCACTACTAGTATTATACTACCACTACCACCAGTAATAATAATTATAATAGTAATTATGCATTGCATTAGGCTATTTAAAGGTAAACTAGGCCAGGTTCTCTTACTATCAAAAACAAACAAACACACACACACACACACACACACACACAATCACAAACACAAACACACAATTGTTACCTTAAAGAGCTATTTTTTTTTTTTTACTGCAGTTCCTCTATATTGCTTTAATGTTGAAAATTCAACATAGTACAACTCTTGTCTTCTTCAATAAGGAAAGATGTATATTTCAGAAACTCTTCTTCAGAATTATGTAACAATAATATATCTCAAATAACCAGTAAAATCCAGTGCAATAATGGTAGCATAGATTTAGTTCCTTTAGCTCAAATTGCGCTTAATAATAATAATAATAATAATAATAATAATAATAATAATAGCAACTTTTTTATAATTTTGTTATGGGCTTTTGTCATTTTATTTTTATTTTGTTTCACATCTAGTATGTGTATTCCCTGGGAATTAAACCCACAAACTTTTGTGCTGCTAACTCAATGCTCTACCACTGAGCCCCATGATTTCTCTCTTTTGTTTTTACCATGAGAAATCCCTCTCCTCCCCCTTATAATGTTGACAGTTTTCAGGAAGACAACCTAGAAATGGTTTACTAGCACTGTCTCTGCACATTTAACAAGAAAGTATTAAATTACACACTTTAACAGTGGGATGTTGATGAGACCTGGATCAAGTGAACTGTATCTCTAGCCAAATGAAGAAACGTTAGTGCAGCTTGCAAGATGGAGTCCAAGTATATAGAGATAGACGGATTTCATCTGTGCACTCTCACGTCAGCTTGATTCTGATTTGGTGAGGTAATCACATAAAAATGAACGCAGATTGCATATAATTGATCCTGCTGGCTGTAATTAAGCACTAACAAGCTACATTGCAAAGGAAGTCCACACTGCCAATAATACAGTGCCTCAATAAAACATGATACTGGCTGCAGATATGCTGTGTGTGTTTGAGTTTAGAGAGACTGACAGATGAAAGAAGAGAATAAACATATGCAGTGGGGAATGGTTGGAGTATTGTCTCTGTTTCATGCGGGAAGAGGGGCTGCGGACAGTTTCAGAGTCTTTCATCTTGAACAACATGCTCTGGGGGAGCGAGGGGCATTGTGAATTTTATGTGAAGTATTTCAAAGGCCTCGTACCGCTGCAGCTGATATTCGTCAATTTCAGTGCTTGTGCTGTTCGGAATAGTGAGGAGTGGTGACTAATTATTACTCACTCAGATGCGTTTCTCAATCTTAGCATGTGAATCTTTTCCTTAACATTTTTTTCTCTTAATCCATCATTCAAAATAAGATTTCACAAAATTATTGCTTTCTATTTAAAAAGGTTATTATAGTTATACAGTACCAAAACTAGAGCTAACACCATAAAAATAAAAAAAATAAAAAATGTAAAAAAAAAAAAATATGTATATATATATATATATATATATATATATATATATATATATATATATATATATATATAGTTTAAATTGATGTACAAAAATTAAGAATAAGACATTAATGCAAATACTTCAATAAATGACAAAATCACAACAAAATTACTAAAATTTTACATAAAATGAAAATGAATACCCACAAACACACAGACACACACACACAGACACACACACACACACACACACACACACACACACACACATATATATATATATATATATATATATATATATATACTGTATATATACTAAAATAACACTGCTGAACAATTATTTAGTTATTAAATTGGAGCTTGGACCTTGAACAAAATTATTAAAATGATTGATTTACTTTAATAATATAATTATGAAATAATTCAAGAAATTGCTGTTAAATACTTTAAAATCAAACTTTTCCTGGATTTAAGCAATGCATTTAATACTGTAGTATTGCATAACCTTGAGTGCCTCATTTATTTTAAAACATGCTTCTTGCATAATCAAAATATTAAACACATTTTTATTACAACTTTTTGTTGGTGTTGTTTTTTAATATTGAATATTAATTATAATGCAATCATTTAAACTTTTGGCATAAAAAATTGCCTGCCATAACAGAAAGTTGCTATGCAACAACAATAGTCAGCTATTGTGCATATTGCAGTTTCACGTGTAGCTGATTGCTTATTTTAAATATCGCTGCATGCCATTTTATTTAATGGAACTGAAAACATCAAACAACTATAACACTTTTGACTTCATACGTTTGAGTCATGAAGAAGGAAATGTCACTGTATTATGAATCACAGGCCCGAAGTGTTTAATATTCATTGCGAATGCTATGTGGATATGAGCGATAAAAAGGTTTGGGGTTCTGCCAAAGCAAATGGAAGAAGAAAAAGACCAATGGGAGCTGTGTATTAACAGTGGTGGTTTAATGGTGCGAATCTAACGCAGGCCAATTAAAAGGCAAGCAGCGAACATGGGGGTGGGCCTCCATTCATTTGAGAGGAAATTGAGGTTGAAATTAGGCATTGTGTGACCACGTGGCTTGTACAGAGTCTGGACCACTAGCAGCTTTCATTAACTCTTGGCCAACTCTAAGTGCTGGCAAAGACATTATATGGATACAATTGTGCAAATCCGTCAACATATTGCTTCATTTGGATGCTTCAATATTAGAAAGTTGTCTGCAGGATATTACCAGCCATTTGCAAGTTTTTGCTTAAAGGGGGGGTGAAATGCTATTTCATGCATACTGAGTTTTTTACACTGTTAAAGAGTTGGATTCCCATGATAAACATGGACAAAGTGAAAAAAATTAAGTTGTACGTTTGAAGGAGTATTTCTGTTCCAAAAATACTCCTTCCGGTTTGTCACAAGTTTCGGAAAGTTTTTTTTCGAGTATGGCTCTGCGTGACTTTAGATGGAGCGGAATTTCCTTATATGGGTCCTGAGGCATTTCTGCCGGAAGAGTGCGCGCTCCCGTATAGCACAGCACTGAGAGCACAACAGACTTCACTGATCAGAGCGAGAGCGTCGCGAAATGTCACAAAAGAAGTGTGTTTTTGGTTGCCAGGGCAAGACAACCCTGCACAGATTACCAAAGAAAAAACAGCATTAAGGGACCAGTGGATGGAGTTTATTTTTACAGAGCATCAACGGAGTTGTGCAAGTGTTTGTGTTTGTTCCCTGCATTTCTAAAATGCTTGTTTTACAAACAAAGCCCAGTTTGACGACGGATTTGCGTATCGTTTATTTCTTAAGGATGATGCAATCCCAACGAAAAAGGGTCACGATTGTGTATTAGAACCACAGGCGGTGAGTAAAACTGCTTAAAATATCTCTGCCTCCTTGTTAGTGCGTCCGCCTCCCATCGGAGACCCGGGTTCGAGCCCCGCTCGGAGCGAGTCGTTGCTGCTGCTGCTCTCGTTCAGTTTCAGCCTTCACAGCTGTCACAGCTTTCAAACGCTCTCAATGCAAAAGCCTACTGGCGCTCGTGATTCTTTAGCTCCGCCCACACGTCACGCCTCCAGGCGCTCGTGTTTTTCCGGGAAAAATCGGTACAGACTATCTTTCTCTTATGAATATAATAAAACTAAATACTTTTTGGAGTTATGAAGGATGCAGTACTACTCTATAGGTACTCAAGATTAACATGATATTGAGTGAAAACGAGCATTTCACCCCCCCTTTAAACTGAAATTTAAAGTCCACACTATGAGGCTTAGTAGAGGTGAGTGGGGCACAAACTATTGCAGGGTTAGTTGTAACACACAAGGTTTTTTTCCCAATAATTTCCAGCATAAAAAATTATGGTATTTCCTAGTTGCCATATAAAAACTGTATAGAGAAAAAAAGTGAACCAAAATTGAAAAATAATTTGAAGATATCGATGAACATGTATTGTAGTAATTTTACTGTAGTAAAATTACATTTTTGGCTAAAGTAGATTTAAGATTTTAGAGACACTAATCAGTTTTAAATTCCAGTTGTGCAGATAGGGAACGTTGTAACATTGCATTACAATGTGCCCCGCTATTATTAAACTATGCTATTCTATGACATTAGCAATGTGATTTACACTATTTACTTTAATAAATCTTAACGAGAAACCACGATTGCACTGGCAAAACGAGAGCGATTTACTCAAAACGAAGATGGTTAATATGTAATACTATTATTTTGTACTGCAAAGTAAAATTAATTAATTTCGATCAGGTTTTATGGAGCCAGTTTTACTGAACAGGACAAATTAGACAAATTAATTCCAAAACACCACAGATGGGTGGAGAAATTTCTGTGGGTGATCTACTAACAATGTGCAAATTAAATAACAGACAGAACATCTAATTTACATATGGATCAACGCAAAATACTAAACACAGTGCAGTTTAGTCATTAAAAAATGTTGAAAAGAACTGCATGCGAAAAAATGAAGGTTTTGATTGATCTGGTATTGCAGGACTTCTAGTTGAGGGTTCCAAGTCGTCTTTTATTTCCTCCTCCTAGCAACAATAATTAAAGCCATTTCAAGTGCAAAATAGTTTAAGACATGTTTTTGGGGCATAACACAATAGTAGTCATTTGTAATTTGACGAGCGCAAACATTAGTAAAATGCGTTGCGCGAATCATTTGAATACTCGCCACCCATAAATTTTGCATCTCACAGGGAAACTCCTAAAATTGTCAGGTGCAAATATAACTGTCCACACCTTTTCATTGCTAATTCATCACTGCACGTCTTTAATAATTCCTGACAGTACTATTTTAAAAGATGGTTTGCGGAGCAGTATTTAAGGCTTAGTGTATCCCATCATGCATCATGCAAATAAATCGTGAGACTTTTTGCCAAGATTGTGAGAGGTCACGGAAACCTTTCCCATGTAAGTTAAATATCAATAATAATTAGATATTACATACAATTTGGTAGTAAAACAAAGTGCTACACGTTTTATTGCTGCATAGATTAGTCCATTTATTTTGTAAAACATTTGGAACTGCTTTTTTCACTTAATTAGAAGCACCACAAATTGAAATTGTCATGTTGTAGGGACTACAGAACAGACATTTAGAAGCTGATTTTAAAATGCAAAGTATTTAAAATTAAAATATACACAGCTATGTAAACACTAGCATTTTTACAATATTATAAGTGTGTCCCATCAGGTAATGAAAAGTTTGAAACACATTTGTGGTCTTCATCCTCACTTGAACACTTGGGCCAAATACAGAAAATACGTCATATACTGTAGGTAATGAAGTACGGTAGTCAAGTGCAAAGACCGCAAGTGTGGGTATTTGGACAAGGCTCTAACATGTTAAGTCCCAGAGGGAAATTCATTCCTCCAGCTGTTGTATGATTCTGTAAGTGACCTTTGGTTAATGTCACACATCACATATTTTAATATCACTCCACAACTATATGCCATGACACAGAAATCTGAATTTTTTTTTTTTTATTCCTTTCTCTCATTTATTGTTGCTCCAAAACCGTATGAGCTCTTATGAAATTCTGAGGCTCCATCAAAGATATTTCTGCCCACGGTAATTATCATATGTTGAGAAGAAGAGGAGGACTAATGATCTGGAATGGAGGGATATGGAAATGGTTGTAAAGGAGCTATTGTATAGCTGAAGGCTACAATAGAGTAAGACTGCAGAAATAGTCTAATTCTCTCAAAAATGCCCTCTAACCTCTTCAATTAAAAATTAAGTAAATTTTTACAGGCTCAAAATTAGCGTTTATACTTGCCAGGCATCATCAAACAACAATAAAAAAGAAGTAATTTGATCAATCAACAATAAGAATACATCAATTACAGTAAATGCATCAAAATTTGGTTACACAACTGATCAGCATGAAATGCAAACCTAGAATAAGAAAGTAACATTAAAATAATTTCAAAGTGTCAGCATACCTGGCAAATAGAGAAAGGCTACGTTCACACTGCAGGCTGAAACGACCCAATTTTTCGCCCCTATGCGACCTGTATCTGATCTTTTCATGAACGGCCAGGCCACATGTATCCGACCCATATGTCATTGATATGCTACAAACGTCGTAATTCTGCATTGAAGTTGGCGGGAACGAGAAGAGCCACTCACATCAGTATCCCACCACTCCTGGCTGCGACTCCGCACCCACACGTTTCTCTGTACCGACGTTGCTAACACTGCTCCAGAAAACGCCATGGCCAAAAACCTTGCTCTCCTCCTTCTTTTAAATTTTCTTCTTAAAATGAGAAGATTGTAATTGTGCTGGCTCCGTTGGGAAAATAACATTAATATTGCAAAAAGAGCTCCGCTGTTGACTACACTGTTGTTGACATCCATGTTTAACGTTAGCTACTTCCGCAAACAACGAGTGACGTCGTTCACTGTTGAGTACTCTTCTGCGCATGCGGGTCACTTCTGGGTCATTTCACGTTCACACAGGAGATCACAAAAGGTCGCATTTAATTGGAAATGTGAACGGCCTTGCAAAAAAAAAAAAAATTAAAAAAAAAATCGGAATTGAGCATTGAGCCCTGCAGTGTGAACGTAGCCAAACACACATCAATTGTGAGGAAATGCAAAAGCATCTGCAAGCAACTTGCAAAAGATCTGAATTTGATGTTGCAATGCAGAGACTCTGTTTCATCTGAAATGTATCATAATGTATTTCCAGAGCAACCCTACTTTTAGAGCAAAACATCTGCTAAACATTGTAAAAAGAGTGGAATATGTACAGAATCCTCCTAAATGTTGTGAGCAACTGCTGAAAATTGTTCATTACAGATGTTTAATTTCATGATGTATTGCAGACATTTAGATATTGAATCATGACTACACTGTAGGATGACGTTATATATTTTCAAATGTATGAGTAATTCGGAAAGGTTTTGTGCAGTTGAGATGATTCGAGTGGAAAAGATAGATTCGTGCTGCCAGATTTGTGCTGCTTGTGATGTCATCATCAATATTTTTTTTTATATGAATCAACTATTTTTTTGATTTATTATAATCCCTTTATATATAATTTAAAACAGAACAGAAAACTTTCCAGATGATGCACACCTCCTATGTAGCTGGCCAACCCTGCAATAAACCTTAGTGTTTTAGTTAGTGTTCACATTGAAGGAAGAGGGGTCTGAGTGGTAAAGTTATAAGAGGGAGATAAAGCTCTTGGGCAAGTGATCGCATCAGTCAAGTAGCGGGTTTACATCAGATCTGGAAATAGCCGAGTTCTTGTCAGACAGACAGCTGGCCAGGGAGATGGACATGCCCTCAGGCTGCAGGTACTGTAGGGTTTAACAAGCTCCAGTATAATGAAGCCATGTGTGTCATTTGCTTACACTTTCTCTCGACATACACCAACTCATACCCTCAGTTCGCTTGTTCTTGCAATGATGCCTTTTATTTTCTTCACTTATTAACATTATCAACACATCTCTTCTCTCTGGAACATTTCCCTCAGCATTCAAGCAGGGTCGGGTAAGCCCACTTCTTAAGAAACCATCTCTAAATCCAGCACTTCTAGAAAACTACAGACCGGTATCCCTTCTTCCATTCATTTCAAAGACACTTGAGTGAGTTGTGTTCAACCAGCTCTCTGTGTTTCTTGTACAGAACAACCTCCTGAACAGCAACCAATCTGGCTTCAGAAGCGGCCACTCAACTAAGACTGCCCTGCTCTCGGTTACTGAAGCCCCGCGACTGGCAAGAGTAGCTTCAAGATCCTCAGTACTCATCTTACTGGATCTGTCTGCTGCTTTTGACAAAGTTAATCAACAGATTCTGCTGTCCACCCTCAGAAAGATGGCTCTGGAACTGCACTCCTATGGTTTAAGTCCTACCTCTCAGATAGATCCTTCAGGGTGTCTTGGAGGGGTGAAGTTTCTAAGTCACAACAACTTACTACTGGGGTTCCTCAAGGCTCAGTACTTGGACCACTTCTCTTTTCCATCTACATGACATCATTAGGATCTGTCATTCAGAAGCATGGATTTTCCTCTACTCTACTTCTCATTCCAACCAGATGACCTGACGGTAGTTGCCGGCATTGCAGCCTGTCTGAGTGACATTTCTAGCTGGATGAATGACCATCACCTTCAGCTCAATCTTACTAAGACAGAACTGCTGGTGGTTCCAGCTAACTCATCATTTCACAAGAACTATAACTCCTTCCAGGACAGCCAGAAACCTAGAAGTTGTGATGGATCATCAGTTAAGCTTCACAGACCATATTGCTACAACGACCCGGTCCTGCAGATTTGCCTTATACAACATTAGGAAGATTAGACCCTTCCTGTCAGAGCAAGTCACCCAACTTCTTGTCCAAGCTCTTGTTCTCGCCGAACTGGACTATTGTAATGCTCTTCTGGAGGGCCTTCCTGCATGTACTATCAAGCCTCTGCAACTGATCCAGAATGTAGCAGTGAGAGTTTTCTTCAATGAAAGTTCACGTTACTCCTCTCTTCATCAGGTTACACTGGCTACCAGTAGCCGCTCGCATCAAATTCAAGGTACTGTTGCTTGCCTATAAGATGACCACTGGGATGGCACCAACATAACTAAACTATCTAGTTCAATCTAATGTGCCCTCCAGAAGTTTGCATCCTGCAAGTACACGACGCCTTGTGGGGCCATCCCAAAGAGGTTCAAAATCACTCTCGCTGACCTTTTCCCAGACTTTGCCCAGCTGGTGGAATGACCTCCCGATCTCAATTCGAACAGCTTTTTCATTTAAATTTCATTTCATTTTCAAAAAAACATCTAAAGCCTCATCTTTTTCGCCAGCACTTAACCAACTAATACTAGCACTTACCTTTTCTTTTTCTTGTCTATCATATTCTTGGAAATAAAAAAAACTGGCTACATGTTCTGTGCTAAACTAACTACTGGTCACGGCACTTGTATACTGTTGTTGTTCTCTTGTTGGTCTGATTGCTTCTATTGTTCTCATTTGTAAGTCGCTTTGGATAAAAGCGTCTGCTAAATGATGTAAATGTACATGTAAGGGTAAAGTGGGTAGTTTTTGGACTATTTTCAGCAAACAAACGGAAAGTGCAAATTTCAAACAAATTTCTGTTTTCAAACAGGTGTCGAAAATAATCCACATCTGCCATTCATTGGTTGAATAAACAGTTCCTCCCTAAAAATCAAGCCATTGTTGCTGTGTTGGACTGGGGTGTAATTCCTGTACAATGTCATTACTCACTTCTTTACCACTGTAGTATGATGCATATTTGGACAAATTAACAAGCTAGTTATGACTGTTATGACTACAGATGTGGAAAAAAATGGGGTGAAAATTAAATTTCAATGCTTTTAGAACTTTTGCATTCCCCCAAGAAATGTTGCGTTTACTTATAAAACTTATGTGATGCGGCAAATAGTAGATTAGATTACAAACTATATTTCAGTGATTGTTGTTGTTGTTTTTTTCATGAAATCACAAATGATTTGCAAGAAAATGGAAAATTTCTTGCAACAATTTCAACAAAGATTCAAAAATATAGAACTGTAATGACGTCGGTGGAATATTAACTTCAACTACCAATTCAAGATCACAAATAATGTCAGATTATTAGAAATAGAAAGAAATTCATGTTTTAAATCATGATAACAACCAGTATGTATTTGTCATGTACTTTACATGCATCACAGTTTGATGCAAGTTTGCAACTAATCTTTAATTTCAGAAAACGCTACTTGTTAATATAGTGACAGAGGACATTTGCACTATTTTGCTAAGTGCAAATAGCTATAGATTCTATTTAAACTTCACTAAAATAGCAGGATTTTCTGCTATTTAGATCAGATTAGATTAGATTCTAGATTAGATTAAATTTTATTGTCATTGCACATGTGAAGTACAAGGCAACGAAATGCAGTTAGCATCTAATCAGAAGTGCAATAAGCAGTAAGAACAGGATATACAGTGTTTACAATATGTTACAAATGTAAAAATATACAGATAAGACAATACTATGGACATAATTTACAGATTTTTAAATACTATCAGCAGGATATACAGACAGGTGTACTATGAACATACTATACACATACTATGTCTTATATCTGCAGAAACTATGAACATATGAACGTAATTTACACAAGTGCAATGGACATTAAAAATGTGCATAGAAAAATATTCCAGTGTGCAAATGGATCATTCAGTATTCTTTTTTTTTTTTTTTGTAAACCAGATGTAGTGATGAGGAGGGGTGAGGAGAGTGTGTGTGTTGGGGGGGGGGGGGGGGGGGGGTGTGGCAGAATTTAGTAAGGAGACACCTGTAGAGAAAAGGCTGTTCCTGACTCTGCTGGTCCTTTTACGGAGACTCCTGAACACCTCCCAGAGGGCAGAAGGTTAAACAGTCTATGGTCATGGTGAGAGGAGTTCTTAAGAATGCTGCAAGCTCACTGTAGACAGCATTTCCTCTGGATTCCTATGTAGCAGGATGTGTTGTACCTGTGATGCTTTGGGCGTTTTTTTTTTTTTTTTTACCACCCTCTGTAGTGCCTTCTGGTCAGCAACTGAGCAGTTCCCATACCAGAATGTGATACAGCTGAAGAGGTGCTGGTGAGCTTCTTTACCAGACTAGAGGTGTTTGTGATCCAAGACAGGTCCTCTGAGATGGTGGTTCCCAGGAACTTAAAGCTGGAGACACTTTCAACAACCATCCCATTAATATGGATGGGGTCATGCGTTCTTCCTTTCTACTTCCTGAAGTCCACAATGAGCTCCTTTGTCTTACTGGTATTAAGGAGTAGGTTGTTGTCAGCATACCATGCGGCCAGGTACTGAACCTCCTCCCTGTAGGCAGTCTCATCGATGTCTCTGATGAGGCCAATCAACGTGGTGTCATCTGCAAACTTGATGATGTATTTGGATCCATGCACAGGCTTTCAGTCATGGGTGTAGAGGGAGTAGAGGAATGTGCTCAGCACACGGCCCTGTGGTACACCAGTGTTGAATGTGATGGTGGTGGACCAGGTGTGGTCTGACCTAACATACTGAGGTCTGTTGGTCAGAAAGTCCATAATCCAGTAATGTCCAGGTCTCTAAGTTTTGTGGTCAGCTTGGAGGGAATGTCAGTGTTAAATGCTGAGCTGAAGTCAACAAACAGTATCTGTACATATGTGTTTTTATTGTCAAGGTGTGTGACCAAGTCTGATACTGCATCCTCTGTGCTCCTATTGTTACGGTAGGCAAATTGGTGTGGGTCCAGTGTGGGTGAGAGGCAGTTCTTGAAGTCTGCTAGAACCGGTTGCTCATGCTCATACTTCATAACAATAGGTGTGAGTGCCACGGGGAGGTAGTCATTCATGCACATTGGGGAGGAGTGTTTCGGCACTGGCACAATAGATGTGGACTTAAAGCATGTTGGCATAGTTGCTCGGGTGAGAGACAGGTTGGAAAAGTCTTTGAAGACCCCTGCAAGCTGCTCTGCACATGCCCTAAGCACACGTCCAGGAATGCCATCCAGGCCAGCAGCCTTGTGTGCGTTGATGCCCTGCCACATGCGTCTGGGGTCAGAGTTGGAAAAGTGTTCCTCTACTTTTAACCTGTAGCAGAACTTGGCCTTTTTGATGCCCCTCCTCAGATTAGCCCTGGATTTGCTGTAGGCTTGAGTGTCATCTAATCTGAAGGTAAAATTGTGGGCTTGTTCATCCATGGCTTCTGATTAGGGTACTTTATGATATGTTGTAACACTGTCAATGGTGGTGTTGATGTAATCCAGTACAGAGGAGGTATAGATATATAGATATCAATGTCCGTGTGAGAGCCACAGGCAGCCTGAAAAGCAAACATACTCCAGTCTGTGTATTGAAATATGTCCTGAAGTAAAGAGTCTGCTCTAGTTGGCCACAATTTGATGGTCCTCACTGATGGCTTTACATGGTTAATGAGGGGTGAATACTTAGGGGTGAGAAACAAAGGAAGGTGACCAGACTGTCCCAGATAGGGGAGGGGAGTCGCGATGTAAAGTCCATCAATGTTTGTAAAAAAAACATTGAGTGCGTAGCCTCGGATGTTCTGGAGATCTCGGGATGAGTCGAGGATTGGTAATAAAACTGGTGGAAAACTGCACACCAATATCCAAAACCTACACCGCTGGAGCGTTTGTAAGACAATCGTATTTTATAGTGTTGACTAACCCAATCAAACTTTGGTGGGCAGAGTTAGTGTTAATAGCTTCTGCCAACAAGATGGACTATTTGCTCTCAGTGTACATGTAAGTAGACACTGTGTAACATAGCTGGCTAATGATATTTTTGGGAAAGACACCCCAAATCGGGAAGCTTGTGCAGTGGAGCCACAGCGTTTATATTTAGTTGTTTCTGCATATGGTGTTGGGATAGGACAAAGAGCCACACATGCTCTTTTAGCGACTCGTTTTGATATGTGCTTGTGAGCTTTATGGGGGTTATGATGACATTAGCTGTCAGTGTGTCTCTCTAATAATGACGAATGGAACTTATTACATCAGTGTTAATTTCCCGTCCAGAGATTGTTCTCAGATGCTGATACTTATCTGGTTCTGATCGAATTGTACGAGAGTAATCACTGAGAACAGACCCTATTAAAATCCGGGGACTGTGCGTATGATATCAAGTCTTACGGCAGGTCTGATTAGTCCTCATGTATGTTATCTGCTGACATGTCAATATTCTCAAACTCTTCAAATATGTTGTGTCTGAAAACACAAGCATTTATTGACCAATCCAAACATTTTCTGGAGTACAAATGATTTCTGCAGATCTACTGTTCTTTGGCATATATTAAAAGTCATAACCTACCAGTTTTTATAATTTCTTCACCTAAATTATATCATGACTTACAATTTAAAAACAGCATTTCCACATCTTTACAAACTGATGAGTAACAAAACAGTCCTGGATTTTTTTTTTTTTAAGATTCAGTGTCAGAACCAGAAGTTAAAAAATAAATTAATAATAATAATAATAATAATAATAATAATAATAATAATAATAATAATAATAATAATAATAAATTACACTGTGATCCCGTTTTTCTTTTCTTTTTCTTTTTTAAAATTTGGATTCAGTTGGCCTCAGTTAATTTAATTAAACATGATATTGTCTCAAAAAATGTATAAATGTTGCATAAATGCAAGAATCTGGTCAGCACTGGTTATTTGTGGGGTATAGCAGATACCAGGTTTTCTTTTAGCAGATGCTATCTTGCGCTATAGGCCAATGCTTAGAACAGCAGAATATCCTCCTGTCTCTTAACGCATTCGAGAGGACCTGGTTCACTAATTGAACTCATTTGATATAAATGTGTTAATTGCTCTAGTTGAGCAAGCAATGTATCTGGGTCATGATTGCTCTTGCTCTCCTCTTCGGCTTGCACATTTCCCCTATTAATATCAATGAAATTACCATGAGAGCTGTGCTACCGAATACATCGTTTTTATCGAATTGCTATAAATAAGTTAATACCTTCTCCTGTCTGTACTGTGTACTGTTTTACAACCAGGATCTCAATTCTTTAGGATAAATTACAATTAATTATTACCTTTATGTTGAAACGTAGTGCTTTTAGTGGCTTGCTAGGCATGTGTGCTTTTGAAGTAATAGCCCACAGAAGTGTGTAGTAATCCACTGGATTTGAAATGAATTTCAATGCTCCCGCTTTCTTTCTACTCTCCCAGCATGCAACAGAAATCTCCTGTTGTTAGTCCAGAGACAACAGGCCTCTGAATTCATATTGTCAGTCTTTGAAGGAGACGTACACTGTTTTCTCAACCCAGGCACCTTGCTGAGTTGGAACAGTTGCATTGTGGGAGCACAAGTTCTTCTGGCAATGACTTGCATGGGTCTAGATATGCACTGCTATGAGTATTTAATTAATTGTCATATTTTGTGTGTGTGTGGGGGGGGGGGTATTCTGATATTGCAGCAGAAATATCAAGGAGATCCTTTTGCATTACATTAAGAAAGCAAATTTATTTTCATGTTATCTAACCCAGCATCCACAGTAAATCATGCACAGTGAATGCAGTATCAGCCTCACTCCAGATGCATGATTATTTCATATGGCACATCATGCACAATGTATTTATCCTTTTGAAATATAGATGAATCATTTATGTGACTGCCGGTCTTTTTTTTTTTTTTTTTTTTCATGGTTTGCAACCAAATTCAATAATTTATGGAGGAAATATGAGAGACTGTCTGTTTGCATGAATGACACAAGACCATAAACACAACCCAAACAGCAGAGTCATGAAACAGATGCATTGATCACAGATGTGATGGTTGATACTGAGGGACCAAAATTCAGTCTTTTCAACTTCATGAGCATCAAGTTCATTCAAACAACCAAAACATCTTCGGTATTTTTCAATGTAATTTTCAACAATTTTGGAGATGGTTGTGAAGTGGAAAAGGTTAATGTGTTGTGTCGTGGTACACTACTGGGACTGCACTGCAAATTAATTAATCATGTTAACAATCAGAGAAGGGTGCTGGAAAAAGAGTAAAGAGAAAAAGAATGAAAATATGGATAATATAAATATGTGTTTAACTGCATAAACACTGTCTATTTAAACAATTTCTTGATGTGAAATATAATTTTTTTTCTTGCTGTTGATTTTGCAAATGAAAGATGGACATGTTCTTGATAAGCTTTGTGAGATTTACCCATTTTGCCATTAAATGATGTCCTGGAACTTGTATTCAAACTCCATGTCTCAGTATGGTCTTGCGTCCGCCATGCGGTAGGAGGGTGTGATGAGTGGGTTGAGAAATCCAAGTCCAGGTTAACCAGGAACTCTGACCTTAATCATCCCTGATTAGTGCTCTCATCCCCTGAGAACAGGCAGTCTGGATCCCGGATTTAACATTGATTAGCTGGGAACATGTTGTCCAGCCTTCTGTCACCCACGTGGAGCATCGGCAGATGACATTGGAGTTTAATATGTCGTTAGTTGGTCAGCTGAGATGATCATGAATTTATATTTAGGTAATTTTGTTTGGCAAATTGTGTGGCCTAATAATTGTACACAAAATGCATTAATTTCTGAAATAAAAAGAAAAAATAAATAAATAAACAAAGATTATATTAAATAAAGGATCTTACAAGCATACCAGTAGTGTGGCTATATTGGAGACTCCTATGTTCATTGGTGCATCCGCAACTTCTCACTCAGGGCTGTGTATATGATAATAGGGCAGAGAGTGTCACAAATGGGCGGGACTTTCACAGACTATGTCGTCATAGTAGTGAGAAACCTGGAACTGCTAGTGTGGAGAGACTGTTTATGATTTTTTGGAATTATATAGTATTTTACCATTATAGCTGGTTGTTTTTACACACTGGGGCAACAAAACTGTGTTCAAACACCATATAAAAGTAATTTTTACATTCTATGGCATTCTATCTTTAATATATCCAAACAGTGTGTGGTGGTGTCAAAAAATGTGTGCTTGTGTAAATGTGCGGTTTGGGAATTCTACCAGAATTCTACCAGTCAAATATTCTATTGTATTCTATTCTATTCAGATCAAAATGTTTATTTGAAAGCTCTCACAAGATGCATTTCCATCCACCTATTTTTATGCGCATTTTGGTATATTGCATAAAAATGCTAGATGGAAACGTGGACATACAGTACATTAAAAAAATGAGTACAATACAATAAAAGAGTAAAATACAATACAATAAAAAAACATATGTGCACATTTGAGTAGGATAAACTTTTTATCCAATAAGAAAAAATGTGCATAAACTACGATGCAAACACATTTACCAAATTAATTATTCCGTGCGCATCGAAAAAGTCATGTGACCTTGCGCTATGAGACGGGATAACTTGACTAGCAGCGGCTCGATCTCGTTCATAGCAACCATATATTGTTGTGGTCATTCTTACATTCCTGAGTAAAGTCTGTCGTCAAAGTATTTCTCTATAATTGTCTTACACAAATGCGTTCCCAAACAGCAGCATCCACCTCCAAAAGCATTGCCATGATTTATTGTGTTACGTCTGCCCGCTCTGAGGTGCAAGTAATATATATCATATGTGAAAATGATTATATTTTGTGGCTTCTCCCATATTCTTTGTGATATTTAGTGCCACAGTGGACCAGGAAGTGATTTTGTCCTCTTTGACTCGTTCGATGCTTCATTCGCATATGTTTTATGCGATATTCCAGTTTTGCGCAAAAGTTTAATTCGAACATAGCTACGTATCATAATCATTGCTTCCTGAAAAAGGGCACATTTACAAAACACGCTATGAAATACCTGTGAAATTACGTGATCCTCAAATTCCACAATGTAAGAATTGTGCTTGAATTCTCCCCCCTTTCCAATTTGAACCTTTTCGAAACAACAGTGCACAGATGTGTTTTCCCAGTTTTCCATTTGCACTGCTGGTAGCAGGTCTCAGACGACTGCATGTAAACTAGGAGCTACAGTATAACCCCCTCTAGGGTATCAGATCCTGGACTCTCATTTCTAACTAGGTCAATGCTTGCTATAGCTGCATATTCTCTATTTCTACTTTTCTGTCTGTCTCTTTTCAACCCCTGTGCACAACAAGATCCATTTCTCATCTTGTACGCATCAGCATCACAGTAATTTGTGTCCATTTATGCAGTCCTTTTAGTGTATGCAATATAATCCTGAAAATAAATGAAAAGAACTAACAATCCTAATTGTAACGTTTCTCCGGCGGTGTATGTGTGAACTGTAAGAATGGCTGCAGTTGTTGAAAGCATTTTCTGTTTCAAGCTCTGGGCGACTGACTGAGCGATTGGCTCAGTTGCAAAACAGTCACGTCCAATAGTTCAATACTCCGCTCCCTCAGGTCTGCCAGCGCTGGCTTCAAAGAGACATCACGTGTGGATTCTCTTATCTTATAAACGCAATAACGGTTTTACATACATTTGGTTTTGATGGAATATGGAGTCAAATAACATCGTACAACGTGTTATATGCCTTTTGATTGGGGTTAGCGATTCTAACCACAATATTTTGTTCTTTTTTTCAGGACCAAGATATCTTATTACATCCATGGGGGCCTTGTATATTCAGGATGTGCAGTCAGAGGACGCGGTGAATATTTATCGCTGTACCACGCGGCACCGATACACAGGGGAGACCAGACAGAGCAACAGTGCCCGACTGCTTTTATCAGGTGAGGGGCCTTTGTGTCTCATAGATCTACAGATAAATGCCAGCGCTTCGCGATTTGGTCAAAAATTCACATGAGAATCATTTACACATTTTGCATTTCAAATTTAAATGTAACATATAAAAAGTCAAACACAATGATTAAGCAATAAAGAGACTGTTCTACAGTATTTCTATAGGGTTTTAATAACTGTTCACATTAATTGAGCACCAAATTAGGATATTCCAATGCTGATAAAGAAACTGTATGTGCTCGCACTCTCTTAGAACCTGTGAACTCTGCTCCGGTGATTCTGGATGGGTTCGAACGGAGGGAGGTTATGGTGGGTCATCGGGTGGAGCTCCCATGTAAAGCGTCCGGTCACCCTACGCCCAGGTATCGCTGGCTGAGGGACAACAGCCCCTTAGAATCAGACAGTCGGTACCACCAGAGCGTGTCGGGCCTTCTCATCGAGGCCACACGACCCAGTGATGCAGGCAGTTATGTGTGTGAGGTGTGGAACAGCTTCGGGAATTCCAAAGTGGTCGGACGGCTCGTGGTTAAACGTAAGATATCTTGTGACAGTATTTAACCATCATAGCATTCACACTATTACAACATCTGAACAATCGAGCTTTTTCAGAAGTTTGTATTGAAACTTTTCATGCTAAGTCCCTTTTGACACATTCAGTCTTGGCAGATCTTTTCACTATTGTTTTGCAAAACCAAAACAATTAATGTAAATGAGACCTAT
This sequence comes from Carassius auratus, assembly GCF_003368295.1. Taxonomy (NCBI): domain Eukaryota; kingdom Metazoa; phylum Chordata; class Actinopteri; order Cypriniformes; family Cyprinidae; genus Carassius; species Carassius auratus. The sequence goes on along the minus strand of NC_039257.1, from coordinate 20,354,689 downwards.
AAGCAATTAAAGTTTTAATTGTGTTTGCTGTGTGCCAAGAAATGTGAGTTGAGCATCATTAGTCAGCACACAAGTGTGAATGGACTGCTATTAGCTAACAAGTCTTTACTTGCTGCGTTCAGTCCAAAGCAGTGCTTAGTGTTTAGTATTTTCTATTTTCAGTTCATTTGTTTTAGTTTTTGTCATTTTGATGTGCTTTTGCCACACACACACACACACACACACATACACATATTTGGCTGAGATACAATAGTTTGAAAATCTAAAATCTGAGGGTAAAGAACTAATCAGTGTATTCAGAAAATTGTCTTGAAATTTGTACAAATTGAGCAATACATATTATTAGTAAAAAAAATAATTGTTGATATCTACATAAGGAAATTTACAAACTATCTTCATGGAACATGATCTTTACTTTTTATTTTTGGCGTAGAAAAAAATCTAAAAATATAATTTGGACCCATACATTGCATTGTTGGTTCTTGCTACAAATATACCTGTGTGACTTATGACTTATTCCTTTTTGGTCCAGGGTCACATTTTGTTTCTGTTGATATAATTTTTCTTTTTTCTTGTTTACAGTTTTAGTTAATTATAATAGTTCTGATCCAAAGTTTGGATAATTAATATGTCAGACAAGTCACATTTATTTATTATAGCACTTTACATAATACAGATTGTTTCAAACCAGCTTCAAAATAATAAACAGGAAAATAACCAATTATGAAATAAACGTATTTAACCTGTAAAGTATCCCCATTGCTTAAAACAAAAAACAATCGACTACCATGGTGTTTGTCAACAAAGATGTTTTCTAGCAACAAATTGTGGAGGATAAATGATGATATAGTCAATTTCATTAAATTCATGCATAATTATTATGAATGATAGTGTATTGTTGTCTATGTATGTGTGTTTCCATCTCCCCCAGAGCCTCTGAAAGCAGTGGTGAGCCCACGGAAGGTGAGAGGCAGTGTGGGTAGCCAAGTGTCGCTGTTCTGCAGTGTGACTGGCTCTGACGAGTATGAAATCAGCTGGTACAGGAATGCTGAGAAGATCTATCAGGGTATAAACGTACGTATAACGGGCATCAACAACGAGAACCTGGTGATGGAAGGAATGGCCAAGAGCGATGGAGGAGCGTATCAGTGCTTTGCTCGAAATGGCAAGATGTCCACCCAAGACCTAGTTCAGGTCGTCTTGGAAGGTGAGTCCAACTTGGAAGGAAGTAAAAGAAAGTGTGTTATTTGTTAGTATTAAATCACCAAAAGTACACTGTAAATGATTGCTGTTTTGCAAGGAAATACTGTTTCAGAACTTTGTATTTAATTCAACGTACTTGCCATTTCTTTGTAATTATTTGTAAAACGTACTATTAATTTAATTTAATTTAATTTAATTTAATTTAATTTAATTTAATTTAATTTAATTTAATTTAATTTAATTTAATTTAATTTAATTTAATTTAAGCCAAGTGAGGACATAACATTTCATGTCAAACAACACAGGTTGGTTTGGTAGCATATCTGTTGTTTGCAAGTGTTAGCATCTATTGTACCTAAATATATTATCTTTTATACTACATATTAAATTTGTTATTACATTTAAAGGAACAGTTCACCCCAAAATTTAAATGCTGTTACCGTCATATCATTCTAACCCTATCATTTTATTAGGGGCCAAGCCCAGAGGGCTGTAGCCCCTATTGTATCTGTACGTTTTATTATTATTAGGGGCCAAGCCCAGAGGGCTGTAGCCCCTATTGTATCTGTATGTTTTATTAGGGGCCAAGCCCAGAGGGCTGTAGCCCCTATTGTATCTGTACGTTTTATTATTATTATTATTATTATTATTATTATTCTTCTTCTTCTTCTTCTCGTCCAATGGGAGTCTATGGTAGCCCTATGAAGGGAAAAAGGGAAAATGATGAAATTTGGCACACTTGTAGAACTGGTCATTATAAGTGACCTGACCAACTTTGGGGTCTCTAGGGCAAACTCTATAGCGCCACCACCAGCTCAAAATTTCAACATTCAAACGTTAATAACTCTTGAACCACTAATTCTATGAAAATAAAACTTAGTACATCTGTTTTGACTCTTCATGTAGATTCCATTCCATATCTTACATTAAGACTCCGCCCATTACAGTAGCAGCCATTTTGAAAAGTACAGTAATCAGTCTAAACACTACTCCTCCTTCAAAATTGGTCCAATTCTTCTGAAATTTGGCACAGATAATCTTTGGACTGAGCCGCACAGAATAGACTGAACAGAATTTTTTGAACACTAGTGAAAAAAAAAGTTATGATGCTGTGAACTTACAGAGGTTGACCTCAAATCGGTAGAGATGCTGTATCTCGGCCAAACTTTGATCAATCGATACCAATCTTGGTACACTTCATCTACACCATGATCTGGGGGTCCATGCTAAATTTGGGAACAGCGCCACCTATGGGTGTTGAGATACCAAAAATGCACTTTTTAGCTTATAACTTCTGAACAATTCATCAGAAAATTATGATCTTGATGTCTATGGTTTCTGTAGATCATTTCGAATCTGTGGATGTCAATTTTGTCAAGACCACCTGGACCACCCGTCCGCCATTTTGAAATTTGTCAAAAATTGCTCTAACTTTTGAACTACTGTACAAATCTTCACAAAAATCGATAGGCATCATCAACACCATGTGCCGGAAGTACCCCGGAAGTTGGAAGACAGCGCCACCTAGTGTTCAAGAGATATAACGATTCTTGCAAAACCCCTTATAACTACTGTAAATGTTGATCGATTTTTGTTATTTTTATGTCATTTTATTCCTTTGGTTATGCCGATTCTGAGGATGTCTCAATTGTCATTTTCCAACATGGCGTCTGTCCGCCATATTGAATGGAATGAAATACAGTTTTTTCGCTACTCCTCCCTGAAATCTTGTTCAATTTTGTTAAAAATTTTATCAGATGAACTTCAGACCGGGCCTGACAGAAATGACTCAACAGATTTTTGATATTCACTCCCGTTCCAGAGATATGCGGCTCCAAAGTTGACCGTGCCTGTGCTTGTTGATTTATGCTAATTAGCTTAGCATGCTAATTAGCTAAAATGCTAACACTTTTCTATTCACTCTAATGGGTTTCTTGAGCAATCTGGTTAACTTTGACAATGTTAGCATTTTTTAGCGTAGCATGCTAATCTGGCTAAAATGCTACTTCGGGCTTGTGAGAGAAATCATTCTCACACCTTAACTTCTCTTCTGTGCCGTGTAAGTTGTGTGTCAACTAATGTGGCACACTTAGCTAAGGCGTTGGTACTGAACCTGTGAGGTTGTGGGTTCGAAACCTGTATGGGAAAAGTTTAAAATTGGGTATAAAGTTGTCATTTCAATTCCTTTATTACATGGGTAAGAGCTGTACTAAAGTTTCTTAATATGGGATCAAAAATAAGTGTGTTTTTGTAACTTCATTCTGCGTTCGTTCTCATCAGACCTTCTGATTTCACCTTATCTGTAATTCTGAATCTATCTGTTCTGTAAAAAGTGCTGAAAAAGTTGCTTGAAAAACCCTTAAAAGCCAAAGAGCAATAAGGGCTTGGCCCCAGAAAGGCTGCTTGCAGCTTTAATTAGGGGCCAAGCCCAGAGGGCTGTAGCCCCTATTGTATCTGTATGTTTTATTATTATTATTATTCTTCTTCTTCTTCTTCTTCTTCTCGTCCAATGGGAGTCTATGGCAGCCCTATGAAGGGAACATGGGAAAATGATGAAATTTGGCACACTTGTAGAGATGACCATTATTAGTGATCTGACCAACTTTGGGGTCTCTAGGACCAACTCTACAGCGCCACCACCAGTTCAAAAATTCAACATTCAAACGTTAATAACTCTTGAATCACTAATTCTATGAAAATAAAACTTAGTACATCTATTTTGTCTCTTCATGGAGATTCCATTCCACACCTTACATTAAGACTCCGCCCATTACAGTAGCGGCCATTTTGAAAAGTACAGTATTCAGTCTAAACACTACTCCTCCTTCAAAATTGGTCCAATTCTTCTGAAATTTGGCTCAGATGTTCTTTGGAGTGAGCCGCACAGAAATGACTGAACAGAATTTTTTGAACACTAGTGAAAAAAAAAGTTATGATGCTGTGAACTTACTGAGGCTGACCTAAAATCGGTTGAGATGCTGTATCTCGGCCAAACTTTGATCAATCGAAACCAAACTTGGTACACTTCATCTACACCATGATCTGGGGGTCCATGCCAAATTTGGGAATAGCGCCACCTATGGGTGTCGAGATACCAAAAATTCACTTTTTTGCTTATAACTTCTGAACAATTCATCAGAAAATTATTATCTTGGTGTCTATGGATTCTTTAGATCATTCCGAATCTGTGGATGTCCATTTTGTCAAGACCACCTGGACCACCCGTCCGCCATTTTGAAATTTGTCAAAAATTGCTATATCTTTTGATCTACTGTACATATCTTCACAAAAATCGATAGGCATCATCAACAACATGTGCCGCAGGTACCCCGGAAGTTAGAAGACAGCGCCACCTAGTGTTCAAGAGATATAACGATTCTTGCAAAACCCCTTATAACTACTGTAAATGTTGATCGATTTTTGTTATTTTTATGTCATTTTATTCCTTTGGTTATGCCGAATCTGATGATGTCTCAATTTTCATTTTCCAATATGGCGTCTGTCCGCCATATTGAATGGAATGAAATACAGTTTTTTCGCTACTCCTCCCTGAAATCTTGTTCAATTTTGTCCAAAATTTTATCAGATGAAGTTCAGACCGGGCCTGACAGAAATGACTGAACAGATTTTTGATATTCACTCCCGTTCCCGACGTGTACAGCTCCGAAGTTGACCGTGCCTGTGCTGGTTGATTTATGCTAATTAGCTTAGCATGCTAATTAGCTAAAATGCTAACACGTTTCTATTGACTCTAATGGGTCTCCTGAGCTATCTGGTTAACTTTGAGCAACGTTAGCATTTTTTAGCGTAGCATGCTAATCTGGCTAAAATGCTGCTTCGGGCTTTTGAGAGTTAATTCTCACACCTTAACCTCTCTTCTGTGCCATGCAAACAGTGTGTCAACTAATGTGGCACACTTAGCTAAGGCACTCGTCCCAAACCCGAGAGGTCGTGGGATCGAATCTGGGGTGGGTAACGTCGATCCGATGGAAGTTCCATTTTGGCCGTTTTGCTTCGTCCCGCTCGTTGCTCTGGCTACAGCCCTTCAGGGCTTGGCCCCGGTATCGCTGCTTGCAGCTATATTTATTATTATTATTATTCTTCTTCTTCTTCTTCTTCTTCTTCTCGTCTAATGGGAGTCTATGGCAGCCCTATGAAGGAAACATGGGAAAATGATGAAATTTGGCACACTTGTATAACTGGTCATTATAAGTGATCTGACCAACTTTGGGGTCTCTAGGCCAAACTCTATAGCGCCACCACCAGCTCAAAAATTCAACATTCAAACGTTAATAACTCTTGAACCACTAATTCTATGAAAATAAAACTTAGTACATCTGTTTTGTCTCTTCATGGAGATTCCATTCCATATCTTACATTAAGACTCCTCCCATTACAGTAGCGGCCATTTTGAAAAGTACAGTATTCAGTCTAAACACTACTCCTCCTTCAAAATTGGTCCAATTCTTCTGAAATTTGGCTCAGAGTTTCTTTGGACTGAGCCGCACAGAAATGACTGAACAGAATTTTTTGAACACTAGTGAAAAAAAAAGTTATGATGCTGTGAACTTACTGAGGTTGACCTCAAATGGGTTGAGATGCTGTATCTCGGCCAAACATTGATCAATCGATACCAAACTTGGTTCACTTCATCTACACCATGATCTGGGGGTCCACGCCAAATTTGGGAACAGCGCCACCTATGGGTGTTGAGATACCAAAAATGCACTTTTTTGCTTATAACTTCTGAACAATTCATCAGAAAATTATGATCTTGATGTCTATGGTTTCTGTAGATCATTTCGAATCTGTGGATTTCAATTTTGTCAAGACCACCTGGACCACCCGTCCGCCATTTTGAAATTTGTCAAAAATTGCTCTAACTTTTGAACTACTGTACAAATCTTCACAAAAATCGATAGGCATCATCAACACCATGTGCCGGAAGTACCCCGGAAGTTGGAAGACAGCGCCACCTAGTGTTCAAGAGATATAACGATTCTTGCAAAACCCCTTATAACTACTGTAAATGTTGATCGATTTTTGTTATTTTTATGTCATTTTATTCCTTTGGTTATGCCGATTCTGAGGATGTCTCAATTGTCATTTTCCAACATGGCGTCTGTCCGCCATATTGAATGGAATGAAATACAGTTTTTTCACTACTCCTCCCTGAAATCTTGTTCAATTTTGTTAAAAGTTTTATCAGATGAACTTCAGAATGGGCCTGACAGAAATGACAGAACGGATTTTTGATATTCGTTCCCGTTCCAGAGATGTACAGCTCCGAAGTTGACCGTGCCTGTGTTTGTTGATTTATGCTAATTAGCTTAGCATGCTAATTAACTAAAATGCTAACACTTTTCTATTCACTCTAATGGGTCTCTTGAGCAATCTGGTTAACTTTGACAATGTTAGCATTTTTTAGCGTAGCATGCTAATCTGGCTAAAATGCTATTTCGGGCTTGTGAGAGATCATTCTCACACCTTGACCTCTCTTCTGTGCCATGTAAATTGTGTGTCAACTAATGTGGCGCACTTAGCTAAGGCGTTGGTTCTGAACCTGTGAGGTTGTGGGTTCGAAACCTGTATGGGAAAAATTTAAAATTGGGTATAAAGTTGTCATTTCAATTCCTTTATTACATGGTTAAGAGCTGTACTAAAGTTTCTTAAAATGGGATCAAAAATTAAGTGTGTTTTTGTAACTTCATTCTGCGTTCGTTCTCATCAGACCTTCTGATTTCACCTTATCTGTAATTCTGAATCTATCTGTTCTGTAAAAAGTGCTGAAAAAGTTGCTTGAAAAAACCTTAAAAGCCAAAGAGCAATAAGGGCTTGGCCCCAGAAAGGCTGCTTGCAGCTTTAATTATTATTATTATTATTATTATTATTCTTCTTCTTCTTCTTCTCGTCCAATGGGAGTCTATGGTAGCCCTATGAAGGGAAAAAGGGAAAATGATGAAATTTGGCACACTTGTAGAGATGACCATTATTAGTGATCTGACCAACTTTGGGGTCTCTAGGGCAAACTCTATAGCGCCACCACCAGCTCAAAAATTCAACATTCAAACATTAATAACTCTTGAACCACTAATTCTATTAAAATAAAACTTAGTACATCTGTTTTGTCTCTTCATGGAGATTCCATTCCATATCTTACATTAAGACTCCTCCCATTACAGTAGCGGCCATTTTGAAAAGTACAGTATTCAGTCTAAGCACTACTCCTCCTTCAAAATTAGTCCAATTCTTCTGAAATTTGGCTCAGATGTTCTTTGGACTGAGCCGCACAGAAATGACTCAACAGAATTTTTTGAACACTAGTGAAAAAAAAAGTTATGATGCTGTGAACTTACTGAGGTTGACCTCAAATGGGTTGAGATGCTGTATCTCGGCCAAACATTGATCAATCGATACCAAACTTGGTTCACTTCATCTACACCATAACTTGGGGGTCCATGCCAAATTTGGGAACAGCGCCACCTATGGGTGTTGAGATACCAAAAATGCACTTTTTTGCTTATAACTTCTGAACAATTCATCAGAAAATTATGATCTTGATGTCTATGGTTTCTGTAGATCATTTTGAATCTGTGGATGTCAATTTTGTCAAGACCACCTGGACCACCCGTCCGCCATTTTGAAATTTGTCAAAAATTGCTATAACTTTTGAACTACTGTACAAATCTTCACAAAAATCGATAGGCATCATCAACACCATGTGCCGGAAGTACCCCGGAAGTTGGAAGACAGCGCCACCTAGTGTTCAAGAGATATAACGATTCTTGCAAAACCCCTTATAACTACTGTAAATGTTGATCAATTTTTGTTATTTTTATGTCATTTTATTCCTTTGGTTATGCCGAATCTGATGATGTCTCAATTGTCATTTTCCAACATGGCGTCTGTCCGCCATATTGAATGGAATGAAATACAGTTTTTTCGCTACTCCTCCCTGAAATCTTGTTCAATTTTGTCCAAAATTTTATCAGATGAACTTCAGACCGGGCCTGACAGAAATGACTCAACAAATTTTTGATATTCACTCCCGTTCCAGAGATGTACAGCTCCAAAGTTGACCGTGCCTGTGCTTGTTGATTTATGCTAATTAGCTTAGCATGCTAATGAACTAAAATGCTAACACTTTTCTATTCACTCTAATGGGTCTCTTGAGCAATCTGGTTAACTTTGACAATGTTAGCATTTTTTAGCGTAGCATGCTAATCTGGCTAAAATGCTATTTCGGGCTTGTGAGAGATCATTCTCACACCTTGACCTCTCTTCTGTGCCATGTAAATTGTGTGTCAACTAATGTGGCGCACTTAGCTAAGGCGTTGGTTCTGAACCTGTGAGGTTGTGGGTTCGAAACCTGTATGGGAAAAGTTTAAAATTGGGTATAAAGTTGTCATTTCAATTCCTTTATTACATGGTTAAGAGCTGTACTAAAGTTTCTTAAAATGGGATCAAAAATAAGTGTGTTTTTGTAACTTCATTCTGCGTTCGTTCTCATCAGACCTTCTGATTTCACCTTATCTGTAATTCTGAATCTATCTGTTCTGTAAAAAGTGCTGAAAAAGTTGCTTGAAAAAACCTTAAAAGCCAAAGAGCAATAAGGGCTTGGCCCCAGAAAGGCTGCTTGCAGCTTTAATTATTATTATTCTTCTTCTTCTTCTTCTTCTCGTCCAATGGGAGTCTATGGTAGCCCTATGAAGGGAAAAAGGGAAAATGATGAAATTTGGCACACTTGTAGAGATGACCATTATTAGTGATCTGACCAACTTTGGGGTCTCTAGGGCAAACTCTATAGCGCCACCACCAGCTCAAAAATTCAACATTCAAACATTAATAACTATTGAACCACTAATTCTATTAAAATAAAACTTAGTACATCTGTTTTGTCTCTTCATGGAGATTCCATTCCATATCCTACATTAAGACTCCTCCCATTACAGTAGCGGCCATTTTGAAAAGTACAGTATTCAGTCTAAGCACTACTCCTCCTTCAAAATTAATCCAATTCTTCTGAAATTTGGCTCAGATGTTCTTTGGACTGAGCCGCACAGAAATGACTCAACAGAATTTTTTGAACACTAGTGAAAAAAAAAGTTATGATGCTGTGAACTTACTGAGGTTGACCTCAAATGGGTTGAGATGCTGTATCTCGGCCAAACATTGATCAATCGATATCAAACTTGGTACACTTCATCTACACCATAACTTGGGGGTCCATGCCAAATTTGGGAACAGCGCCACCTATGGGTGTTGAGATACCAAAAATGCACTTTTTTGCTTATAACTTCTGAACAATTCATCAGAAAATTATGATCTTGATGTCTATGGTTTCTGTAGATCATTTCGAATCTGTGGATGTCAATTTTGTCAAGACCACCTGGACCACCCGTCCGCTATTTTGAAATTTGTCAGAAATTGCTCTAACTTTTGAACTACTGTACAAATCTTCACAAAAATCGATAGGCATCATCAACACCATGTGCTGGAAGTACCCCGGAAGTTGGAAGACAGCGCCACCTAGTGTTCAAGAGATATAACGATTCTTGCAAAACCCCTTATAACTACTGTAAATGTTGATCGATTTTTGTTATTTTTATGTCATTTTATTCCTTTGGTTATGCCGATTCTGAGGATGTCTCAATTGTCATTTTCCAACATGGCGTCTGTCCGCCATATTGAATGGAATGAAATACAGTTTTTTCGCTACTCCTCCCTGAAATCTTGTTCAATTTTGTTCAAAATTTTATCAGATGAACTTCAGACCGGGCCTGACAGAAATGACCGAACAGAGTTTTGATATTCACTCCTGTTCCAGAGATGTACGGCTCCGAAGTTGACCGTGCCTGTGCTTGTTGATTTATGCTAATTAGCTTAGCATGCTAATTAGCTAAAATGCTAACACGTTTCTATTGACTCTAATGGGTTTCTTGAGCAATCTGGTTAACTTTGACAATGTTAGCATTTTTTAGCGTAGCATGCTAATCTGTCTAAAATGCTACTTCGGGCTTGTGAGAGAGATCATTCTCACACCTTAACTTCTCTTCTGTGCCGTGTAAATTGTGTGTCAACTAATGTGGCACACTTCGCTAAGGCGTTGGTTCTGAACCTGTGAGGTTGTGGGTTCGAAACCTGTATGGGAAAAGTTTAAAATTGGGTATAAAGTTGTCATTTTAAATCCTTTATTACATGGGTAAGAGCTGTACTAAAGTTTCTTAAAATGGGATCAAACATAAGTGTGTTTTTGTAACTTCATTCCGCGTTTGTTCTCATCAGACCTTCTGATTTCACCTTATCTGTAATTCTGAATCTATCTGTTCTGTAAAAAGTGCTGAAAAAGTTGCTTGAAAAACCCTTAAAAGCCAAAGAGCAATAAGGGCTTGGCCCCAGAAAGGCTGCTTGCAGCTTTAATTATTATTATTTTCTTATTTTCATTTTTACTTTTGGGTGAACAATTCCTTTACATAAATAAATAAATAAATAAATATATATATATATATATATATATATATATATATATATATATATATATATATATATATATATATACATTTAGCAAAAATGTACACTTAATGCAAATGGAATTAACAATGCCCCTCCTCCAAATCTCAGTTATGCAAATGAAGTTGGTGACATTTATAAATATATTTACTGCTATTTTTATCCAACCAGTTGCCAAAACACACACACATGATTGTAGGATAGTAAAGATAATGAAGGCTACATCTAAGGTGGATTTCAATCAGATAAAGGCATATTAGTGGGTAGAATGTTGCACAAACATTGGACTTGGAAATTGTGGCACATATGTGTAACAGTAACTGTGCGTGTGTTTTAATATAACCCTCTGCTGGACTACTGCTCCTCAGCCCTGCAGCTGAAAAGATTGGTTGCTTCAGCTGTCTCCTATTGCCACAAAACTGCATAAAGAGGATATTGATCATCTATAATGATGTTAAAAAAAAGCCAAGATTTCAATAGCAGTAAGCTTAAAAACACAGCTGTATCTTGTTACATGCCATGCTATAGGAAAACGGCTGGAAAGATTTGCAAGAAATGTCTGGCTAGGTCTAGTGTTGTTGCTTTTTCAATGTCTGTAAACTGTAAATGGGAAGATGTGGTTTTATAATCTTTTTTTTATAATAATTCACAATCTTTCTGTGTGTTTTTAATTCAGACATTTTATCATCAGATATTTGAAAATATTCAGAATATGCAATATGAATAATGTACCTTGTTGGAAAGCCTGCTTCTTTCTTTCTTTCTTTCTTTCTTTCTTTCTTTCTTTCTTCGATGACTTTACAGTTACAATTTATTGTCCACTTCTACAGCAAAATGACTGATGTTGCATCCAGTAATGCATGCTTTCAATTCAATATGCTCTCACTGTACTGTGTGTGTGTGTATTAGATAACACTGAACACTTACACTTAATTTAAAAGTTCACCATTTACATTAAGTGTTAGCATCTACTGTACCTTTCTGTACTTTAATTAGGTTTTGGGGGTGTGAAATAAGTTTTTGGACATATTATTGTACATCTGTCATGTTAGCATTGCCCTTTGACCCATATGACCTAATAACAAACTAACAATAGCATTTGTAGGAAAAGCCTTCATTCAGGTGTTGGTATACTATTTAACCATAAAGACCATTTAAAAAGATCTGCTCAAGGCACAGTAACAACCCCCCATACTCCAAATAAGTGGTTGATGATTGTCTATTTTATCAAAAAGTAGAATATTTAAAGAACATTTCATACACATAATTGCTTGCTTAAAGATGCTTTTTTATTTTCTTCTTTTTAATTTGTGCATGCATGGTGCGAAGTTCTTAGCAATGTATATTACTAATCAAAAATTAAGTTTTGATATATTTATGGTAGTAAATTTACTAAATATCTTCATGGAACAAGATCTCTACTTAATATCCTAATGATTTTTAGCATCAAAGAAAAATAGTTTATTTTTACCCATTCAGTGTATTGTTGGCTATTGCTACAAATATACAAAAATATGCAACTTATGACTAGTTTGGTGGTCCAGGGTCACATATTTAAGTTGATGTTTACTGTAAACTCATAGTATCTCTCAAATGTTATTCTTCATTCAACACACATAAAATAATTCAACTACAACCCATACAAGAAAAAGTAAAAAAATAAAAATATGACTGTTTGGTCATATCTAGGAGTGTGGTATTTTTAAATCTGATTGCAGATGTGAAGGATACTTCGCGGCAAGCTTTTCAGTAAATAATGACTTTAATTGCAGCTAGTTTAATCACATACACTATTACTCATAAATACCCTAAAATCCAATAAAACTCAAACCTTCTACTATTATTTATACTCAATGCATAGTGCTGTATGTCACCATTTGCAAAAATAAAAAAGCAGTTAAATATGTCATCCACTTCTCTAGACGGGACGCCAAAGATCCTCTCTGCCTTCAGTGAGAAGGTGGTGAGCCCGAATGAGCCCATATCACTGGTGTGTCACGTGAAAGGAACCCCCCTCCCCACCGTCACCTGGACGTTGGACGACGACCCGGTCATCAAAGACAGCAACCACCGCATGGATCGCATCATCACCACAGAAGGCCACGTGCTCAGCTATCTGAATGTGTCTCAGACACAGGTCACCGATGGGGGCGTCTATCGCTGCACCTGCAACAACTCGGCCGGATCGGTCTCCTACCAGGCTCGAATAAACGTAAGAGGTGCTTGTCAGATCAGCTCCTCAAAAACACCCACACCACACCACAAGCACACACAACAATTTCACGTTTTTTCGGAGATTCTCTGTATTCTATTTGAAAATTTGAGTTAGATAGAGAATTTTATTGTTTTAGGTTGTAGTTGCAGTGCAGCCTCCTAAAAGGTATATTCTCACTGTCATCAGCTTGCCGCAAGAAAGCAACCTGAAGTGATTTATTTTCAATGAAATTTGGCACTTTGAAAAAGCACGAGCAGTGACCATTGATGGCACAACAAAGAGCTTAACTTCATGCAAATGAGAGTGTGGAGACAACTGGTGGGAGTGAAGGCAGTGGAGCTCTTGTGATCCACCTCCTGATGGAGTTAGAGACTGCAGTCAAATAGGAATACATAGTGTAGAGCAAAAGTGTCCAATCCTGCTTCTGGAAGGCCAGTGTCCTGCAGAGTTTAGCTACAAACACGCCAACGTACTTGACTGGAAGTTTCTAGTGAGCATAAAGACCTTGATTAGTTGGTTCAGATGTGTTTAATTATGGTTGAAGCTGAACTCTGTAGAACAGTGGCCCACCAGGAGTAGGGTTGGACACCTCTGGTATTGAGTGCAGTAGCGGCCGTTCACTTTTCAGTGACATTGGTCACGCAAGTATTTGTTTTTTCCATTCCTTTTCCTATAAGGACTTTTAAAAAGTCTTTGGAAAAGCATCATAAGCCATGAACCAAAAGTGTGAACACACCATTTAGTTGTTTATTGGAAGTAGGTGTACTCGATTTTGTCAAGGTCTACTGCCTTTCCTCTCATTGGTCATTGTTACTACAATTACATAAAGTTAAACTCTGCCTGCCCTCAGGGATGCTCCTCTCCTAAATCAAAATTATCTAATCATTTACTCATCCTCATGTCATCCCAGACATTTGAATCTCTTCAAATTACACAAACAGAGATTTCATGTAATTCAGAGTCTATGTAATGCAAGCAGATAGGTCCCTCTAAAGTTGATGCTTCAAAAATAATTGTCCATACGACCCCAGTTAATTAATCATTTTCATATGAAGGGAAATCATAGGTGTGTATGAGAAAAAATACTAATATTTGAAACTTTTAAACTATAAACCACTGCTTCCTGACAGTTGTCATATGAATTTACACAACATCAGCATATTTTGAAGCTTGATGTAAGCGCTTGTTTAAGTGATGTGGAACCACAGAGGACCGTCACTTCTCACAGGTGTTTCACAAAGCTGTATTTACAGTTTAAGCGTATACATATAAGATTAAAATATTAGTATTTCTCTTTCACACCTATTGTTTTTCTTTAGAAGAAATGTATTCATCAGCTGGGATCATATGGATCACCATCATGTTTGTTTTACATGGTTTTTTGATATAGACTCATGGAGAAGGAATATTTTTCTAAACTTCTCTGTTTGTGTTCATTTCAAAAACATAAATATTTGGGACCACATGATGGTGAGTACATGATAAGTTAATCCCTCCACAAGGCTTTGAAGTTAGGATAAATTATTATTAGTTATTTATTAGTGCTGTCAAAAGATTAATCGTGATTTATCATATCCAAAATAAAAGTTTTTGTTTGCATAATATATGTATGTGTACTGTCTATATTTAATATGTACATATAAATACACACAGATGCAGAATATTTTTAGAAAATATTTACATGTATATACATCTATATATTTATATTCTTATATCACATATTATATACTATACCTAAATATATTTAATATATAAACATAACATATTTTTCTTAAATATATATTAATGTGCAGCATGTGTTTGTATTTATATATACGTAATAAATAAACACAGTATGCAGATATATATTATGTAAACAACAACATTTATTTTGGATGCGATTAATCATTTGACAGCACAATTTTTTTGTTAGTAACTTATTCTTGTTCAGAATATATAGCTAATAGTAAAAAAAAAAAAATTATTGACACGTAATACATAAGCCTTTCATCTGACATTCTGAGGCACTATGTATTGATAGTTCTTTCTCACAACAGGTCCAGCCAGTATTCGACCAATGAAAAATGTCACTGCCATCGCTGGAAGGGACACGTACATTCACTGTCGCATCATTGGTTACCCGTACTACTCTATTAAGTGGTATAAGGATTCCAACCTGCTCCCGTTTAATCATCGCCAACGTGCCTTTGAGAACAACGGCACACTGAAGCTGTCCAATGTGCAAAACTCAGACGAGGGGGAGTACACATGCTATGTGTTGGTGGATCCAGAGAAACAAATTCACAGGAGTGTCCATGTGACAGTGAAAGGTACTGCCATATAATAGGGAATTTCCACAGTGTGGTACGACTAGGCTTGGCATGGCTCAGTACGGTACTGCACGGTTTTGGTACGACTCGGATTGTGTTTCCACTGCAGTTTAGTATCGCTTGAGTGGGCGGGATTATTCACGTCATTATAGCTGAGCTGCCTTTACTGCCGCGACTCCCAAAAAAATGTTATGATTCCATGTCGCCCAATCAAGCTCTTGCTGCATCTGCTCCTCTGCTATCAACGAGAGGAATGTCTGTTTTTACTCAACAGACAGCAAAAATTTTTGGTTGTGAAAATAAAGGTAATTTCATTCAAACAGTTGCGTTTGATTCATCGTTGGCTGTGCTGATTTAAATCTAGCCGTTCTTTTGTGTTTGTGTCAGTTCAGTGACACAGGTAGTGACGATTCTAGCCAGCTAATCCCTGATCAGCAGAGTTTACACGTCACATTTTGGTAATGGTATGGTTCACTTGGAACCTCAACCGAGGTGTTTCTAAAAAAAAGTACCAGGTACCAGGGACTGTCCCCGGTGGAAACCCCCCTAAAAGTGAACCATAACGAGTCTTACCATGTTGTACCATGCAGTGGAAAAGTGCCATAAGTCAGCTGTTTCAAGAATGCTAGATTTTATATTGGGACATATTCAATGGTGTTTTTATGGTTAGTATCACTATTGCTCAATCTTATGATCACAATTCACAAATCCCTAACCCTACCTTGGCACACTTGTCCCACAACAACTGTGCTACCTAAAATATAACTCAAATCATGCGTCTTGTTGAGGAAAGAAGACCAGAATATCAAAGAAACTTGTTGAGAGTAAGCTTTTTTGACTCAATATGACATTGCTGACACCTTTCAAGCTAAATAGCTTGCTATCGGTCAATGCAGTAAATTCATGAATTCATATCATGACTTGATATGAAATCTCTTTCGTGAACTCTTTACCTCTTTAAGTGAAATTTCCAATCACACAGATTCCTACATTACAATGACTCTGTTTCAACCTCTAATCCAGTAACCAACCACTTTCCAACCAAAAATCACCATTACAATCATATATTAATGCAGTAATAACCTTAAGAATACCTTATCAACTACATAGCAACATCCACTATACAGTAGCATTATGGAGGCAAGTTTTACATGGAAATCCACACAATTTTCTTAAGACAATGTAAAAATATAATGTAAAATATAAATATAATTACTTCAAATTACTATGAATCAGTCCAACTTAACTATGAATGTTAAAAATCCATTAGATTTATATATATATTATATATATATATATATATATATATATATATATATATATATATATATATATATATATATTATTTCCATAATTAGGGAGTGTTCATGTAATGTCAGTCTCATCCTAGAGAGCATTTGATTGGTCAAAATTGCATACATATATATATATATATACAGTTCTGCTTGAAAGTTTTACTTTGTCATTTATTTTTTGAAAAAAATGATCCAGTGTTAAATATTTGTTGGTGGCAAAAGTATGTGAATCTTTGCTTGCAGTATCTGGTATGACTCCACTTTTGCAGCAATAACTGCAAGTAAAGTTACTTGTAACTACTGATCAGTCCTGCACAATGACTTGTAGGAATTTTATGTTGGTTATGATGTTAGTGGGTTTCCTCCTATCAGCTGCTTGTTTCAGCTCCTTCCACAAAATTGGATTAAAGTCCGCAATTTCACTCAGTCATTCCAAAACATTAACTTTGTTCTTCTTTAACCATTCTTTGGTAGTACGACTTGTATGCTTGGGGTCGTTGTCTTGCTGCATGACACACTATCTCTTGAGATTTGGTTCTCGGACAGATGTCGTGACATTTTTATTCAGAATTTGCTAGTATTATTCAGAATTTATTGTTCCATCAATGATGGGAAGCCATCCTGGACCAGATACAACAAAACAGGTCCAAACCATGATACAAGCACCCCCATGTTTCACAGATGGGAGGTTCTTATATTGGAATGCAGTTTTCTTTCTCCGAACATAACGCTGCTCTTTTAAAGTCAAGTCAAGTCACCTTTATTTATATAGCACTTTAAACAAAATACATTGCGTCAAAGCAACTGAACGACATTCATTAGGAAAACAGTGTCAATAATGCAAAATTACAGTTAAAGGCAGTTCATCACTGAATTCAGTGATGTCATCTCTGTTCAGTTTAAATAGTGTTTGTGCATTCATTTGCAATCAAGTCAACGATATCGCTGTAGATGAAGTGACCCCAACTAAGCAAGCCAGAGGCGACAGCAGCAAGGAACCAAAACTCCATCGTCTGAGACAAGGTCTTTACAGGGGATCTGTATCTGGGGCTCTAGATGTCCTGGTCTCCGCTGTCTTTCAGGGATGTATAGGTCCTTTCTAGGTGCTGATCCGCCATCTGGTCTGGATACGTACTGGATCCGGGTAACTGCAGTGACCCTCTGATCTGGATATGGACTGGATCTGGTGGCTAGGGTGACCTCGGAATAAGAGAGAAACAGACTCATTTTAGCGTAGATGCCATTCTTCTAATGATGTAGCAAGTACATCTGGTGTTATGGGAAGTGTTCCCGGTTCAGGTTTACCTAATTAATGCAGCCTAAAAATCCTTTAACAGATTTGGATATTAGAAGCATATTCGTATGTTATGTGTAAGTCAGGTTAAAGAGATGGGTCTTTAATCTAGAGTTTAGGTGCCAAATAGGAAAAGGATCTGCCGACCGCAGTTGATTTTGATATTCTAGGTAATATCAAATTGCCTGAGTTTTGAGAACACAGCGGACATGGAGGATTATAATGTAACAGGAGCTTATTCAAATACTGAGGTGCTAAACCATTCAGGGCTTTATAGGTAATAAGCAATAATCTAAAATCTATACGATGTTTGATAGGGAGCCAGTGCAGTGTGGACAGGACCGGGCTAATATGGTCATACTTCCTGGTTCTAGTAAGAACTCTTGCTGCTGCATTTTGGACTAGCTGTAGTTTGTTTACTAAGCATGCAGAACAACCACCCAATAAAGCATTACAATAATCTAACCTTGAGGTCATAAATGCATAAATGAACATTTCTGCATATGACATTGAGAGCATAGGCCATAATTTAGATATATTTTTTCAGATGGAAAAATGCAGTTTTACAAATGCTAGAAAAGTGGCTTTCTAAGGAAAGATTGCTATCAAATAGCACACCTAGGTTCCTAACTGATGACGAAAATTGACAGAGCAGCCATCAAGTCTTAGACAGTGTTCTATATTAATAGATGCAGAGTTTTTAGATCCTTTAATTAACACCTCAGTTTTTTTTCAGAATTTAGCTGTAAGAAATTACTCGTAATCCATTTTTTTTATATCGACTATGCATTGCATTAGTTTTTCAAATTGGTGTGTTTCACCGGCCATGAAGAAATATAGAGCTGGGTATCATCAGCATAGGAGTGAAAGCTAACACCATGTTTCCTGATGATATCTCCCAAGGGTAACATATAAAGCTTGAAGAGTAGTGGCCCTAGTACTGAGCCTTGGGGTACTCCATACTGCACTTGTGATTGATATGATACCTCTTCATTCAATGCTATGAATTGATGGCAATCATATTAGTACGATTTAAACCATGCTAATGCACTTCCATTTATGCCATTTAAGTCTATGCAAAAGAATTTTGTGGTCAATAGTGTCAAACGCAGAAATAAGATCCAATAGAACTAATAGAGAGATACAACCACGATCAAATGATAAGAGCAGGTCATTTGTAACTCTAAGGAGAGCAGTCTCAGTACTATGATACGGCCTAAATCCTGACTGGAAATCCTCACAGATACCTTTTTTTTCTAAGAAAGTATATAATTGTGAGGATACTACCTTTTCTAGTATCTTGGACAGAAAAGGGAGATTCGAGATCGGTCTATAATTAAATAGTTTTTTGGGGTAAAGTTGTGGTTTTTTGATGAGAGGCTCAATAACAGCCAGTTTGAAGGTTTTGGGGACATATCCTAATGACAATAAAGAATTAATAATAGTCAGAAGAGGATCTATGACTTCTGGAAGCACATCTTTTAGGAGCCTAGATGGTATAGGGTCTTATACTTAAACCAAAATGTTCTGTTTTGGTTTTATCCATCCACAAAATATTTCTTCAATATTCCTCTGGCTTGTCCACATGATCTTTAGCAAACTGCAGATGGGTAGCAATGTTCTTTTTGGAGAGCAGTGGCTTTCTTCTTGCGACTCTACCATGGACACCATGGTTGTTCAGTGTTCTTCTGATTGTGGACTCTTAAACATTAACATGATCCGATGTTAGAAAGGCCTTTAGTTGCTTAGAAGTTAGCCCACAGTCCTTCGAAACCTAGTGGATTTTTACACATCTTGCTCTTATAGTGTTCTTTTTGGAGCACTCCTGGGAAGGGTAACAGTGGTCTTGAATTTCCTTCATTTGAACACAGTCTGTCTGACAGTAGATTGGTGGAGTCCAAACTCTTTAGAGATGGCTTTGAAAACCTTCTCTATCCTGATGAACAACATCAACTCTTTTTCTGAGGTCCTCAGGTATCTCATTTGTTTGTGCCATAATATACTTCCACAAAAATTATCTAACTTTGATAGATCCCTGTTCTTTAAATAAAACAGGGCACACACTGACACCTGAAATGTCAGTGATTAAAAACACCTCTGAACAGATGAACTGTTCACTTTTAAATTAACACTTATCCTACAGATTCACATACTTTTGCAACTCACAGATATGTAGTATTGGATAATTTTTCTGAATAAATAAATGACAAAGTATATATTTTCATCTCATTTGTTTGATTGGGTTCTCTTGTCAACTTTCAGCACTTGATCAGATCCGATTATTCTTTGCAGAAATATAGACAATTCTAAAGGGTTCACAAACTTTCAAGCAGCACTTTGTGTGTGTGTGTGTGTATATATATATATATATATATATATATATATATATATATATATATATATATATTAGGGGTGTAACGTTACGCGTATTCTTATTGAACCGTTCGGTACGAGGCTTTTGGTTCAGTTTGTACGCAGTACGCATTATGTACCGAACGGTTCGTTGGACTAATTAATTATATTTGAAAAAAAAAAAAAAAAAGTGAAATATAATGATATGCGTTCAACAAGGTAGCCCAATACCCCAAACGACGTAACAGGCAACGCCCCTGACACCCCCGAAGAAGAAAAAAACACCAACTTATATGTTTATGTTAGGCTACTCTCAGTCAGGCGCTCGATCACTCAGTACGCGCTGAAGGCTCGTTGTAAAATAGCCAATGCGTTTAACAGACCAGAAATAGAAGATCCTCCAATAACCAACAGGTCTGGTGTTTGGGTGCACTTTGGATTCCCTGTAAGCTATAATGGTGATGGCAAGAGAGTGGTGGTACACCAGCGGGAATACAAAAAAAAAAAAAAAATAACACCAGCGGGAATACTTGAAACATGTCAACTCATTTACGCCGACATCACCTTAGTGTGTCAGTATCTGGGAAAAGACGAAAAAGAGGAGAAATATACACGCAACAAAGTATCCCCGGAGCATTTAGACAGACATTTCCAACGGACTCAAACAGGGCAAAAGACATCACCGCGGCCGCGTCTTTCTCCTCCTTTCCAAAGTGCTCGGGCAGAAGCGCCCCTGAGGCGTCTGCCTTTGCTAAGCAACAATGACGTGCTCTCTCCATGAAGACGCGGAAATTTCAGCAAAGGATAAATGGATTTGCAGATCTAAAAATCGCTTGCAGTAGGCTAGCTCTGCTACTAAATTTATTTCCAAATTGCAATCCATATACAATTATGATCAGCTGTTCCTTCATCTTGGCTGAGCTTTCAACGTTGTTACGGGAAAGGATGAAGCTGATTGGTTAGTTCTTGTCACATGACCTGCGGTGCGCTTGCGGCATTCTGAAAAGTTGAGATGTTTTTACATTTTGCTGTATCTAAAACGTACCGAACCGTGAATTTTGTGAACCGTTACACCCCTAATATATATATTATATTTTATATAATTGCATATATATCATTTTCTTTCATTTGGCTATGAGAGGAAAATAACAAATATTCAATGTAATCTATATGAGTGCATTTATCAAATGCATGTATAAAGAATTTCATGTCACTTACCAATTACCCAATTAGAAAGTTTTACAAAGATGCTAATGGTTTTTACAGGATCTCTTAGTTATGGTAATTCCAACATGAAAAGCTTTACCTCAAAGCAGTTAGAGCACCAACTAGAAAAAATACTTATATTGTTAAGTTAAGTTAAAATAGATACTAGTTAAACTGCAAATATTTGATACCGATGTTATGCAATAACCAAGCAAACATCTGTTTTTGTGACTTCAAAGTCATAAAGACCGGAAAAAAAAAAAAAAAAACCCTGATGTGATTGAGTTAGCTAATTTGCTCCATTCATGCATAAAATTCTGAAGCGTGCGAAGGGATTCCCTTGAGTCCATTATCCCCATTTTGTTGTGAATTAAATAAGCACTGAAGTGCTGCTTTATTTCAATGTTATTTTAACTCATTGATTCTCAAATGCGACAGGCTGACTAGCACCATGCTTGCAAAGTCCCCGGGGAACAAATTATGCCGAATATACTGAGAGATGAAAGACCTTCTTTATTTTGTCTTTCTTTGCCCTGTTTCTCGTTCATTAGTTCACATTATGCCTCCTCCTCTATGAAATCTCTAGATTCTGAGCTGTAATGACTTGTTATGAAGGCCGACTGGAGCCTTATTATTGCAAATCACAGATAATTGTACATGTGTGATCACATATGTTCTGTCCACCAGCCCATATTGTGTGTGTTCTGAGCTGTTTGTCACAAATGCTTAGAACACACCAAATGCTCATTTTACATTTAGCGTTTCTTCATAAAAGTTGCACCACATTGGTTATATGAATCTTACTATGTATTTGATATATAAGGAGACGGGACATAAACGTACTGTTATAGCCATAATCTAAATCAAACTTTTGCTGTGCAATAATATGTTAACATTTAAAAAATATAATTGCATTGTTTGCTTTGTTTGTTATTTATTCCGGTGGTGCATCTCTCTTACTACTCCATCTCTCTCTCAGTGCCCCCTCTGATCCAACACTCTGACTCTCAGAGCGCTTCAATCGGTCAGCGTGTCTTCATCCCCTGCGTGGTCATATCCGGCGACCTGCCTATGTCTATAACCTGGCACAAAGATGGACGACCAATCAATGCCAGCCTGGGTGTCACCATAGACAACATAGACTTTACCAGCTCATTGCGCATTTCGAATCTGTCGGAAATTCATAATGGCAGTTACACTTGTATTGCCCGGAATGAGGCGGCTGCTGTCGAGCATAGCATACAGCTCATCGTTAAAGGTTTGAGAAAAAAATAAGCGATTCTTATTATAATGCTTGAATTAAAATTCTTGGCATATAATTCCATTTAATTTTTGAATAATTTATGTCGTATTTTCTGTTATGTTTAAAATAAAGGAAAATATTTTTTTTTGTTTTTGTTCTTTAAACTGTCTTTAAACACAT
Source organism: Carassius auratus (assembly GCF_003368295.1). NCBI lineage: Eukaryota > Metazoa > Chordata > Actinopteri > Cypriniformes > Cyprinidae > Carassius > Carassius auratus. The sequence goes on along the minus strand of NC_039257.1, from coordinate 20,331,882 downwards.
AGATTTTCAATGGTGCTTTTATATTATACGTGTTTTTAAAAATAACATATTTTTATGCTCAGTTCCACCACATTTTGAGGTACAGCCAAGAGACCAGGATGGCATATATGGGAAATCAGTGATCCTGAATTGTTCGGCAAAGGGTAACCCAATACCCACTATAGTGTGGAACCACTCAAAAGGTATGCTGTTATTTGCAAATATGTTATTGTATATTATTTCTTGTGTATCTTGCTTACAGTGAAAATTATTTGAGACAGGGTCTGACAAGATTCCTCCATAAAATTTGTCCATCATCTCTTGTGTTTTACATTTTGCATCATGTGAGCAGCCCAAGACAAAGCCCTGGGGAACACCAGAATTTATTTTATTTTATTTGTGCTCTGTCCCTTTAAAAGAAAATTTTATTTTACAGATGGAATGTTCAACAATTAGTTTAAATTATCCAGGATTTCAAGGGCACTATATGGCCATAATGAAAACAATATTCTGATATTCCCCTGGTGCGTACAGTATGTAGATGGACTAGTGCAGTGCAGTGCAGTAAATCTGCATTATTTCAATCTTCAGTCAAAAATAATTTCTCAGTTTTTTTTTTTTTTTTTTTTTTGTTTGTTTCAGTAAAAATATGTAACATTCCTAAAAACTATACATTAACATTATCATTACAACTGCTAAAATGTAAGAAAAATAATTGTTCAGCAAAGGTACAATCACCCAATCCCCGCTACAGTATGGAACCACTCAAAAGTTAAGCCGGTATTTGCAATGACACTGTAATTGTATATCATTTATTGCTGTACATTACCAGTGTCTATGGGCAAAAATACAAAATATTGTAATCAATATGAAATTATATAGAAATTAAGAATATTCCCCCTCAAAATCCAGAGAGAAAAAAATGCTTTGTGCATTGGAATCAGCAGATTTCAGCAGATTTTCTCAAATATTTGTAGTTTATTTCAAGCTGTTAATATTATTGTTATTATTTATGCACTGTGTATGAACATAACAGCTGCATATGAACAAATATAAACAGAACAGCTACTGTTTGAGTGATAGACAGTACAGCTGTTCTAACACTGCAATTATACTATTGGCAAGGTTTTGTTTAAGTTCCAGTTAACCTAAGGTAGGACCATTTAATGAAGGGGATCCAGCAGACACATTTGATGTGGACACAACTTAAATCAGGTTTAGGGGTGATCTGGACAGGTGGGCTGGGCACAAGTGTGTGTTTGCATTGACGCCATGGTCAAAGAAGCTGGATTACTGGATTAGAGCAGGAGCAGGTGACTCACTCGACCTTGATTGCTCCTGAAGGGGATAGAGTGTTTGAAGCCCTCACTACACATTGTTGATGAAAGCTCACAAATGGAAATCCATATACTCAACAAAAAACCAGGCTGCACATTGGGAGGGTGTCATTAAACAGGGCTTGGATGAAGGAAAAGATGGTCAGATGGAGTCCATAAGGTTAGAGAGGCAGTGAGGTTAAAGGAGTGCTTTTTCTAAACTAACGAAGTTGCATTCTTTGAAATCAAATTTCTACATTCAGAAAATAAATTTCTATCTGCTTTCTAAAATAAATGGAGTTTCAATTATAATGTTCATGTTACATATGTTTTTCAACACTTCATAACCAGGTAAAGTATTCCAACATCTAGAAATGTTCAGTAGCTACAGCGTCCACCTTATTTTTTACATAAGAGCAGTTCCATTTCTAAATGTGCAAGGCTTCTGGTGTCATCTGCTTTTGGTTATTTTGAGCTATACAAAAAAGTGTGTGATATTGCAAACTGCTATTTATTGCTATTTATTGTTTCAATTTATTGCCATACACTGATTATAAACTTACTGGTTAGTAGCACAAATAGTTTTATGGTTTACTGCACCTATAGGGGCTAATGAATCAGATGTCTCCCACATTCACAGAAAATAACTTATTTCTACATTGCAAACTAAGGTGGATATCCTGAAATTCTGTACCCATTTCCTATGACAGTCAAGATTATTTTATTTTGTTGCAGAGACAGGCTGTAGCTTTGTCAGATTAAGTTGCTCATGTGGTATTATGGTTTATTTAATATAACTGAATCCCACAGTGTCATCTAATCCTAATCCAGACATGACACACCAGATACAAAACAATTCCCCTCAGAGATCTTCGAATCATCAGATGTAAACACAACATTATTGGTATTGATCATAAAAAGGGTGTAATGCCATTGAATTGTCAGATGTTTAAGATTACAGTAAAACATATCACAGCCACGTTGCCTCACGCAGCAGTCCTTTTTGTTTTGTTATGCTAGAATGAAATACGGTTTAGTGTAGCCTTTTTCAAATGTAAAATTTGTTAAATAAACTAAATTAAACATTATATATCCATTATAAATGTCTACATATTAAAAAAATATAAATATACAATGTTTCTAAATATATAGTGTATTGTATATAGACCCTAGATTGTTTCCGTTTTCTGTCTCAGGTGCTGGCGTACCTCAGTTCCAGCCCATTGCCTTGAATTCTGGCTCTCGTATCCAGCTCCTGGAGAAGGGCTCTCTGCTCATAAAACACGTCCTGGAGGAAGATGCTGGATTTTATCTGTGTAAGGTCAGCAATGACGTGGGAGCCGATATCAGCAAGAGCATGTACCTCACCGTTAAAAGTAAGACCCTGTCAAGTGGAGTGTGATGATTTTGTGTGTGTGTGTGTGTGTATGAGTGACATAACCCATGTTCATTGTGATGCAATCAGATTGCTATTAATAGACATGAGAATAAATATATATATATTTATTTTTTTTTGGTCTTTGCCATTTTATCTAAGGAGTGTGTGTGATGCGTATGTGACTGAGTGTGTGTCTGGGCCCGAGGGTCTTCTGCCCTGTTGACTGCTGTGTATACGGTACTGTGCTCCTTGGTGAACTGTTTATTTGTTGAGCAGGCAGAGACTTACATCCCCTCCATTAAACCCACTAAACAGCATTTTTGCCCACTCTGGCATGAGAAGAAGACAAACCAACAGAGCAGTGCTACCAGTAGCCTATTCACATTATGCCACTTTCCTTTTGTCTAAACATCACTACCCATTCAGATCAGCAAAAATTAACAACTGAAAATTGTACATTTTATAAAGACTGTATTTTTTATAACATATTTTAATATTCCCCTGGTCCATACAGTATTTAGATGGATTTCAATCTTCAGGTAAATATAATTTCTCTCAGTTTCTTTCTTTCTTGTTTTTTAATGTGAAAATATATAACACTCCTAAAAAGTATACATAAAAATTCAGTCAGAAGTATTAACATTTTGCAAATATTACTCAAGTGAGACAAGTGTGAGTAAGTGAATCAGATGGTTATTTTATTTATCAGATGGTTTATTTTTTTGCAGTGTGGGATTAAAAAATATAGACAGACTTGATGTTCAATTAATTGTCATTAAGCTTGATAGAAAAGGTGTTTTGCTTTTTGTTTTCATTTATATCATCATCTTTCTCCTTGTGTGGGTCTGGTGGCACTCCCTCGCCTTCAGTATCAGAGAACATGCTCAGACTGTGACCAATTGTGCAAGAAAAAGGGGGAATTGCTTCAGCATGGCAGCCTACTGCACTCCACCAAACACACACACACACACATTCGTGCTGCCCCTCCCAATCCAGAGAATATACTTCACTCCATTGGCCTGCACAGAGAAGGCAATGAGTATGTGTGTCTATGAGAGAGAAGGGGGTAGATGGCCCGCTCAGGCGTGGCAATGTGACGAGGTGGCCTAGTTTCCCAGGGTGCCCCTGTACTGGTGATGAAATGAGGGCTGAAATGGATTATATACACCTAGAGTTGCTGCCACAGCCTCTGTATTCATCCAGCATGATACACCATACACACTAATCATATTCAACATGGCCATCAAAGTGGAAAACACAAATGGAGTTATCATAGTTCATTCACACCCAGCCATAAATATTGGTCCAAATAAACCAATAATATTTTAAGGCTCAGTTGCTGTGTGCAAACTGAAAGAATGCGAATGTGTGATAACAGTTTTGTAGTTTTTACAGTTTTACTCACTGTATAAAAATATTAATATTAACCTTTTTGTGGCTCCAAGATCATTGACAGCTCCGCCACTATAATGGGTCTCTGAATCTCCATCAGACAATCATCTTTCATGCTTTTTAACCCATGTGCACCTCTGAACTCCACTTACAAGCTTCATTGAACTCATAAGAAAGACCATTAAAGGCTACATATGTGTCACGCTCTGACTCATCTTTTGTTTGTGTGCGCGTGTGTGTGTGTCTAGAAGGAGAGATAAATATTATTTGCATGCTTGTCTTGATTACTTTCTTGTTTAAATGGGATGCTTTTCTTTCAAGAAAGTAGCTGACATTTTTTTTAGTAGCAAATTAATGTTATGTTTGTCAATAGAGAGTAACCCTGTAACCTGATTTTTTAACAGTAAACGGTTATCATGAAAATGAGTTCTGTTTTGACAACTCTCTGAAGCTATAGCAAGGTAATGTCCATGACAATGTTAATGTTTTTGGTCTTGGTGGAATAGATCTGCTACGCTGCTGCTGCGGCAGAGCAAGTACTGAGACTTGCTACTGCCAATACAGCCACAACATGCTGCTGTGAGCATGTAAGAAATACTGCTGCTGCATATATAACATATGTGACCCTGGACCACAAAACCAGTCTTAAGTAGCACAGTTATATTTGTAGCATTAACCAACAATACATTGTGTGGGTCAAAATTATAGATTTTTCTTTTATGCCTATTATAGTTTTTTTGTAACCTCAGATTCCAGATTTTCAAATAGTTGTATCTCGGCCAAATATTGTCCTTTCCTAACAAACCATACATCATTGGAAAAATTATTTATAGGTGATGATATAAACAAAGGCTGGGAAGGTTACTTTTAAAATGTATTTCACTACAGATTACAAGTAATCAGTAATGTATTTTGTTAGATTACTCCAGTTTAGGAACTTATCTAAATGCTTTAAAATACTTTGAAATACTTAAGCTATGTAACACAAAGGAACATATTAACTTGATGTTTTTATGCTTTCCAGCTCTAAATAAAAGTGACATCTACGAGTCATAAATTTAGATGTTTTATTTTATCAACAACAAAAAATGTTGTTGTTCAAATCAAATATAAATTTAAACCAAATCAATATAAATTCTATTTGAATACAATGAATGGGATTCCATACTGTTTCATGCTGCATTCCAAGCTTCAAAACAATTAACATAATAAAAGTAGCCAAAAACAGCTGGCACAGTTCTCCCAAGTTATTGTTTTAATGATAATTTGTGTCATGATGATAAGCATGTATCCCTACAAGTTGCTAAAAGAACAGGGTGCTGCATGCAGTTTTTTTATTTTAACTGAGAATTAGTTGCTTTATTGGTTAAAATACCCAAACTTTTTACTTAAATATTAAATTAAGAAATTAGGGCTGTGCAAAAAAATCAAATGTGATTTTCATGCACATCTCATCAGTAAAGACGCTCCTGTAACTAGAAGTATATCCCCAGCACGTGCGTTCAGATCAGGGTTGCCAGGTTTTCACAACAAATCCTGCCCAGTTGCTTCTTAAACCTGGTCCAAAACTAGCCCAATCGCGCTTCCGGGAGGTTCCCCGATAAAAATTGTTTCCCGGGATTAAAATATAAGTTTTTTAGCAGGGTTGCCTTGGTAAAATTCGCATTTAAGGGGTTAAATATCACTTTGTTGCTATTGGGGTTGCTTCAAACCACGGACATGAAAAACAACCAAAGACTTGGCAACACTGATTCAGGTGGAGCGGCAGTTACTACACAGAGCCGTAGTCTACCGACAACTAACACAAAATCGTTTTCAAAATCGACAAAGAATCGCCTGCGATTTTAACATCGATGTTGTGTAGATTGTCAGTGAATTACGGCTCTGTGTAGTAAATGCCAACCGGTGTTGCCTAGTCTGTGGTTGTTTTTCATGTCCGTGGGTCAGAGCGACCCCAATACAAATAACGTGATATTTAGCCCCTAAAATGCGAATTTTACCAATGCTGCTATGCTAAAAAAAAGTATATTTTAACCCCGGGAAGCAAATTTTTATCGGGGAACCTTCTGGAAGCGCGATTGGGCTAGTTTTTGACTTGTTTTGAGAAACAACTGAGCAGGATTTGTTGTGAAAACCTGGCAACCCTGATCTGAACGCACGTGCTGGGGATATACTTCTAATTACAGGAGCGTCTTTACTGATAAGATGTGCATGAAAATCGCATTCGATTTTTTTTGCACAGCCCTATAAGAAATTACATTAAAATTCAAAGTAATCACAAAATACAGTTACTCGTATTTTGTATGTAACGCCATTTCATGTATATCATTACTCCCCAGTTCTGTACATAAATATCAATTTCAGACAATTGACACTAAAATTAAGACTTGTTTTGTGGTCCATGGTCACATGCTGTATATGAAATACCCCTCACATACATGAATCACCCTATAGCAGATCTATACAGCTGGAGCTGGGGAAGGAGGAGGGCTTCTGAAGCACACTGCAACTGCTATAGCAAACACTAGCCAAGTATTTGATTGGTGAGCAGCAAGCTCATTGGCTGCTGATACAAAAGGAACAAATCAGCTGCGCCGAATGATATTGATTGCGTGATCTAAAGTTTTATGACAGAACTTTGGATATATTATGGAAATATTAGCAATAAATTATTTTTCTAAAAATTACATTTATTTATATATTTACAATTACATTTAGTCATTTAGCAGAAGCTGTTATCCAAAGCGACTTGCAATTGAGGACGATGGAAGCAATCAAAATCAAAAAAGAGCAATGATGTACAAGTCTCAGATAGCATATAACGTAGTATATGTAGAAAGTTTTTTTATTTTTTTTTATTATATAATAAATAAAAAGAAAACAGACAGAATAGAAAATGAATAAAACAAGCTAGTGTTTGAGGCCTTTTTGCTTTTGTTAACTGTATAATAAATTAAAAGAAAACAAATATATAGAATACAAAAAGATTAGAGAAGCTAGTGTTCATTTTTGTTTGTTTGTTTGTTTTTTTAAAGAATAGATTTATAATAGAGAGAGCTAAAATTAGAGGCTCAAATAGAGATATAAGATGTGTATTTCTTTATTTATTCGCACTTAGTGGCTGCTTTTATCCAAAGTGATTTGTGACATGTATTAATGTATTAACTGTATTAATGCACTCAGTGTATATTGTTTTGTCAAATAATGCATACCCTAAAAATAGAGACCTATATGACTGCTAGCATTATTCTTTAGAGTAGGCTAAATGATGTGATAACACTAAATTATTGAAAGGATATTTATATAAACATCAGCATTAAATTATGTATGAAAAAACCTTTTGTAACTGTCCAACAGTTAACCTCATTGCTTTACCAAAGTGTTTACCATTTTAAAGAATTTTACAGATATTTATTATAATGTCACTTTTCAAAACTGTAAAGTCTTGTTTCACAGAAAAGCTGTAAAACACATCCATGTTGCTTGTGCAAGACAACATTTCCTCACACATGTTGTGAATACCAAACTCTCTCCTGTGGCTTTCCCTGGTTTGTTTAATAATAGTGAGGTGCTGTTCTATGGTTGCTGAAATGAATAAAGGGAGATTCTGTTTGATGTGTGGTTATAGCCGCCATCAGCGCTCCCCTCTCTCTCTCTCTCTTTATTACAGGAGCCTGTGATATTGCTGGATATTAAAAATATACATCAACTAAGCTGTTATGGGAATACCATTTAGAGCCACTCTTGCCTGAAGCCCCTCTCTTGCTGACTGCAAGACTTTAATTGAGATTATACACACTCTTTTGGATGTGCACTACGGAGAATTTTTCTAAGAACTGTCACCATATTGTGATACTTTCCCCCATTCACAATAGTGAAAAAACAGCGACTGTGAGATTCCTTAAGTTAAGGTGCTTTTAACTGTCTCCAGAGAAATTGATTTTTAGTAATAATGTAGCTGTGTATAAACTTTACAATACAGACCCAGCAAGATTGTTAGGCGCTGTTGTATACTTCTGTAAGAGCCACAATTCATCGCCATCTCAGTTTTATTTCAAATAATTGATTTTAAAAGCTGATTTAATAGCAGACTTAACACTACATCAGACACACTAAAGAGAAATAACATTTAGGGAAGGCAGAGGGATATTTTCTTTCTTCTTCTTCTTTTTTATATGCCGTACTTAAAATTCATAGTTGTCATGCAAAATAAAGCAGTGTTCTCTCGTATGGTGCAGCTGCGGAGATCTTGTGAGTGAATAAGAGATGAGAGTTAAACGTTCACAGGCCTGACTCTGACACTCTCCATCATGTCAACTTCCGCCACTTCACACCGCAATAAGAGGCCAGGCACCGAGAGACTGCATGTGTGCGCCCAGTTTGCTTTTCCTCCCTGTTTTCTTCAACAGTTAATGCTGTGGGTGGACTGAACGAAATCCCATATCACAGTATGACTACTTATTACAGTCAACATCTCAATATTTCTGCTGCAAATTCACCCAAAGAATACTCAGTTGGGTGTCTGTGAAAGGACTGCAGGAGGTCTATGAGTTGATAAAAAGTGAATAATTAAATCAAATGTAAAATTAAAATAAAAGTGGCTGCCCAATTTATTGAATTAAATCTAAAATAGTGATACAGTGTAGTGTAATAATTGAATTAAATGTGTATGTATGATGTTGTTCATTTTATGATTAGAGTTGAAACTAATATAATACAATCACTTGGACTATATTGCTGTAGGTCTATATATAAATAATAAAAAATAAAACATTTACTTAAATATTCCGTCTGTTCACTTGCATGTCATGTGACCATAAACTAACATAAAAAGAACCAATAACGTGCAAATGTTTCTTTAAATTCTTCAAATATTAACTCAAATTCTCATGGGTACAATAAATATTTATCAACTAAGGGGCTTGCAACCCTCTTCGGTAAATGCATGTTTTTGGAAAATAATAATAAATGTGTAAATGTATTATCTCATTTGATTATTTATTCTTTTTAATTGGAATTTATCAAAAAAAATCAAAGACTTAAAAAAAAAAAACAATACAAATATAATTATAAGTCAGACAATTCTGATTTCAAATTCTGATTGGTTTGAATCTTTAAAATTTACAAATAAACACAAGTTTTTTTTGTTTGTTTGTTTTTTTTTCTTGCAAAAATGTAAATCAAAGGAATGATTATGCAAAATGTACAAAAAAGTTAAATAAATAAATACAATTGCCATAAAAAGTAAAATAAGTACCTAAATACACACACACACACACACACACACACACACACACACACACACACACACACACACGTCTCTTTGTATATTTTCACATTTCTACATAAAGTATAACTAATAAAAAGAGGTCCTGATATCCAACTGATACAAAATTACCATCACAAGATATTAAACTGTTGGATCACAGAGCCCAGTCCTAGTGTATGATGATTTGGGGGCTTTCACATTCCTGCTTCACTAGTATTCGCAAGTATTGCTGACCGAAACAAGCAGAAGAATCTATATGAATAATCAAAGTGTGCACATCATTTAATCATAGCCTGTCTGCCAGGAAAGAGAGAGAGAGACAGATCCCTCACACTGCTTGAGGGTAACAAGGTTTCAGACAGGCCTGAGCATGGTCTCGCCTCTCTTTTCATGTCTGCACTTGCTCTGTGAACTTCTCGCTAGTGAACAGCTCAGTTTGCTTTCTTTCAGCTCAATTACTTCATTTGATAGCGGCTCCATTAGAATCACATTTTTGATCACCAAATCAGTTGTCCACAAGGGTTTCACAGGTCCAGACATTTTAAGAGTGTGTGCTCCAGATCTATATGTTGACATCTTACTCTACTATGACCCTATTTACTGTGTTTGACCCTATTGACTGATTTCATTAATACATTCGTTTGGTTCTTAGTGAATATATTATGAAAATACTGTGTATATAATATATTGTATACAATATACAACAAAACATTGATGGATGGATGGATGGATTGGTTTATTATGTAATGAGAATAATGTTTTATGATGGATGTAGAGTTTTTCTGTGCTGAGTATGTGAAAATATTTGGCTGAGTCGACACTGACGTCAAATATTATTTATCCATCATCACAACGTGTCTTTCTCTGTTTGTCCTTGTCTTCAGTTCCCGCCATGATCACATCTTACCCCAACACCACGCGAGCAGAACAGGGTCACATGACTGAGATGAGCTGCACTGCTCACGGCGAAAAGCCCATCAAGGTTCGCTGGGAGAAGGAGTCTCATATCATCAACCCAGACATGAGCCGCTATGTGGTTACTGTGAAGGAAGTGGGAGATGAGGTCATATCCACCCTGCAGGTGAGCAAAGACACCATCTACACTGAGAATGCAATCACACGCCTCATTTCCAAGACACATATTCAGGGTCGGCCTGGACTAGCTGTCAGTGACCGACATCATCTCCTGTCAAAAAACATCCACCGTTTGCACAAACTTATATTTGTCCTTATTGTCAACACAAAACACACCTCATTTATTTTATGGTAATGTGACAGATTTTCAAGTGGTATTCAATAAGACAAAAATACATGCCAAGAAAAGTTTATTCATTGGGGACTTATATGCTACACATTAAATAATGTGGTAACACTTTAGAATACTGTTTCTTACTTACTACATAACTAATAAGGAATTATTGAAGAACTAACAGGTGATTATTCATTAACACTTAACTCACTACTGTTAACTACTAAGAAAGATGTGTTAACTAATCAGTATGTAATATAATTTTATGACTATGTTAAGTAACAGTTAGCTAATCAATAACTAATGTATTCTGTCATACCTCCTGAAGAACTACTATTAATTATCTACTAGTTAAGATTCAAGAAAAATAACTATCAAGTAACTACTAATGAACAGTTTTAAACAATTACATTGAATTGTGACCCTTTCATATAAATTTTATTAGCAATAGTAGTAGTAGTATAAAAATGCAATATTAATAAATGTAATACATTTTATAGAGGTTTTGCCTATGTAGTGAATTGTTTTGTGAGTGTATTGTAAGAAATCAGCTTCCAATAGGAACCCTACCATGACCCCAGTACCTTGCGATAACTTACCTTAGTTTTTAAATTTTATATAAATTATCATTCATTAAATTTCTTTATGTAAGGCAAAGCCTGTGGAAAAGTGATAATACAGGTATCCAATTTGTAATTAATAAAGAATTATAAAATAATTCTGCAGGACTTATTTTTAACCTGAAACATTAGGCCTATTATAAAGTGAAAATATTGGGAACCCATTAGTAATTAATAAATCATTATCAGATAATTCCTGAATAATTACTTAGAATCTGAAACAGTATTCTAAAGTGAAAACATGGGCAACCCATTAGTAATTAATAATTAATGAACAAATAATTCTGCAGGACTTATTTTGAACCTGAAACATTAGGCCTGTTCTAAAGTGAAAATGTTGGGTTACCATTAGTAATTAATAAAGAATTATCAGATAATTCCTGAAGAATTACTTAGAATCTGAAACAGTATGCTAAAGTGAAAACATAGGGAACCCATTAGTAATTAATAATTAATGAACAAATAATTCTGCAGGACTTATTTTGAACCTGAAACATTAGGCCTATTCTAAAGTGAAAATGTTGAGAACCCAGTAGTAATTAATAAAGAATTATTAGCTAATTCTGCAGGAATTACTTAGAACCTGAAACAGTATTCTAAAGTGAAAACATAGGGAACCCAATAGTAACTAATAAAGAATTATCAGATAATTTTGCAGGATTTACTTAGAACCTGAAACAGAATTCTAAATTTAACCTATTAGTAAATAATAATAAACTACATCATTTTGACTGAAATCTTGGTTATTTCAGATGAGAACATTTCTTAATACAGCATATTGTATTACATTTTAACATGTATACTGCCCACATTCTAACTAATTTAACAAACATTTCATAATCAAAAGTTAAACATTTAGAAGCAAACAAAATCCATATTTCATTTCCATTATAAGCTAATAAGTGGGCTGTAACAAAGTTGCTACCGTAGTAGTACTTTGTACTTGTCCTTTTACTCAAGTAATTTTGAAAATGAATAGGCCTACTTTTTATTTTTACTGGAGTAATATTTAATTGGGGTATCTGTACTTTTACTCCAGTACTTGATTTGTGGGCCACAGCCTGATTATTATAGTGATTATTTGCGTAAAACTGTTCATTAGTAGTTACTTCATAGTTATTTTTCTTGAACCTTAACTAGTATATAATTAATAGTAGTTCTTCAGGAGGTTTCACAGAATATATTAATTACTGATTAGTTAACTGTTACTTAACACAATCATAAAATTATATTACATACTGATTAGTTAACACATCTTTCTTAGTAGTTAACAGTAGTGAGTTAAGTGTTAATGAATAATCACCTGTTAGTTCTTCAATAATTCCTTATTAGTTATGTAGTAAGTAAGAAACAGTATTCTAAAGTGTTACCAATAATGTTTACTTTGGGTTTTTTTTTTTTTTATGAACTATTTAATGTGCAATGATAATCTATTCAAATTTAGGTTGAAGCATTGTTCACATGATCTGTTTGTTTTATATGTTGTACATTTAAATGCTGTATATGATTTTTTGTTTGTTTGTTTAACTCAACTATACAATTTATCTCAAAATAAATACTCTTATTTTTAATCAAAGATAATTGGGAGTCCAGTCAAATAAGTGTAAGAGTCAAAAAAAGAAAAGATTTATATAAATATCCAGGAAGATTTTATGACCAGTTAATTCTAATACCAGAAGTGGAAGGTCCTGTCAAACGCATTGCATTGTGGGATATAGTACCAATATATCAACAGAAAAATTATATAGTACCAATATACCAATAGAACATTTTTGTAGGATTTACTTTGAAACAATTTTCACTCAGAAGTTGCTGGTAAATTTCACAAATAATTACAGAGAAACAGCAAGTAACATGAAATGAAACAGGATTAAACTTGTATTTTCTTTTCAAATGTATTCTTGCCGGGCTCGGAGCTCTCTCGACGGACAGCACGCCAAATACGCTTAACTTATATTTAATTATAAGTAAATGTGAACTCGTGAAATATTATTCAAAGTTTTGCAGATCTGTGCAACTGTTTTGTTTAACATTGCACAAAAGATTACTCAGAAATCATGCTACCCTAGGGAAAATAAATATACTTAAATGTATTTGAAATACATTTATTTCATGCTAAGTGTAATGCAAATACAAGTTTTATATTTATGTACTTAATTAAAATGTCCTGCAATTGTACTTTTTGTAAACTAAACTGGCATACTTCAAATCTGCTCAATTGGAACCACAAATGTTGTACTTAATGGACTTTAATTGTGCAGAAGCAGTGCTGAAGTTCAGTTAAGGATATACTTAGTATGTTTTATTATGCCATAGTTATACCATTGCAAGTATACTTCAGGTACACTTTCAATATTTTGCAATTAAAGTCTGATATTGTTCAAAGATCATACAAATCAGACATTAAAACACATTTATAAGTGTGCAGAATTTATTTTTTATTTCATATTTGTTTCTGCAAATTCATGAGAAATCAAGCATATAATCTGGGATACTATGGACAGAATAGCATGCAGGTGGATAGTTATACTTGTGCCACATTTACTTTTTCTGACCATGATATGGAACAAGCCTTCATAGATTTGTTGTGTGTATGTGTTACCTATTCTGAGGAAAAATCTGAGGAAATAATAAGGAAAATATGATTTGGTGTTCTTAAAAACATGAAAAGTCATGGGAATTAGTAAAATCTTTATAAAATTGTGGAAAATGTTTTTTTTTTTCTCTCGACTCCTAACTATTGTTTATAAATGAAGATAGATGTTTTTGCAGAACAGTACTTTACAGTGTCTGCTGAGGGTCTTACTGGAGTTATGTGTACACTAATAAATATAATCATTAGCACAATCAATTGTTCAAAAAACTATACCTGATTCAGAAACATCCAAATGAAATGATGAAATTAGTTCCAAACAATTCTTATCCACGAACAGCAAAACTCCCAGAGCAATATGCAATATTCTGTAAGTGTTACCAAAATGCCTTTATGTACTAGTCAAATGATCATATTTGTACTTTTGTATTTTTACAGATCTTGCATACCGTCAGAGAAGACTCTGGCTTTTTCTCGTGCATTGCCATCAACTCTTACGGTGAAGATAAAGGAATCATTCAGTTGATAGTACAAGGTAAAGTTGAATTTAAAATGCAATAAATTATATTCTTCTTTTATCTCATTTTTAATGAAAAAGTATTTTCATTTGTCTAATCTCCACCAACATTTTTCTGAAGATCGCCCGGACCCTCCCGAGGTGGAGATCAGAGAGGTAAAGGACCGAACCATCGCACTTCGCTGGACCATGGGCTTTGATGGCAACAGCCCCATTACAGGATATGACATCAACTATAAAAACAAATCATGTATGAGGGTTTTTTTTTTTTCAATCTTTTGTTATTACTTATATTTTTGAAAGTAATATATAGGTGTTGTTATGCAGCCATATATATTATAGAAGGTATTACTTATCAGGCAATCAGCATCTTGGACCGGAACAATCTGTTTCTTTTTTTTGTCTTTTTATGAAAAAGATGTATATATATAATCAGACTGAATGACCATTGTTCAACTGTCCATGTATCAGTCATTCATAGAATGGACCTTGATCATTATGTTGATTGGAAACTTGAAGTGGTTTATCTGTTAATACAATTACTTCCTTTAAACTATGATAAAATGACATATTAATGACTAATAACATAGACTCCTGTGTCACTCTGTATTTCTTTAAGCTCCATGGGCCTCATCTCAAATGACCAAAGACGTCTCCCCTCAGCTGAATCAGGCCACCATCATTGAACTCCACCCTGCTTCCACCTACAACATCCGCATGTTCGCCAAAAACCAGATCGGCGAAAGCAGACCAAGCAATGAGCTGACCATCACCACGGATGAAGCACGTGAGTATTCCCACAACTGAAAATGGCGTGAGCCTTTGTGAGCTTTAGCTATAGTTCTCTGTAGAATCAGACATTTTATTATCTGTGCCGCCACCTAGTGGTTAAGTCCATTATTTTCTCTGTCCAGCACCTGATGGCCCTCCTCAAGAAGTGCAGCTGGAAGCAATCTCATCCCAAAGCATCAAAGTCACATGGAAGGTAACTTGTGCTGCTATAGAATCCTATGCAAAATTAGAGTTTGTGCTGGCTAAATCATGCTATATTTCTGAGGAATATTTTGGGTTTAAGCTATGTCAACAGTAGTGGCTTAATGAGAATTATCATAGAAAATGACTACCCCCTCTTTAAAACATAAACACTGAGGTGACAGTGGAGGTATACATTTATCAAGGCAGCATTCTGGAGGGCCAAAAAGCAAAAATGTGAAGATCATATTTTGTTAAAGCTTTTACGTGTGTTCTTCATTAATACAAATAATAATAATAATAATAATAATAATAATAATACAATAAAATATAAAATATTGTCATTGTCTACCTCTGTTGTGTGTTAATTAACCTGTGGTTTTTGAGTTATTAAAATATAATAAAAGTTGTTTGATCCGAGGAAATAGGCCCCTTCTGCTGTGATGTGTCTGGGTTTTTATTTATTTATTTAACAGAGCCACTAAGTGGACATGGACAAACTTTCTGGATATTATTATTATTATTATTATTATTATTATTATTATTATTATTATTATTAATTAATTAATTAAAGAAAATGTATTGAAGCCAGTGTGTTCCCTTCAAATAGATGTTTTTCCCCAAATAGTTCAAATTAAATAAACTTACAATAAAATACAAATACAGTAAATAAAATTACAGAAGTGATCAGCTCTTTAAACATAAGGGCAAAATACTTTTATTATTATTATTATTTATCTCTCTCTCTCTCTCTCTCTATACTGCCTCTGCCTCACAAACCCATACACTAACAATTATGGTATTTTCTGTTGGTGAATGAAAAGAGCATAGAAATATAGTAAGAAATGGACTGTTGAAACTTTCATGTCGGTTTGCTAAATAAATCTCTCTAAAGGTCCCAACACTTTTCCATCACTAGAGAAGTGCTTACTTTGGGGAATTTGAATTCAGCCATGTGCTTGTGAGAATCGAAGAATATCTGATGTTACTATATCTATTCTTTTTCCAGCCCCCCCTCAAACACTTGCAGAATGGTTTGATCCGAAGCTACCAAGTGTGTTATCGGGAGTTTGGGACAGGGGGCAGCCCACAATACAACACCATCAATGTAGACACCACAGGGGACACTGAAACCCTCACCCTGGATAACCTGAAGAAGTACACCCAGTATGAGGTTCGGGTGCAAGCAGCCAATCGAGCAGGCATGGGTCCCACCTCGGAGGAAATCACCATCACCACTCTAGAGGATGGTTAGTCGCTTTATGAGTCCCATATTTATTTTATTACTGGTGTTTTCTTAATGCATTTACATGCTTTGCTTAGTGGCATGAGAACAGACTCCAGATACTTAATCTGAAGCTTAATTAATGAATTATTTTCTCCTATTAACTTAAATTTTATTTGTAAGATATAGCAATGCACATACATGTTTTGTGTTTTAGATGATCGATAATGTCACATTTATTGACTAAAACTCTCCTGTTTGCGCTAACAGTTCCCAGTCGCCCACCTGAGAATGTTGTGACAACAGCTGCAACCCCTGAGACTATCTCCCTGTCCTGGTCCGCTCTGCCCAAAGAAGCGCTCAACGGCATGCTGCTGGGATATCGTGTCATCTACTGGGCCAACCTACCTGACGGAGGTCAGACAGGGTTATGACCCTTTCAGTTTTCTGCAGAGATTTTCTTACTTGTATGCATAATAATGAAGCACGCAGATGCCCCCAATGGTTCCCCATTCCAAATACAAAGATGTGTAATGAAGACTTTAATAATGAGTAATAAATTACATTTTAGAATATAGTAAAATAAAAATATATTATTTAAAATTTAATATGACCTTTTTTTTTTACTGTATTGTTGAATAATTGTAGCCTTTGTGCCTTCCAACCTTTTGACAAATACAGTAAGTCTATAATTAATTACTTTATGGGTAATATTTTTTAATAACTTTTAAATTATATGCATGCTTACACGTCATCAATATGCTTGCAAATAGTTATCAAAAATTTATAAATCATTTTTAATTTTTTGATAATTATCAAAAGTACTGTTAGCAGTGTACTGTGGTATAGTTATGGCATCAGGTGGTAATACCATAGTACATTTCAAGTTCATACACTCTGCTATTTACATAGTGCTTCAAGGTACTTCAGAGATGTATGTTGTTTGTACAGAGTATCTCCAAATAACACAAAAAGGGGCTTTTGTAGATACACCTTTAATGTCATGAAAATATGATTGTTGATATATAGGATATATGTGCATCTTCTAATGTATATGAAATACTGAGGCACTATATTGTGTTTTAATGACTCACTCATGAACATTATTATAAAGTAATACAGTACATTTTTGACATGCAATATCAATTCTATTGCATTTCACAGACCTCTAGAGGGCACTGTGGCTTTGCTTTAGGAGACAAAGTAAAAAAAAAAAAAAAAACAGAGGGCAGTAGATCTACAGTAGAAGCACAATACTTAAGGTCTTTGGATAAAATGCTTTTATCCAAAGTGGCTTACAGAGAAATTTCTTGGATAAAGGTGTTAACATTTCTTTGGTGCACCAGTTCATAGAATGTGCCTATGATTACTATGCACACTGTTTTTACAATGTATACAGCATACTATGGACAGTATGTACATTCCCTGTATACACACTACCTGAATCTCAGTAGCAGGTTGCATTGCAGAGTCATTAATAATTGAACTAAAATAAGGTATTAATGTACAGATTCAGGGGTGAAAATAAAATTAAAAATGGAGACACAACAGTCTGTATAATTTAGGATTATACAGGACACAGTGACCGATGACTATGTAAAATATAGTTAATTTTCTAATGCAAATGATAATAAAAGTTAACTCAAATATATAAATCTTTGATATCTTGGCAAATCTGAGCACATTTTGAGACACTGTTGGAACTGTTGAAACTCTAAAAAGAGATACGTGAAATTCCTAAGGAGCAAAACATTTGGTAGGGGAAGATCATTTAGTTTAAGCACAATAGTCTCCATTTTCTTGCATTTTGATCAAGGAGTAACAGTTAAGCTAATAAAGATCTCATTTGTGTATTTTTCCCCCTCAGAACTGGGAGAGATCAGGAACATCACAACCACCAAGCCTTCACTAGATTTGGAACGGCTGGAGAAGTACACCAACTACAGTATCCAGGTCCTGGCCTTCACTCGAGCCGGAGACGGAGTCCGTAGCGAGCAGATCTACACACGCACCAAAGAGGACGGTGAGACTCAATCCGGTTACACATACTCTTATTTATTTTACATAGTAGTAAAATAAAATAAAAAATAGCATCTGGGGGTTCGGCACCAGACCCCCATCTGCTCCCTGGGTGCCGCGGCATAAATGGCTGCCTACTGCTCCGGCTGTGTGTTCACAGTGTGTGTGTGTGTGTGTGTGTGTGTGTGTGTGTGTGTGTGTGTGTGTGTGTGTGTGTGTGTGTTCAATGCTGTGTGTGTGCACTTTGGATGGGTAAAATGCAGAGCACGAATTCTGAGTATGGGGCACCATGCTTGGCTATATGTCACTTCACTTTCATGTTCATATATAAAAGTTATGTGAGTCCCGTCTCAGTTTAATCTTCAGAAACAATTAAAAGGTAATGTCCCAAAAGCCAATTTTCATTTACCAGCCCCAAATCCATGTTATCAATGGTTAAATACAGTATATATACTGTATATGTAGTACATATTCCCACCTTAAAGGAAGTCCAAAAATGTCATACTATTTCGTTCTATGTACAATTCCCAAGTGACTGGGAATTGGAGAGAAATGTCAGAGAAAGTAGTTTGTTTGTTACCAATCTTCTATCATAAAGTGAATCATTAAGTGAAACAGAACTCAGACAGAAACAACAAAAACCATTATCAGGAATCCAAAGCAAAATCCATCTGTTTCGAGTTTCCTAGTGGGGTATACTGCCTTAAGTAAGCCATTTACAGATTGACTCCTTTGCTCATTGCACAGATGTCTGAATCCAGTGACAACACCAGTACAAATGGAGAGTGGTGATTGGACTGTTTGGGAAGTTGTGTGAAATCACACATCTCAACTTTCTATGAAGTTAAAATAGAACAGCTCTAGGTCACTTCCTTTGTAGCATAAAAGGTGTCTTTTCTAGAGCTTCTCCTCAACAAATTGTATTATTTCTCCTGCTAAAACCAGTTCCTGGACCCCCGGCTGGAGTTAAGGCAGCTGCTTCAACAAGTTCTGTGGTGTTTGTTTCCTGGCTTCCTCCACTCAAACTCAATGGAATCATCCGGAAATACACCGTCTTCTGTTCCAACCCATACCCCACGGTGAGCATATCTGCAGCTCTTTTTTGACTTTGCACAGCCCCGCATAGCCCCCCAAACTTAATTATTTAAATTCACCCAAACTGAAAAAAACTTGAATTGAATTCTTGAGAATTACGACAGTGATTCCCTGACCTTGTTCCTGGAGGCACCCATAAGTACGCATGTTGGATGTTTCCCTTATCTGACCTATACATTTAAGGTCCTCAAGTATCTGCTAATGAGCTGATGAGTTTCGAAATGTATGTAGAGTTGACGTATCTCCAGGAACAAGTTTGAGAAACTTGAAAGACAATACTGTACCATGTAGCTCCTACAAAACGGTTATGGGTTTGGGATACTTTAATGACCTACTACATTTTCCAAAGTAGATTCAATGTTTATTATTGCTTAATGCATATAGAGCTTCTTCTACTTCTTCTTCAATAGTAGGCAGAGTATAAATAAATTTTTTCTCATGAAAACTTTTAATTGGTTATCATTACAGGTGATCAGTGAGTTTGAGGCTGCACCTGATGTTTATTTCCGTCGCTTGACCAACCTGAATCAAAACTGGCAGTATAGCATTTGGGTTGTGGCTGTCACTGCGGCGGGCCGTGGAAATTCCAGTGAAATTATCACCGTAGAGCCCCAAGCTAAAGGTATGCAAGACTGGCTCATGGCAATCAATCACCCTTTCTATAATTTTTAGTGTGAGGTAGAATTGTGTGAATCAGGATGCACCAATATTGTACCATTTACAGAACCAATTTGACATAGAGGAGTTTGTATGGGAGGTTTTGTCCACCATTGTGATGGCATTGTTGGTTTCTTAAGCTCCTGCACGAATCCTGACGTTCAGCGGCACTGTGACCACCCCCTGGATGAGGGACATTGTCCTTCCATGCAAAGCTGTCGGAGACCCTCCTCCAGCCATCAAGTGGCTGAAGGGAAAGTATGTTTGAGTTCTATATTCTTTATATTTATAAATATACCATACTTTGCTTTCTCTGTTTTGGCCAGACAAACACTGTTGCTCTTGATTAATATGAGGTTTTACATTAAAGGATTAGTTCACTCCCAGAATAAAAACAATCCTGATAATTTACTTACCCCCGTGTCATCCAAGATTTTCATTTTTTTCTTTCTTCAGTCTAAAAGAAAATTAAGTTTTTTGAGGAAAACATTCCATGACTTTTTTCCATGTAGTGGACTTCAATGGGATACAGTGGATTGAAGGTCAATTTGTGGTTAAAACTATATTTTTTTAGAAAATTATTGATTGTTTCGCTAGATAAGAAACATATTCCTTTGAAGCTGCATTGAAACTGCAATTTTGATCTTCAACCTATTGGCTCTATTTAAAGTCCACTATATGGATGAAAATCATGGAATGTTTTCCTCAAAATTTCTTTTTGACTGAAGAAAATGAACATATTGGATGACATGGGGGTGAGTAAATTATCAGGAAATGTTTATTCTGGAAGTGAACTAATTCTTTCATATATATATATATATATATATATATATATATATATATATATATACTTTTAAGTCTTGTTAAACTGATTATGTTTTCATACAGTAATGGGACACCAGCTCCAGTTTCAATCGATGGTCGCCGCAGTGCTCACAGCAATGGCAGCTTTGTTATTCGCACTGTCAAAGCAGAGGACTCTGGGTACTATAGATGTGTTGCCAGTAACAACTGGGGTTCAGATGAGATCATGCTAAACCTTCAGGTCCAAGGTGCTTATGACATCAAATATAAAAAAAAAATCTTCATGTGGAAATCTATGAAATGGCCGAATTGCATCCTTAAAAATTAACTGAACAATGTGACTGCTCCTTTAGTAGCTCACACCGTTTTTGTGTTTTTGCTCTCAAAATGTTTCAGTGCCTCCGGACCAACCGCGCCTCACAGTGACTAAAACCACAACCACCTCTATCACGCTGTCCTGGATCCCTGGAGACAATGGAGGAAGCTCCATCAGAGGTTAGACTACACTGATATTTATATTCAATATATTCATCCACTTTTTCTCCACTGTGTTACAAATATGGAACACTATCCACCTAGACCTGTCAAATGCTTTAAATCGAGATTTATTTGACACACTGTAATATTTTACTAAACTTGAAGGTCAGGTTTGTATAGTAGGTTCTCTATCAATTTACAGAGCTCATAAAAGTGAATCAAATAAAGTGTGGCATTTGGGGTTTATTTTAAAAGTGGTGTGGTGTTCTTTGTTCAGGCTACATTCTGCAGTTCTCTGAGGATAACAGTGAAGAGTGGGGCAGTTTCTCCATCAGCCCCAGTGAGCGGTCTTACCGTCTAGAAAACCTAAAGTGTGGTACCTGGTACAAATTTACTCTGACAGCACAAAATGCAGTTGGACCTGGACGCATCAGTGAAATCATTGAAGCTAAAACACATGGGAAAGGTATGAATATTTTATAATATATAGTTATTTATGCATATCACTATTGGCTAAACGTCATGATAGATAACTAAATAGTATCCTAATTGAATTGTTACCTACTGCTGATTCAAAGCAGGCTATGAGCAATTATGCCCTTGAGGTAGGTGTACAAAAACCTATTTGAAATATAACCACTAGTTTATAATATAGATTTCATTACCATGTTCATATACTGTACAAGTTAAGAGATCATGTTTTTTCCTTTGTCATCAGTACTTTTTTTCAGTTTTCCTCGAATGTGTATACTGTGTCTGCTTTTAACTTATTTCTAGCATACAGATGTTGTTAAAGATGAAAGACATGGGATGTGTCTGAAATCACCCCCATACCCTTACATAGTGCACCATTTGAGTCACAACTATTTTGTAGTGGTGTCCAAAACCTAGTGGACATTATTAAATCCAATAATTCGGTCCCATAATGCACTACTAGTGCTCTGCTGGGTTCAGCCAAGGAAGAGCAGGATATGTCAGAAGATGGCGAAGAAGTTGATGCTGAGCCTTTTCAATCCTCCTGCCCTGCTTATCTAGACCTGTTGGAGGTTAAGGATCACACCACGGCAAAGTTGGACTTGCGTTAGTGCGTTAGCAAGGTGAAGTGCGTTAGCAAGGTGACACCGCAAGGTCGTCTTGATGCCCTCCAGCTCAGGTGAGCTTTCAATTTCTGCCTTATCTCCATACAGAGATGGAAAAGGAATGAAACAGGTGGTTTTCTTCTCACATTCATCAGTTTCAGCATACGAGTTATGCCAACATCGAGGTGATGCGCGAAATCGGCTATTAGAGGAAGCCCCCTGTAGAAGAGATGGTGGCTAGCTATCTGTCTGTGGGGGAGACTTCCTCTCTTAAATCTCCCTCCTTGCCATCTAAGCCCCTTCAGGATACATCTCACTTAAATGGCAGCAGCAGGTCAGGCTGTGGCTTCATTGCACACAATGGCAGTGCTTCAAGCGTATCAGGCTGATCTGCTGAAAGACCTGGATAAAGGCAAGGGGCTTTTACCCTGATCAGGTAGCTGAGCTGCACCGCATCACAGATCACTTATTGATTTGAAGCTGCGTTCAAATCTTTTATTCCACGAAGGTCCAGGTCTGAGCCCAAACAACATAGGGGTCCTGCTCCGTCTCGGTCCTAGGATCAGAGACAGGCACAAAAGGCTAGTGTCACGACTCGTGCTCCTCCCCCACCTGCGAGTTGGGGTAAGAGGAATCACAGGTCAAAGGAAGGTAGGCAAGACCTAAGGGATTTGAGGCATCAGCGCTTTCCTCTGAATCAGAGCAATTCTTGAGTATCTACTCGTTCCCTTTAAGGGTTTTTACATCTGCTCTTATCTTCCCCTTCCTAATTCCCATAATACCAGGGTGGGTGGGTATGATCCATTCAATATATACATATATATGCACGGCACGGCACTGCAAGGAGTTTCCTGGATGTGCGGCCAGGTCACCCTGAGGGGCTTCCTGGTCACCTGGATATCCCTTCTTGCTGACGCATCGAGCAAGAAGTATAGGTGGCATTTGTTAGAATGTTATTGTACATGCTGTCTCAGGTAATGCTCCCCTTCGCCAGAGGTTTGTACATTTTAGCTTGTCTCTCCCGTGCAGTTCAGCACCTCTGCGATGCTTAGGAAGCTTTAAGTACACATGCTAAGCTCTGTGTACTTTCTGAAATCCATATGGTGGTGAGTGTGCACGCTGAACACTTTGCGCACTTTCTAAAATCCACATAAGTGGTAAGCGTGCACGTAAGACTCTGCGCACTTTCTGAAATCCTGTATGGTAAGGGTTACGTGCTCAGCTTCATCCCATTTCTTTGAGTTGGTTAGACCTTGGTTCCTTGGGCTCCACTCAGCCAGTGTGTCTTTATTAATACACTTCAAGCATTGCGTGCCTCAATATGAAGTGCTATTTGGGCAGTTCTCGTAGTAGTTTAGCAGTGCTCCCCTTTACCAAAAAGGGTAGACTATGAGTGTGCTACTCTCTTCCTAAATTCTGAGTTCTCTTGTCCCGTGAGATTGAGTTCTCTGTTTTCTACTGTTTTTCTATATTGAGTATTTAGAACACACTCTTTGTGTTTGAGTCTTTGCACACTCTGCATTCTTTCTAAAATCCTATATGGTGTGGGCTTTGCGTAGATGCTTTGTGTCCTTTCTTGAGTTGGTAAAAGCCCTGTACATTTTGGGCGCCATTTCATCTATGTATTCTCGGATACCTATCTAAACAGGATGTTTCTACTAGGGATCTGTTGAGCAAGCTTATGCAAGATCAAGCGGGAGCCCCTGTGTGACAGGCAAGACCAAGTATAAAATGCTAGGCTCTTTGCCGTATCACTTTTAAAAGAATCTTTCTTGATACCAAGCCTTGAGCTCGACCCCGAGTTGAGGCCCTAACAGGTAAGTTGGGT
Organism: Carassius auratus; assembly: GCF_003368295.1. Lineage (NCBI taxonomy): Eukaryota > Metazoa > Chordata > Actinopteri > Cypriniformes > Cyprinidae > Carassius > Carassius auratus. The sequence continues at coordinate 20,307,413 of NC_039257.1, read as the reverse complement.
ATGTAGGCTAGGCCTTTGGTCGTAAGGGATAATGTCACGGACAGCCATCTAACGTCCCAGGGGCAACTCCCATGGAAATGGTAGAGTTGGTACTTAGTGTTCACCCTGATTCAGGCCTGCACTCTCCTCAGCATGGTGGCGTGTGTATTCTGTTCCCCATAGCAACCCCTAGAGGACGCAGTTTGAAATTCCCTTGAAAGGGAATGTCTCAGGTTTGAATGTAACCATGTTTCCCTGAGTAGGGAACGAGACACTGCATCCTCTAGCTTCCAGCCATGCCACAGACGCAAGCTTCAGACAAAGAAGTGAATGCCGTGTTCTCCCGTCATTAACTTCTTTTTGGTGTTTTTTCAATGTATGCTTCAGACGCGGGTCACGACGATGTGTTCCCCATAGCAACCCCATAGCTCCATAGTGAGGATGCAGTGTCTCGTTCCCTACTCAGGGAAACATGGTAACCTGAGACGTTTATGCAAGCTAGTTGTCAACTGATTATTAAACCAGCAAGCAGGAAATATGCAAAAGATGCCGAACTTCCAGCAAAGTTAGTGTCTAATTTCGCTCACTTGTTTTCATTCACTCTTTAAAGTGAGCTATAGTAGTTGAGTAATGTAGTCAATAGTCAATGAGAGTAGTGGGGCAATTTCCGACACACCAATGTCCTACATCTTATTTTGGTTTCATGGGATTGTTGAACTTGGATTATTAAGTCATTTAAATAAAAAAGCCTGCTAAATAACTTCCTAACTTCAGAGTTACATTATCTCTCACTTCTCCACATTATCAGAGCCACAGTTTGCCAAAGATCATGAGCTTTTCTCAAGTATCAACTCTACACGTGTGGAGCTCAACCTCATCGGCTGGAACAATGGCGGCTGTCCAATCGACTCCTTTACACTGGAATATCGACCGGTGGACACAATGAAATGGACCATGGTGAAGCGAGATTCACTCACCAAGAACCACATTCTCTACGACCTACAGGAAGCCACCTGGTACGAGCTCCAGATGAGAGTGGGCAACAGTGCAGGAACAGCAGAGAAGAGCGTTCTGTTCGCCACTCTAAACATGGATAGCAGTGAGTGCTTGATCTTATAATACCACACAGGGTCGAAATCAATGTCGTCTTAGTTCAGACTTTGGAAGCAGTTGCTTAAATGGATTAACCAGCAAGACTTCCAACTAACATCAGATCTCAATGTCTTACCAACACTTTTTTAGTCCTGTCAAACAATTAATCGTGATTAATGCATCCAAAATAAAAGTATTTGTTTACATAATATAAGTTTGTATACTGTGTATATTTATTACGTTTTAATGTATGTACATGTTTAAGAACAATGTGTTATGTTTATATATAAAATTATTTATATATAATATAAATATATACTTGTAAATACATGTCAATATTTTTCAATATGAGTATGTGTATACGTATGTATATATAAATAATAAATATACACAGTATGCACAAATATATTATGTAAATAAAAACTTATATTTGGACGTGATTAATCGCTTTTTGCTGGAGAACAGCATAGCAATGTTGACTTACCAGTCGGACCAGCACTAAATCCACCATAAACCAGTAGAAATGAACTAAAAATCGAATTGATCAAAACTTGGTTATGACCAGACTTTTCAAAATCAAACTCACCCCTCAGCTTTTCTATCTTCTATCTCCAGGGACAATTGCTCCATTGCCAGAGACTGTGGACCCCAGCCAGAAGAATAGGCAGGGCAATGAGGGACTTAAAATGATGGTAACAATCATCTGCATTCTGGTGGCAATTTCCATGGTCTTCATTGTTCTTCTGGTGTTGAGGAGGAGAAGAAGAGAGCAAAGGCTAAAGAGATTACGAGGTGTGTGAACACATGCCGTATCTAGTGAGCAGAACATCATACCTACTTGATGAAACTCTCGATTAATTTCTTAACATCAAACAGTATTTTGTAATTAATAACTTTTAAAAATTTTCCTTACTCAACAGATGCAAAGAGCCTGGCAGAGATGCTAATGAGGTAAATTACAGAAGTAATAGTATTGGCCTATAAATCAGTGCACTGTCATAAAGTAGCGCATGTAATTATTTTATGTTGTTTGGTTATGTATCTCCAGTAAAAATGCACGTACACCAGACACTGTGAACAAGCAACAGCAGACTCTGAGGATGCACATCGATATCCCACGTGCTCAGCTACTCATTGAGGAGAGAGACACTATGGAGACAATCGGTAAGAGAACACTGTGTAACATTTATAGTTTACCTTTCCCAAAAGGCCCTGATATCCTTCAAATTGAAGGAAGACCGAACTGGTGTGACAATTTCACCAGAAAATCATTCCAAAACAACGTTTGTTTGCAGTTAATTTGGGAGTTTGAAACTGGAAAGGTTGGTGTGTTAAAACATGCTCTCAAAACTTGTCTTGAACTGTTTGTGCTAACATGAATGATACCGCCTCAATTCATGTTGCTTGTTGTGCTATTGCTTTTCTTTTGCAATGCACAAAAAGCCAATAACACCCACCACTCAGAAACAGTATATTGCTTGATGGTGATCTTCTCTACTTTAATTAACCTGTTTGCCTGTGTCTTTCAGATGACCGCTCCACAGTGCTGTTGACGGACAATGACTTTGGAGAAACATCTAAACAGAAGTCCTCAACCGTCACACATACAGTGCATTACCAGTCTCTATCTCAGGCCACTGGACCACTAGTAGATGTGTCTGATGCTAGACCTGGTACAAGTAAGAACTGAACTAGTCTGCTTGGTTATGTCGATGTCATAACTTATCATAAAAGCTGCCTATTTGTTTAGATGACTATAAACAAGATTGGTTATACACTGTGTTTGATATCAACAAACTGTCCAAGAGTAGCATAGAAGATGCAGTACATCTCAATTTACGATCAGATATTTCACTAGATCAGAATTTTTGAATCTCCAATTATAATATTTAAGATAGGATGCCATAGAATATTAATTAATTAATAGGGTTTTTTTGTTTTTGTTTGTTTATTATGTCTCAAATGAAGCTCTATACTCCTACCCAAACACAATAGTGAACAAAAAGTGAACACACAAACACACACGCACAAACACACACACCTTGTAACCATGGCCCGGTTTCCCGATAACGCTCACTCTTAGCGTGCTAAGAAGACCTCTTACCAAAGTTGTTTATGTTCCTAAGTGTGTTCCCCGAAGTGTCCCTTAGGAAGCTTCTTAGCACACTGCCTCTTACGTCCGATGTTACAAGAGCGCTGTCCAAAGTGAGGGTGCTAAATTAGTTGCCATCGATTGCTCATGAATCGATTTTCCACTTCACGCGAAGGTGAAGTACAGCGTTAAGAAAGACAACACGTTCTATGTAAATGAAATATTCCACAAATTATTATAGTAACATTTATTTTAACATTTTAAGTTATCAGTAGAATATAGACTATACATTTAATTATCAAACCGGGTATCCCTCACTAATCATCCACCCTCCTTATCCCGTTGTGCCACTTGTGCCGCTTCTTGACATGGGTTTATAACGACTTATAAAAATGATATAATACACTTTTATATTAATGGTTAGGTACTTTACAATCAGAATTGATTGGCAAGCAGCTGCAGTTACTTATGTTTAATGCGGTATTGATTGCAATTGGTTTATGTTTTTAATAAAAAGCAACCTATCTACAATGAACAGAGAGAGAGAGAGTTAGATACAAAATATGCTGGGGAAGCAACGTAAAAAAGGGCACCAAGCCTCTCGTTAGAGGAAGTTGAAGTTTTGCTGGACCTTGCCATGAGGTCAGATATCACACCCCTATGGTTCACTATAACCTGCACGTTTATGGCCGCGTATCCCTATCGCAATATGTACGCCTGATCAATCACTGATGGATTGGCGATAGGGATGAGTGTGGATGTAATCTGGATGTAATCCCCGGCATGGCGCAGAAGGGCGTTGGTGACAGTGTGGACACACCTCCACACCAAGGTCTTGATAAGGTCGTAGCCCTCTCCCACGACCTCGATGAATCTCTCTGTAGCATGAAAAAAAAAAAAAAAAAAAAGTAGCGCTGGGCTTCAGTGCTTAAAGCAAAATTCCGCCACGTTAGCCTGGCAAGCGCAGGTCTGAGAAGGTCCAGCAGCTCCAGCAGCTCCATAATGAGTTGTCTTGGGAGGCGTTTTTTTTTAATATAGCCATGTCAGGAAAAATGTCAAAAGGGCTTTTGCCGAAGTTTTGCCGAATAAAAAAATTGACATAGACTAAACGGCTCCGCGTCTGGCTCCGTCTTTGATTCAATACAATGACACATTGGATCGCTGCCATAGTTGGTCACTTACTGGACACCACCATGCTTACCCATTTATAGATCTTATCCAGGTAGAGCCAAATTGTTTGCCAGATTTTAATTATCATAAAATTGATTGTCAATTCGCTTTAATTACATTACGAAAATGCCTAGGCTAATAACCACCATATTAGTTCTGATACCACATAAAGTCAACTTCATAAATAGGCCTGTATCCATTGCGAACATAATTTATTATGAGTCTTAAAAAATAACATAAAATCATTGTTGAGCCACAACATTGTCAACATACCATAGTTTGACTTGTACTTCACTGCGCTGATTTCTAAAGATTGCTGTACAGTAGCATCTTGAGCTCAAACAACGCTAAGAGAGAGCTTATGAATGATCCAGACCAACCTTATGAAAGTGTGACTTACAGAAGATATACTTAGCGTACGAACGTGTTGGGAATCGTGCCATAAAGTTAAGAGAGAGGTTAAGGAATAGGTTAAGAACTACTTAGCGATAAGAACATTTTGGGGAACCGGGCGCATGTTATTATTTTACTTTAGTGTACAAAAGTAACAAACTAAAGGATTTTTGCATCCATATTTGACCACAAAGCATATAACTTCACATGTAACCCTCAGGTGCTCTTCGGTCACTTTTGACATAAACTTTTTTAAATTTAGATTTCTATTAACTTTTACATTTTTTTTTTTTTTTAATTTTTACATTTTTTTCAATCACAGCTTAATCGGAATTATATGAAACTTGGTGAGTTTTATATTGCATTTGTAATGTGAACACACAAAAAATTGAGGGCATGATTTCAGCAGACTAAGTGGTCAGAAAAAAATAGTCACCTTTGTGGACTTCAGTCAGACCACAGGAAATGAATTGGAAAACGACATTCTGAGAATTTTTGTGAACAATCTACAAATCTTACATAATGCAGAAAAAAAAATTACACAGCAATGGCAGGGTGAGACTCTAAAACATCAAGAGTGCAAAACCAACACATCCATTCACACACACATATGCATGAACACACAACACACACACATCTATGAACTGAATTGACTGTAAAATAGCAAATATGTACAGTGGATATAAAAGTCTACACACCCCTGTTTTCTGTGATGCAAAAAAAAAAAAAAACAATGACCAAGATAATTATTTCAAAACTTTTTCCATCTTTGGAATTTTGGAGGGACAGCCAGTGCTTGGTAATATCACTGTGTGCAGGTGTGTACTGACTCCTATTTAACACAAGTTTGACTGTGACTGCTTAATTCTGAATGCAGCCTCATCCTTAGTTCTAAGAGGGTTTGCACACTTATGCAACATTTTATATATATATATATATATATATATATATATATATATATATATATATATATATATATATATATATATATATATATATATATTATTTATTTATTTAAAAAATGTATCCTTTCCTAAAATATTTCAGTTTCTTTTTAATTGAGTTGTACAGGTTATAGTTTACATTAAAGGTGGAAAAAGGTTTGATTATTTATCTTGGTCTTTTTTTTCACAGAAAAAAACATCACAGAAACCTGCCAGTTTAACAGGGGTGTGTATACTTTTTATATCTACTGTAAAATAAAATCAATAATTCAATTACATAAAAAAAGTAAAAAAAGTGGACAGCAAGGAACAGGTTATACTCTAAAACATCAAGAGTGCAAAACAGACACTCACTCAAACACACACTCCCAGACACACACACAAACATACTCAATTATACACTCTCAAATGGCTATAATAACCAAGTAGCCAAAATGAGTCAGAAAACTGAAATAAGAGGTTTAAATCAAATCAAACCCTCTGATAAAACATTTCTATTCATTTTAGTTACATTCTTATAGAATTGTAATGTTTTGTGTAAAATGCTTTCTCTGTGTTCAGGTTTGACATTAGTAATAATAATTCAAAAGCAGAGGCCTCAAATCAACATATAATATATATATATATATATATATATATATATTATTTATTTATTTTATTTTATTTTTTAATGTTGAGTATATATATATATCTAAATCTTTACAAAAAGTTATATCTTTGAGAATGTCTAAGTATAAATTCAAACAAAAATAAATGTTTATGTCCAAAAACAATTAGAGAATTTAAAGGCCTCTTATATAGAGCTATATAGAAATCTATGGGCTAAACCAGGGGTGTCCAAACCAATGCGTGAAATGCGGCCCAGGGATGAATTTTAAGTGGCCCATGCTGTCTTAAATAGTCTATATTAGATATGGCCCGCCAAGCAGAATTTACAAAATAGGCTTATGCAGTTTCACATTGTAATTACAAGATGGCAGTACAAAATGTTAGACCAGATGTAGCAGTAAAACATGAGTTATAACAATTGTTTGATAACTCATATGCGCTCTCAGCAAAAGAGAGCTAAGAGCAAAGATTTAAATTCTGTCACGTTCACCCTCATGTCATTCATCCCCATTACTTTTTAATGCAGTTCCAAATGTGTAAAAGAATGACTTTTACAAAGTTATTTTCCCTATTTTCAAGGTGTTTTATGGAGTATTAATGGATCTTTACAGTACCTTAAATTATTATGCAAATACAGTTGGGGAGGAGGGTTGTTGCTAATGTTAATTATTTTACCAAAATAAGAAAAATCATACAAAATACATGTTATGGATTATTTAGTACTGACCTGAATATGATTTTTCACATAAAAGATGTTTACATATAGTCCACAAGAGAAGGTCATATTTTTTAAATAGTTAAATAGTTTATAAAAAATAACAATGTTCAAAGGTTTTCATCTCCTTCTTAGTACTGTGTTGTTACCTGAATAACCCACAGCTGTTTTTTTGTTTGTTTGTTTGTTCGTTTTTTTTGTTTTTGTTTTTTTTGTTAAGTGATATTTGTTCATGAGTCCCTTGTTTGTCCTGAGAGTTAAACTGCCTGCTGTTCTTCAGAAAAATCCTTCAGGTCCAACAAATTCTTTGGTTTACCAGCATTTCTGTGTATTTGAACCCTTTCCTACAATGACTGTGTGATTTTGAGATCCATCTTCTCACACCGAGGACACACTTTTGACTTCAACTTTATATCTGGCATAACAAAGTATCATCTGATACCATCTCTACACCATAGTATAACCACAGTAGTTTTTCATAAAGGAGAGCAAAGATTTGGTTCACTTTGTGCCATATTAACATATACTGTATGTCTCTGTTTCCTCAGACCCCACTGCCCGCCGCACAGCTAAAGCAGGTCCCGCCACACGCAGTCGATATGCCAGCCAGTGGACCCTGAACCGACCTCACCCTCCCGTCTCATCACACACCCTCTCTACTGACTGGAGGCTTCCCACACCCCGTGCCACGGGCTCAGTGGACAAAGAGAGTGACAGTTACAGTGTCAGTCCCTCTCAGGACACAGGTAACAGCCAACTGTTTTTGTACTTTTGTAATAGTACGATGTTCTATGAAAACACACTGTAGCTTTCAGGAATACTTGGCTCTTAATATATTTCTGCAACACTGTTATCACATCCCTTACTGCACGTTTCGAGGCAGTTTCAAATGTCCAGTGAGTGGCACTAAAACGCGGGTTCAATATGTGACCCTGGCACGTTTTTGCTAGGTAGATATAGGTACGTATTGCTGTGTTTTTATTATGTTGCTTCAGGTACCTATATGATGGTTGATCATTAAAATATATAGGGAGTGTTGCTAGAAGTTAATGCTCTAGTCTGTTGTGTTGGAAATACTGTATCACCTACTCCATACCCAACCCTAAACATACCCAATACAACAAATGCAAAACTGGTAAAAAAATGATTTGTTGGTGCAACCGTGTCATTTGAACTTGCTTATTTGCACGTTTAAACTGTTTTGTGGAACCGAACCGCAGATTCAAAGTACCCAAGCTCTTCACTTCTCAAGTCGAACTCCATACTGCATGAGCTTCTGAACAAACCTACTGTATATAAAAACCCATACGTATGAAGCTGGATATGTGACCCTAACATTCAGAAGTAATAGTTTTTACATTTAAATTTAAATGAATTCATAACATGATATTCCTCAAGTAATTGTGCAAATTTAGGCTTTATTAATTGAAGCTGTGGACCAGCAAATCACACTTTGTGTGAAAAGGAATAAAAGTTGTCTGAGCTTTATTACCTCTAGTGTTTACTTCAACTTCAACTGAGCCTATGTTGCAAAATTCCCTTTCTAGTCCATACAGAGCATAGTTTTGTTCAAAATTCTGTGACATTCTAATGGCATACGTATTACAATAACACATGACCATCCATATTTACATGTTAAATCCTATTTAAGTATTCAGGTCTAAATATTCAGGTCTAGATGGAATATTAAAGCTTCAGGCCCTTTCTTTCGGAACACGCTGCACAACTCCTTGTTCAAGCTCTTGTTCTGTCCAGGCTGGACTATTGCAATGCTCTCTTTGCAGGTCTTCCAGCCAATTCTATCAAACCTTTACCTGGTTTCTCCCAAGGTTTTTTTCTCCATTCTGTCACCGATGGAGTTTCGGTTCCTTGCCACTGTCACCTCTGGCTTGGATAGTTGGGGTCACTTTATCTACAGCGATATCATTGACTTGATTGCAAATAAATGCACAGACACTATTTAATTGGACAGAGATGACATCACTGAATTCAATGATGAACTGCCTTTAACTATCATTTTGCATTATTGACACACTGTTTTCCTAATGAATGTTGTTCAGTTGCTTTGACGCAATGTATTTTAAGCGCTATATAAATAAATGTGACTTGACTTGACTTGACTTTACAATTAATCCAGAATGCGGCAGCAAGATACATGTCATACCTCTGTTTATCAATTTGCACTGGCTACCTACCAATGCTCTTTTTGTTGTTTTTGATTGATTTTGACTGTCCTCATTTGTAAGTGCTTTGGATAAAAGTGTCTGCTAAATGAATAAATGTAAATGTAAAGCATATAAATCATATATGAAGTGATAAAGTGAAAAAAGCTTTGTGAAATATAAAGCCATGTGCATTCTCTCTCACAGACCGTGCTCGCAGCAGTATGGTGTCTACAGAAAGTGCTTCCTCCACATACGAGGAGTTAGCCCGTGCTTACGAACATGCTAAGATGGAGGAACAGCTACGACATGCTAAGTTCACGATCACGGAATGTTTCATCTCAGACACATCCTCCGAACAGATGACGGCCGGCACCAATGACTACACAGACAGCCTGACGTCCAGCACGCCGTCAGAGTCAGGCATCTGCAGATTCACCGCTTCCCCACCCAAACCACAAGACGCCAGCCGGGTCATGAACATGGCCGTGCCCAAAGCACACAGACCCGGTAAGACCTGGCTACAAATACAGGGAAGGGGCAACTTGCCTAGTCTCCAATTCAAACTAAGGTCCCACTTTATATTAGGTGGCCTTAACTACTATGTACTTACATAAAAAATAAGTACAATGTACTTATTGTGTTCATATTGTATTGTAAAACACTTTTGCTGCTATTGAGGTGGGATAGGGGTAAGGTTAGGGAGAGGGTTGGAGGTATGGGTAAGTTTAAGGGTGGGTTATGGTGTAAAGTATGCGTCAACAGTGTAATTATAAATGTTATTACAGAAATTAAATACAGATGTAGTTACATGTCGGTTGCACTTTATTTTACAGTACGTGTACTAACATGTACTTATAGTGTACTTACAGTGTATTTATCTAAGAAAGTTCTGGTAATACAAGGTAACTACATGGGCCAATTATAAAGTGGGTCCCAAACGAAATTCTCAAACTGATACTACTGTATCAAAATGAAGCTCGGTGAGATCTATGGTGTGTAGGCATATTTAGAACAGCAACACCAGTGTGTTTATTCAGTACACACATACACCAGTCCTGTTAATTAGTAATTAATATGAAGAGACCTTCTTGATCATGATTTTATCTATAAATTCATTACAATGGGAAGTCATTTCCACTCTTTGTATGGTGGACTTTTATTAACATTGAACCTCTAAATTGTTTTTATATCCCATATGTGCTTTTTTGCTAATTGGACATATTTCAGAGGAAGACAGGGTTTTCAAATAGAGAAAACATGAACTTTTGGTATTGAGATTTTGGTCAAATCGATTGGTTTGTTAAAAGTGAGCGTTACATATCAGAATGGAGCCAGCTGGTTGAAGAGGGGGAATTATGGAAATGTGTGTGAATATAAATTTAGGCAGTGTAGTTTTCACATTAAAATTTAATTTGTGAAGACTATTGCATGCAAGTTTATGTACACTTCTTGTCAAAAGTTTGAAATTATTAAGATGCTTTTCAAGGAAATACAAAGCTCACAGAAGCTGCATTTATTTAATGGAAATACAGTAAAATTTAAATATTGCAAAATATTATTACAATTTAAAATAAAGTTTTGTATTTAAATATATTTTAAAATGTTACTTTCGGAAGCCAGTATTCAATGCCACATGATCCAGAAATCATACTAGAAACATTTCTTATTATTAATAATGTTCAAAAGCTTTTGCTGCTTTTGTTTCTTCTGCTGTTTCATGTTACTTATGTAACCATGGTTCCCTGAGAAGGGAATGAGACACTGCGTCCTTTGAAGCATATATATTGAAAAACAATAACAACAACATGTTGGTCGGCGACAGCCCATGACATCACTACCGGTGCGACTATAGTATAAATAGACGCTGGGAGAACACGTCATCCACTTCTTCGTTTGAAGCTTGCATCCAAAGCATGGCAAGAAACCTAGAGGATGCAGTGTCTCGTTCATTACTCAGGGAACCATGGTTACATAAGTAACCTGAGATGTTCCCTTTTAAGGGAACTTCAAACTGAATCCTGTAGGGGTCGCTATGGGGAACAGTATACACATGCCACCATGCTGAGGGGAGTGCATGGCCAGAACCATGGCGAGCACTAGTACCCTCTGCCATAAAGCATTAATACACTAAGTAACTCTACCATTTCCATGGGAGTTGCCCCTGGGACGTTAGATGACTGTCCGAGACATTATCTCTTACGGTCAGTGACCTAGGCTACATGGCCAAACTTATCCTTTAGGGCCAGACTCCTGGGCCCGGGGTAGAGCTCAAGACTTGGAATCAAGAATAGATATGACCAAGATACTACTAAGATAATATTTAGTCTTGGCCTGTCACACAGGGGCTACTGCTTGCTCTCGTCTAAGCTTGCTGAAGGAACTGACTCAACAGATCCCTACTAGCAACACCCTGTTTAAATAGATATCTTGAGGATACATACTGTAGGTGGAGTGGCACCGGAGATGAACGGGGCTTTTACCAGCACAAGAAAGGGCATGAAGCAACCACGTGAAGCCTTCACCATATACGATTTTAGGAAAGAACACAGAGTACTAGAGTGCAAACTTACCACAGTGTGGATTTTAGAAAGTGCTCAAAGACTTCATGTGCACACATACTATAGCATGGATTTTAGGATACCGTTCTAAGGGGCTCTCATGGCACTCTGAAAGAGCAGCTCATAGATGGAATGTTGCATCCCAAAACCAATATGTTCAAGAGTCACCAACTCAATCGGAGTTGGGAATGGCGTGCAAGCAAGCACTGCTGAAACTACCATGAGAACAGCCCATGGAGTGAGGGATCCAACTCCTCAGATGGAGAGAGAACTCGAGTGCTCGACAGGAAGCACCATGCTCACAATAACCCTCAGTGCTGAGGGGAGCGATGCTTCAAAGTGTGTCAATAGACACAGTGGTTGAGTGGAGCCCAAGGTACCGGGGTCTAACCAACTCAGAAAAAGGGAACGAAGCTAATTTGCTTAACCCTTACCATACAAGATTTCTGAAAGTTTGCAGAGTCTTGCGTGCACACTTACCACTTAGGTGGATTTTACAAAGAGCACAAAGTACTCACAGAGGACCTACCTTAGAAAGGACAGTAACCCACAGGTCCCAAGGAAGCCTCTAGTCCAGATCATCAGTAAGGTCGACACTATGAAGCCATAGGACCAACCAAAACATCATATGTCCAGCATAGGAGACTGTAATTCAGAAAGTTCCCACCTAACCTCGGTCAGTTGGAGAGCTGGTGATTTTATAGGGGAATTAGGAATGGGAAGATATGGGCTGATTTAAAACCCCCAAAGGGAATGAGTAGATACTCAAGTATCACTCGGATCCGGACGAAAGCGCTAACCTCCCCTACCCCTATCCTTACCCAAACTATCCTATCCCTACCCTACCATAACTTAACCCTAACAAAGATATTACCCTGCACTACTCTAAAATAAACCTATCCTATACCAACTTAGACCTTCCCTGAACCTACCTTGTCCTGAACTGTCCTCTTCTACCTTAAACCTAACCCCTTCTAGCATTTACTGTATCTTTTTTTGTACTGCCCTAAAACATATCTGCCCTATAACTTATCCTAAATCTATCCTACTCTACCCAATAGTAAATCTGTTTTGTCCTGTCCCTATGCTACCCTAAAGCTAACCTATACTTTCCTAACATACCCTATCCTACCATAAAACAAATCTTTCCTTTTCTAAACACATTCTATCCTACCCTTTAACCTACTGTTCTCTATTCTATTCTATCCTATCATAAACCTGATCTGTTCTACCCTACCTTGCCTTATTCTATCCTAAAACTCTCCTGTCCTTTGCTGTTGATGGATCTTGAAACCAAAACTTTCCTTTATAGGATTAGTTCACTTCCAGAATAAAAAAAAATCCTGATAATTTACTCATCCCCGTGTCATCCAAGATGTTCATGTTTTTCATTCTTCAGTTGCAAAGAAATTAGGTTTTTTGAGAAAAACATTACAGGATTTTTCTCTGTATAGTGAACTTCAATGGTTACCAATGATTGCAAATTGTTGTTTCTTTGCAGCTTCAAATGGCTCTGGACGATCCCTGCCAAGGAATAATGGATTTTCTTCAGTTTATATTTCTATAGTTTTTAACCACAAATGCTCAGCATGCTCTAGCTCTGCTATGCGCTAATGTGTCTTCACACATTGTGTAATCTTGTTGGAAAGGTCACACATGATTAGTTCTTCGTTTGTGGTTTTCAGTTAAAAACACTATCTCATGTTCTACTCCAGTTTTAAAATAATCCAACATCATTGGTTTACCTTTTTTGTAAAGGGCATTTGACTTTTTTTGCATGTTCACATTTTCGTAAACATTGGGCCGGTACTTCTGTGACATTTCCAACATCAGCTAATTAAGACACGCATGCACATTTCAGAGCTAATCCTAGCCAAGCGTTTGTGGCTAAAAAGTGTATATATATATATATATGTAATTTTTTTTTTTTAAGAAAATAACCAATAGTTTCACTAGATAAGACCCTTATTCCTCTGCTGGGATTATGTAGAGCCCTATGAAGCTGCATTGAAACTGCAATTTGGACCTTCAAATCACTGGCCACTATTGAAGTCCACTGTATGGAGAAAAATCCTGGAATGTTTTCCTCATAAACCTCTCTTTTTCTTCGTGACTGCAGAAAGAAAGACATGAACATCTTGGATGACATCAGTTTGACAAAATCTCAGGAAATTTTAATTCTGGAAGCAAACCACTCTTTTAAAGACTAGTTTCTCCATCCATTTTCATCACGGTGTGGAAAGCCAGTCTGATCTTTGAGCAGTGCTCACACTTACATGACTGTCTGTCTCGTAGCAGGTGAACTGGTCCATCTTCCCCCTTACCTACGCATGGACTTCCTTTTGAACCGGGGAGCAGCCCCTTCAGGTCGAGAGGCCACAGGACAGACTTGTATGGACCCACAGAAGAGCAGAATGGCGAAGCGGCCAGCCTTGCTGGCCCCCACACCCTCCGAGACCCCCTCATCAGCCCTCTCTTCCTCCGGCCCCCCCAGCAGAGAGGCAGTACAACAGTGGCAGCCAGGAACTGCCTCCACACTGCCACAGCGCGAGCCGGGCGACCTGGCCCAGGCCGCCAAACTCAGCAGCTCCCAGGAATCGCTGCTAGACTCCAGAGGACACCTGAAACAAAGCAACAACCCCTACGCAAAGTCCTACACACTTGTATAACACAGGACTACAGCTGCGGACCACGTTGCACTGTCACGCACACATAAACACGTGAGGACCTGCTGCAAAGACGAGCGCTTTTCTGATTCAGAGATGAGTCCTGTACATACATTCTGAATTCCTAAAGAAGTGGATAGTTTTCTTTGCATCTGTCTTTCATTCTATCTATCTATCTATCTCACTCTCTCTCTCTCCCTGTTGTTTTTTTACACTTTCTTTCTTTGCCTCACCTTCTTTTCTTGCCCTCTTTTCTGACTAAGTTGGATTTTTTACGTAAGCATTCATTTATTTTAAATACCACCGTTATGAAGATTGCCAAAATTATTTATTTAAATTGACAGAGGAACTACTTTTGAATTTATATCAAGGATAATTCTATAGTCATTATTATTATTATTATATAAAAATAGAGAAAAATTATCAAAAAATGGTTTAAAAAGGTGGGGTGTGGTCAGCTCTGCAGGAAGATGTTTCTTTCTCTATTCATGACTCTGTTGTTTTGATGAAACTATGAGATGTGATCAACCTTTTTTCTGAAGTTGTTTGTCACAGCAGTGTATCTGATGATCGCAGAAGACATGGAGGAAGGACAGTGAGTCCACATTTTCCAGTCGTCTCAGAATGTTGTGCTTTCTAAGGACTGCATGGGGACCTGAAAATAAAAAATGAATTCCAAGAGATTTTCGTCACACTAAGGGATTATATAATGTTATAATAAATGTTATGACATTATATGTTATAATATATGTTATAATATAGATATAAATATATATAAATCTAAATATATACATACACATGAAGATATCATTTTTATTTGTGGATAATACAGGGGGAAAGATTTGGTAAATAAAGTCCTTAGTCATGTTTGCACACATCTGGTTTGATTAGAAAATTAAAACTGTTGGGTTCTCTTGTCTTTTTTTCCACTCATGGAGTTTTTTTGTGACTGAATAATGGTAGTTTCATAGGATGAGCTGCAGAGCATGTGACACAAAGAGAGAACCTTGGAAGAACCGTAAATGTCTGTCTGCAGTTTTCTCCAGAAGCTCCTTGAATGAATGGTATTTGATTCACCTGTTTGTAGATGGTGTGGCCTGTTTTGTGTAAGACACGCAACAAAGAGAAGATATTTTAATTGAGCAATATGACACTGGATTTACTAATAATTTCGTAATTCTTGGACACCTTGAAGTACTAACAGATATGAATGTATTCAGTAATGCATAATGAAAAATAAACCCGAAGATGATTGACAATAAAGAGACAAACTAATGATGCAGTCCCTAAACTATAATTGACAAACGTTTTTAATGATGACAGACAGACAGAATGATGAAAACACATTCACAGTGCACAGTAGTGTTCTGATATCTAATGCTCCACTTGATTTGCCGTTTCCATTCATGTTTTCAGTTGTCAAGCCTGCCATTCGAATGGCAGCCTAGACGTCAGTTAGATGTTTGCCTTAAACATGGAAAGACCAAAATGATAAAACATGATGCTTGTCAAGATGAAAATAATGCATTAAAAATCCTCATAAGTAAAACATGCTGGTGCCTCACCATATCAGAATTAGCTAAAGTCAGGAAAATTATATATCATAATACCCCAAAATCTAGAGGGTCTAGGACAGGAAGTCAAGGGAATGTTTTGTGACCAAGTTACAGACTCAGATCATGCCCATCCATGATCATAACCAACAGATGGCACTGCAATGTCTTTTGAAATGTTTATGATAGGAGCTCCGAATACTGTCTGTAGGAGGAGGTCTTCTGCTTGTGTGGATTTCTCATCCAGCTGAAAACCAGCACATGCAGTTATTAATGCACTCACACTATTGCAAATCAGTAGAATTTACGTTTTCTCTCCAGATCTGTCTGCAGTCTAACTCGAGGCCTCATATTCATCCGGACATCTCCCAATCAACTCCAAGAACTACAATGCATTCACTAAAATAATAGAAGTGGTTAATTTTTCTTTACTTTTTCTTAGAAAAAGTTCGAACTTTTCTAACAATGGTCCCGCTCCAGAATTAAAATATAGTTAAAAACATACATGTTTTATGCATGAAGGACAGAAAATGACACCTAAGAACACTTTACATATAATGAAAACTAAAATATAAATCTAAAATATAAGAAATACAGGAATGAATGAATTTGCATTATCTGTTAAACATTCAGAAGTATTTATATTTTTGTACAACCTTCAATTTTGTCAGAAATCTGTATCAACACCATCAGACACTAAAACAAGGTTTGGTTGTGTTAACAGTGTGACTTGATAATTCTATCATGATGAGAATACACTGAGATTACAGGCTTGCTGTGATTACAAAATAACACCTCAGTTACATATTGTAACCCACAGTCCCTAAAGCAGGGAGCGGAGATGTTACGTTGATGACCAATGAATTGGGAACCACCTCATAGAGACCAATCTACTTCGAGTTTAGTCTAAACGAGCCAATGCACATTGTCATGCGTTGACTGCATCCAGCTGCTGTTGATCACAGTGTGAGTATAAATAGGCAGTAGATGCACCAAATATTCAAGTTTTCGCTGAGTAGCTGAGCCAGTGACCTGGCTGCTCAGCAGTAGTATCACAGCCATGGTGACGGGACATGATGTCTCCATTCCCTCCTTCAGGGAACGAGGGTTACAATATAGGTAATCCCTACCAAAGTGTGAGCTGCCTGCACCCTCTTTGTTGTAGGCCGGGGCTTGCAACAAGAAGGCCAGTCATTGTTGTCGTAGCACTACCAACTGATTGAGATTGGATAACACTGGGAAAATGTATCCGTTCCACTTGGAACATGAATGTTGCAGAAGCCCCATCCTTCCCAATGTAGGTTTCGGAAGCACTTACACATATGAAGAACCATTTAGGTGCATATGGAACTATTTTATTTGATTGTAACCCTCTTGGGAAATGGCAGAAGTCTCTCGGGCAGACATTGGCTCTGAGGCTATACTGTGGACTTTACATATATGGAACCCAGCCCTCTACCGGTTGTCACTGATTCGTAATTTGTGCCCAGTCATCGTACAATCTTAAAGTGTGGATGGGACAAAGCAAAGCAAGGACTGGGTCTGCCTCCTACGGGGGCAGCACTTGCAGATTCACTACCTGATCCCTGAAAGAACCTTGGGCACATAGCCGGGCCGGAGACTCAAGATTACCTGGGAGAAAGCCTACTCAAACTCTAGGCATGATTCGTCAACCCTAAATGCACGGTGCTCTGTCCTCGGTCAGGAAGAAGAACAGCTGGCAGTGAGAGGTTTTTATAGAGGTAAACAGGTCTACTGTGAAGCGTCTTTACATCAGCTGGACCAACTGGGGATGGATTCTCCACTCTCCGGGAAGCACAGCTCGTGACAGCTCATCGGCTGCATGATTGTGTAGGCCCAGAATTTGAATGGCAAAAAGCGACCTCAGATGCTTCTGACTCCAGAGGAGGAGGTGGCGGGCAAGTTGCAACATACAACATACAACGGGAGCACAGACCACCTTGTTTGTTGATGTACACAACC
Source organism: Carassius auratus (assembly GCF_003368295.1). Lineage (NCBI taxonomy): Eukaryota > Metazoa > Chordata > Actinopteri > Cypriniformes > Cyprinidae > Carassius > Carassius auratus. The sequence goes on along the minus strand of NC_039257.1, from coordinate 20,289,494 downwards.
ATCGCAGTGTTGTCCATATGGACCAGTACTTGCCTGCCTTGTTAGCATCCTCTGAGATGCCACTGCAGTTGGGGGCTGTCCACACCCCCAACACTGGTCTGTCATTGTACGTGGCACCCCAGCCGGTGGTGGAGGCATTCGTGTATACCACAGCATGCCTTGAGACCTGTTCTTGGGGCACTCCTGCCTGAAGAAGCATGAAGTCTTACCACAGGGTGAAGGTTTGGTAGCAAGCTAGTGTGACTTGGACCCGGTGAGTGCCATGCTGCCACGCCCACCTCAGGACTAAACCATGGAGCCAGTGCTGAAGCGGTCTCATATGAAGCAGCACAGTGGTGTGACTGCCACTGCAGCTGCTATATGCCGTGCGTGTGCGGCAGCACAGCTGAATCTTCCTCTCCAAAGGCCTCTGGCTGACCCTTCAATGCAGTGATCAACATCCCATTGTTGGGAGGAGCCCCAAAATACTCCACTGACTTCTGCCAGGAAGAGAACAAGTTTGTGGCAGTGGCACCAGAACTTCACCCCTTTTGTGGAAATGTAGCCTAGTCTGCCACTCTGAGATGGTTATCTTCCTGCAATGAGAACATGACTCATCCACCAATGCCACTTAAGTTTGCCTAATGCCCAGGTATGTGAGACAGTGAATGCTCTTTTAGGAGTGCTCTTTTAGTTGTGCTGAAGCACACAGGGGAGATGGATGCTGCAGCACTGCATGGGGTAGAGCAGCCTGTAGTTTGCCCCCACCCAATGAAGGTAGCCCTACCTGTTGTAGCACCATACTACCTGCACAAAGAAGCACTTTTGAGTGTGCTTGCTCGTCAGCACACTAAGTTCTTGGTAGGAGCAGAACGATAAAACACTCGGCTCCTAAATGAAAAGATGAATATGCAGTGCATCTGCTGCCTGTTTATTCTCATGTTGCGGTCATTGGCAGCTGGAAGCAATCACCGCATGCCAATTTGCATTGCCTCGTTTAGTTTACACTCAAAGTAGATTGGTCTCACTCTAGCGAGATTACCAATTCATCAGTCATCGACATGACATCAAAAGTGACCGACTGAAAGATAACCATATTTTGAATATTACAGAGGCCTATTAAATGCAGTTGTTTTGCATTTCTGAAGTTGCTTACCCTTTTAAAGGTTAGAGAACATGATTCTTAAAATCCCACTCAACCCTGAGAATGGCAACTTCACCAAACAAATTGTCCTGACTAGGATTGCACAATAAATCGCATGCAATATTTAATGGCATCTTGTCAGTAAAGCCGTTTCTGTAATCAGCTGTAAATCTCCATTATCTGTGCGCTTTCACATGGTCAGGCATTAACTTCACATGGCTGTTGTTCACTGACAAGCTGTGCAAAACATGCACAAAATATGATAATTTTTTTGCGCATCTTGTCAGTGAACAACAGCTCTGTGTAGTAAATGCTACTCCATGTTAAAGCGAACAGGTGATGAAGATTTACTGCTGATTACAGGACTGGCATTTCTGACAAGATGTGCATTAAATATCGCATGCGATTTATCATGCAGCCATTGTGCTGACTAGAGATTGTGAAGCCATACTGAACTCATAGAAGGTTAAATATGGAAAAAGGATATCCAGGGCAAAGGTTGGAATCATTATTACCAGTTTTTAAATGCTTTTGTGGATATCTGACAATGATAATAGGGACCAGTTAAAACATTTATTAAAAAATATATAATAATAAAATCTAAATCATTCTTTAAATTACAATATATTCCCATTCAAAACTCAGCGGGCACCTTGATATCCCTTTGACGTCAAATATTAGACAAGACTTGATCAAGATGCTGTAACTTCATTTTAAATTCAGTTTGGATGGCAACTTCCTCCAGTGGAGATTGAGTGAAAAGAGGAAGTTAATCCCACACTGAAATTGGTTTAATGTATATGTAGGCAAATATGTTTGATTCAATTAACATCAAATCAATGTCACATCATGTTGTTGACGTCAGTTTGATTTGCATATTTGACCTCTTTTTTTTACATCAATTTTGATGTCTATTTGATGTCTTTTTACCATCACTTGCCCACTGGGGTGACTTGAAAATATACAGTATATTGAGACAATAATATAAGATGTATAATGTTACAAAATAACTATTTCTATTTAAATAAATGTTGTTCTTCAAACATTCTGTTCATCAAAGAATCCTCCGTATGCAGTAGTGGCACTTACAGACCTCATGCTTTCTAGAGTCTTTACTTCACACAATGAAGATGCAGCTGAGCACCAGAAGCATCTGTTTCTCGAATGAACGGTTCTGATGTACTCATGCTCTTGCTGTTGTGCACCTGTGCCATCTTCTTCTCTTTCTGTGCTGGTTAGATCCAGTTTGCATTCTTCTTTAAAGACAATAGTGCTCTGAGACAAGAATCAATAGACTAGTCTCTTTCAAAAAGAGCAAAACACAGATGGGTTTATGGGTTTCTTTTTGAACCTTTTTAATACCAGAATCATTTCTTAAAAAAAAAAAAGAAAAGAAAAGTTCAGTAACTTCAGTAAATTCAATTGAGACTCATGTTCAAACACACAATATTCTTAAAACAGTAGGTAAACGATGGCCTACTACATAGGCTGAGATTCTCAAATGTGCATTTGCATTTTAATATTCCACCATGCAGCAGATGGTGAGTGTTCTCAAGTTATTAATGACTTAAACATTTCTTAAATATAGGACTGTTTGTTTTTTTTAATGCAATCTTATGTGTTCGGTCATGAATATCTTGAGGACAAATGGAATTTGTCATAATAAGGCCAAAAACAACTGTGATACAGTTGACTAGTCATGATAATTTCACTAATTAAGAGAAATGTAATCCAACACCATCTTGCTTCAAAGAAGTCAGCTCTCTCCTAATAGTTGCTGATAGCATCATATCCATCAGTTACTGCACTAATGATAAGCATTTGACTTGTCATCATTGCCTGTTAAAAGGAGCATGGCAGGAGCAGTGTGTTCAGTTTCAGTAAGCAGACAACTCAAACCACTTTAAAAACTAAATCTAGATTACTGACGTCACATTTTTATTGACTGATTAACAGTTTTTATGATTCATTCAAAAACCTAAGAAGCATAAAAAATTGTAATGGTACATACAACTGTATCAGAAACATGTGACCCATTTTTGGGTGACATACCAGTTGAGTTCATAGACTTACACTGGTTATCATCTGCATGTGAGAGTGAAAGTGACGTTTCTAAAACGTCAATTGCAATCTAGTTCCAATACTGCATTATGTCCTTGGGCCCAGCAGTGGCAAGACATGTGTTTGGTCGATTGAGAGCGTTGGGCCATATCTACAAGAGCTTTAACTATTGCAAGACACACTTTTGCAAGGAAGTATATGGCCCTGGTTCATTTGTATTCAGTGTTTTTCAAGATCTTCCCTTATTGACAGCTCCACAGATGGCATTATTTCCCTGTGCTGGGCCTTTAAATCTTTCTGAAGGTCTTTGTTAATGGATCTCTGCTCAGTACAGAAATGTGTGTGTGTGTGTGTGTGTGTGTGTGTGTGTGTGTACAGATGAGGGGATCTGGGTTCAAATACACGAGAGGATTCATTGTAAATAATACACTACTCAGTGCAATGTGTGACCTTCACCAGATCTGAAGTGCTCTTCTTTTTTAAAATGCTTTCACATAGAATTTGAAAGAAGGTCCAATTTTTGTTCTGTCAGCCATTTTCACTCTGATATCAGTATCAAATATGCAAATTAAAGACTGAGATGCCTTAAACAGGTCTTATGGATCTTTTCTTAAAATAAGAGAAGTTTCCATTCTTTAATTCTGTAAATAAACTGAAGAGAAGAGAAGAGAAGAGAAGAGAAGAGAAGAGAAGAGAAGAGAAGAGAAGAGAAGAGAAGAGAAGAGAAGAATTTCTACTTCAAAATATCATACTTAAAGGTTTAGTTCACCCAAAATGAAAGTTAGCCTGTGTATTACTCAACCTCGAGGTATCCTAGGTGTATCCTATTTAGCGCCAAAACTCTGGAATAACCTACCTAACATTGTTCGGGAGGCAGACACACTCTTGCAGTTTAAATCTAGATTAAAGACCCATCTCTTTAACCTGGCTTACACATAACATACTAATATGCTTTTAATATCCAAATCCGTTAAAGGATTTTTAGGCTGCATTAATTAGGAAAACCGGAACTGGGAACAATTCACATAACACCCTCTGTACTTGCTACATCATTAGCCACCAGATCCAGTCTGTATCCAGATCAGAGGGTCAATGCAGTCACCCAGATCCAGTACGTATTCAGCCAAGATGTTGGATCAGGACCTAGAAAGGACCTCTACAGCCCTGAAAGACAGCGGAGACCAGGACAACTAGAGCCCCAGATACAGATCCCCTGTAAAGACCTTGTCTCAGAGGAGCACCAGGACAAGACCACAGGAAACAGATGATTCTTCTGCACAATCTGACTTTGCTGCAGCCTGGAATTGAACTACTGGTTTCGTCTGGTCAGAGGAGAACTGACCCCCCAACTGAGCCTGGTTTCTACCAAGGTTTTTTTCTCCATTATGTCACCGATGGAGTTTCGGTTCCTTGCCGCTGTCGCCTCTGGCTTGCTTAGTTTGGGACACTTCATTTACAGCGATATCGTTGGCTTGATTGCAAATGATTAACACAGATACTATTTAAACTGAACTGAGCTGAATGATGACATCACTGAATTCAATGATGAACTGCCTTCAACTGTCATTTTGCATTATTGACACGCTGTTTTCCTAATTAATGTTATTCAGTTGCTTTGACACAATTTTCTTTTTGTTTAAAGCGCTATATAAATAAAGGTGACTTGACTTGACCATGCCTTTTCTACATTCAGATGAATCATACTGGAGTTAGATAAAAAATGTCCTGTCTATTTCAAGCGTTATCATTGCAGTGGGCTGTTCAACAGTCCAAAACACTTTAAATAAAGTGCACGCATCCCTACTAAAATGTGCCTCACACAGCTCCGGGGCATGAATAAAAGGCTTTCTGTAACGAATACATATGTGTTTTTGTAAAAAAAAAAATCCATATATCAAACATAATGAGCGTTACAGTGGATGATGTAGGATGTATGTGTTGCGTGCATGCCTCTGAGATATGCTAGTCTCATGCTTTGGTTTACAGAAGCAAAGGAGACACAAGTTTCCTTACTTAAGCACAGGAAAACCAGTCCTCTCTTAGCTTATATCAAAATCCTCCAACATTTTTCTTTACAAATCCTTGGTTTGTTCTTCTAATTAGTGACCAGCATTTTGTTTTTTTCTCTCTCCGCGTTTGTGATTAATCACACAATGATGACATCCGATGTCCTACGCCATCCATCCACAACTTCCGCATTCCACAGTTAGATAAAGTAGAGAGTAGTTTTTATTACGTTTGAGATATGGATATTTTTCTTACAAAAACATATGGATTCGTTACAGGTGGCCTTTATTTAAGCCCCAATAATGTACATTATTGTTTCTCCTCTTTGCCCCGCCTTCTGAAACACGTAATATTTTTACAAGGCTCATTGGTCTGAAAAGCGAGGTGTGCTGTGATTGGCCACCTCGCTTGACGTATGTTGATTGGCCGAATAATAATGTGATATAAACATGATTTCAAAGTAGTTTGCTTTCTCAATGAAACAGAGTCACTTGAGTGAGTGAAGGCCAGAGGCCTACAGTGAGCGAAGGCCTAAAGTGAGCGGAGTAAGCAGAGGCGGCTGTGCTTGAGAATGGTGCGGCCGGCAGATTCTATGAAGGAGCATCCAGCGGGCTTCCAGCAACCACATGTGATGATTCCGTGATGATATCGTCCTCTTTTGGAAGGACAAAGAAAGTAGTTTTGCTTTCACAACCAAACACACAGCATCTATACGACATGGAGGAGGTGGAAAAAACAATACTACAACGAGAATAAAAGGAACGCCTTCTTTCTTTGCGTGAAAATCTGGGCAGGATTATGCAAATTGTCCAACAGTGACATAGAGATGTGGGGACGTGTTAGAACGAGCCGTTTTCGGGGGTTGGTTGACTCTTAACTTTTATAAAGAATACCTTTTTGGATTTGAGACTTTAGTCTTTGCAACTTCATAAATCTACTTTATGCACCAAGAGCTTGTAACACATTACAAAGAGAAAGGAAAAATTTTAATCGCATTATTTGACCCCTTTAATGAGTGATAATGACTGATTTAAATCTATACAGCATAATAAATGGCAAGAGCTGGTATGTTCATTATTTACACAAATACACTAATACTACAAATACTATGAAACAGCTCTTTTAAATGGTAAAGTGAAGCTGAGCTAGGACAATATATGAAGTGTAAACAATGAAATAATAATAAAGATTATGATATTGCTAATAAACCCATAAAAAAATATATCAAATAATGTGAATAACTTCCATATCATGTTGATTATATCAATAGTTTGTCACAGAGACACAAATGGGATGCAAATGGCACCATTACCTGAGAATTCCTTTTGTACATTGGAATTCAAGATCAGGGTGATCTGTTGATCTGCTTTATAAACACAGAAATGTTTAAGGCAGCAACTCAACTAAAATCAGGAGTCAAGAGCTTCTAACTTCTAATAAGAACTTCTGTAGACTTGGCAGAAATAAAGTCAGTCTGGTTAGTATTAATGTAAGTTAAGATGGTAATGCTGTTTGTGGAGTTGTTTAATCAGATCTTGAGAGATTTAATGTGTTTTATCTTCAGTTTATCTAAGACTGTGGCTGAAGAAAGTTGTAGTTTGTGTTCTTATTTCTCTTTCTTTCAGTGCTTGTTCACAGCAGGTGTTTGAATGATTTAAAGAATGTTTCAGGAACACCATACTAACCTTTAAATAACGTTCTACCAGCATTAAAGAAACTGGAAATACTTATGTTCTTGGGATGTTACAAATCAACGTTCCTAGAATAAAAATGAAGTTGAAACAATGTTTGAGGTACACCATACCTTTTAAAAATGTTACTCTAATCTGTTCCCAGAACCAAGAAAAAGAAGGTGTAACTAACGCTGTGTGTTTCATTGTGAAAGAGTTACATTTCATTACATGCTTTTATGAATTCAGCCAATCAGAACACACTGGACAGCTGGCCAATCAGAGCACACCTTGCTTTTCAGAATGATGAGCAGAATATCAGGAAGGTGGGGCATAGAGGAGCAACAATAATGTACATTATGTGGAAAATAACCCAAATGAATGTTGTTCAGTTGCTTTGACGCAACGTATTTTGTGTAAAGCGCTATACATATAAAGGCGACTTGACTTGACTTGAAAATAATGTTGTTGTTTTTTACCTTAAACTGCATAAACACATTTCATAAAACCAAATACACAAAATAATGTTATTTTTTAGAAACGTCATATGACCCCTATAAACATAATGTTGATAGTATTGCATAGTATTTATTTTATAAAAAAGGGGGATCCTGCTTTAAGATTGAGTTAAGACAATACAGTATTCAGTTCTAGAGACTCAAGGATGTTTATTAACAGTTTCTTGTTTCAATCAGTCTAAGTTAAGATATGAGTTGAGGTGAGATAGAAATCACTGAGTGTTTGATTTGGCTGATGATTGTGCCATGATCCTTTGCAAAGGAAGAAAATGAACAGAAATGTTATGATATGTCACAGCAAGCTAGACAATCAAACATGCTCTCAAGTCATTTCATCCAGCTTTGAATTCAATATCCTGAATCAATATAGAGACCCGAGCAAACAGTGGGGATTTGGGAATATAAGATGGGAATTATTCAACAATATGGGTTTCAAAAGACAAGCTATTTTTAGATAGCTATTTTACACGTGATGATCACAGTTTCTGACTAAAATAAATTTTGTAAGCAACTCACAATGAATTGTGCTGTCACAAATAAAGGACAGGCTGGCAATCCAGCTCTTTGAGGTAAAAAAGAAAATCATGCACCAATAGTAAAACAGATATTCTTGGCTAGAATGGAGAACCAAAATCAATATAAACTACACATTTCTCAGTTACAGCAGTGAAATAACAGGTCAGATCAGTGACTGACAGACTACGACCTTGATTTATCCTCCCCTCTCTTGAGTCTATACAGAATGGATTCTATTACATGCAACATCAAGCCATGCTGTCCTGATGAGGCCATTTGGACAGAGGAGTCCGCTGGCAACTATGACTTTTCATCATTTTTCTTCTTCTGGAATTTCCTGAACTGCGATTGAATGGCGACAGCGGCCTTCTCGGTTTCAGGGGCGTCCATGTCAATGTCAAAGTCCTCGGGGATGTCTTTCTTAGACGCGTCTGGGCATAGAAAAATCAGTTAATACATGAGACCAACACTTTCACAATGACATAATGTCAGTTTCTAAATACATTCACACTATGTTGCAGATCAGAGAAAAACCATGACAGAAATCGTGACAATTATGTGACTATAGAGGGACAAGATAAATTTCATACGTCAAATGGCAATAAGAACATTAATACACCATACATTAGACTAGCAGTGCTGCATTAGTATTGAGAACTAAGATGAAAGCAGTATCATGTAGCCTGTCAGTTCACTTGGTGGCCATCACAATAATGATCCAGGGCAGCTACTTACTAGGCATGCAAATACAGCTCCTATTTTCTTGAACAGAGAAGGACCAAAATACCCAATACTGTTGGCTTAGCTTAGGTTTTAATAGAACATTTCAAATAACCAATTAAAATAAAATTATTTATTTAATTGTTTTTAACTGAAACGCCAGATTTTCCTTAAAAGTTAGTTACCTTCTAGGAAGGGCTTTTCATTTTGAATAGCTACTTTGCATTTTTAATCTATCCATCCTCCAAACCGCTTTCCCTATGTAGGGTAAAAATGTGAATATTTCTTTGTGTGGCTCATATTAGCATTAAAAAAAAAAAAATAATAATAATAATAATTATATATAAATATATATATATATATATATATATAATAAATATATATATATATATATATATATATATTAACATATATATATATATATATATATATATATATATATATATATATATATATATATTAACATATATATATATATATATTAACATATCTTTATTGCGATGATTAACCCCTTGAGATGAAACATCTCGTTTTCGAGGGGGTACTCCAGTACATCAAAGCAAAATGAACCAAATCAGCAGAGCAAATATCACGGTCAAAAACAGCACAACAAAACACAACAACACACACACACACACACACACATTCCACACACATTCCAGCTCACAATGCTCAACCCCACCCCACCCAGCACGAACCCCACAAGTGACATGACAAAAAAAAAAAATCAACAACCACATGACTAGCATTGCACAAGATCAAGGACTAAGAGGAACAGAAACAAGAACATTCATGATGATAATAATAGTAATAATAATAATAATAATAAATAAATAAATAAATAAAAATAAGGACATAAAAATGAGAGATAGTAAACACATGACCAATGAATTCAAGTCCAAGGTCAAGCAAACAAAACTAGAAACAAAGACAATTGTTCCGAAGATGTTCCCCGAGGGCCGTTCAAAACGCTGTAAGTGAAGTTAAAGAACGGATAGAAAATGGAAGATTATTCCAATCATATGGAGCCTTAAAACAAAATGCATATATGCTTATATATATATATATATATATATATATGCTTATATATATATATATATATATATATATATATATATATATAGTCACGGGGTGAAGAACCACTCGACAAGAGGTACGTGAAATCAAAAGCCCCGGAGGGTGGGTTTATTGAAAAAGTGAAGGGTGCCTGGTGAAGTGTCCTGATCTGCTTTCCGCTGGTTGGTGCTCCCCGTGTGCTCTCCGTGCTCCTCTGTGCCAATCAAGGGGAAAGTGGGTGTCCTGACGTGCTCCAAAGGGTGTGGGCTGTCGGTCACTCGCTGCTTTCTGTGGGGATAGGAGAGAGGGGTTAGTCCAGCTTTGCGTTCTGGTTGAGAACCTCTTCTCAGTGCAACATGTGCTGCTTTTCACTGTGCTGGCTGATGGGGAGCAGCTGTGACCGATCAGCCGGTGACGAGGACGTGCAGGTGTTTTGGTTTGGTTTCCAGGGCGACGCTGATTCCTCTGGGAGTGCTCGTCACATCCCCCCCCCCTAAGCGTCGTTCTGGTCCTGCGAAGACATGTAGAAAGTAGGGGTGAGATTAGGGGAGGGTGGGGAATGACCCCTGACAGACCTGCATAAGCTGTCCAGATCCGGGAGAGGCCATCGGCGTTCGCGTTGGCGGCCCCAGCTCGATGGCGGACTTCGAAGTGGAAGTCCTGGAGCACTAGGAACCAGCGAGTCACCCTGGCGTTGGTGTCCTTGGCGCGGGCCATCCACTGTAGGGGCGCGTGGTCGGTTACCAGGGTGAACTTGCGGCCCAGGAGGTAGTACCGGAGCTCCAGGACTGCCCACCTGATGGCCAGGGCTTCCTTCTCCACAGCGGCGTATTTCCTCTCGGCGGGGGACAGCTTCCTGCTGATGTAGATGATCGGATGCTCCTCACCTTCCTGAATTTGGGAGAGGACCGCTCCTAGTCCTGTGTCGGACGCATCCGTCTGCAGCAGGAAGGGGCAGCTAAAGTCCGGGGCGCGGAGTACCGGCGAGGACGTGAGGGCTGCTTTCACCTGGGAGAAGGCTTCTTCCGCCGACGGGGTCCAGCATACTTTCTCCGGCTGCCCCTTCCTGGTCAGGTCTGTCAGGGGGGCGGCTAAAGAGGAGAAGTTGGGGATAAAACAACGATAATAACCCGCCAACCCCAAGAAGGCTCGTACCTGGGTCTTTGTCTCCGGTCTTGGTGCGGCGTGGATGGCCTCAACTTTCTTCTCTTGCGGCCGGATGAGTCCTCGGCCGACTTGATAGCCCAGGTACTTGGCCTCAGAGAGGGCTAGGTGGCATTTTCGGGGGTTGGCGGTAAGTCCAGCCCGCCGGAGCTCCGAGAGCACCCTCCGCAGACGATCCAGATGTTCGTCCCACGCCTCGGAGTGGACCACGACGTCATCCAGGTAGGCGGCCGCGTAAGCTTGGTGAGGCCGCAGGAGGATGTCCATCATCCGCTGGAACGTCGCGGGGGCCCCATGTAGGCCGAAGGGAAGGGTCCGGTACTGCCAGTGGCCACTGGGGGTGGAGAAGGCGGTTTTCGGCTTGGCGGCCTCGGAGAGCGGTACCTGCCAATAGCCCTTGGTTAGGTCTAGGGTGCTGATATACCGGGCCCTTCCTAGCCGGTCCAGCAGTTCGTCCACCCGAGGCATGGGGTACCCGTCGAATTCGGAGACTTCGTTCAGGCGGCGGAAGTCGTTACAAAAGCGGAGGGTGCCATCCGGCTTTGGGACCATCACAATGGGGCTGGACCACGGACTCCGGGATGGTTCTATTACCCCCAACTTTAGCATCTGTTGGACCTCTTCCTCAATAGCCTGCCGACGAGCCTCCGGGACTCGGTAGGGCCGTTGCCTAACGACGACTCCTGGGGGCGTCCGGATATGGTGTTGAAGCACGTTGGTCTGCCCGGGCTGAGAGGAGAACACATCCTGGAACTGACTGACCAGGTGCTGCAGCTCCGTCTTCTGGGCAGCCGAAAGGTGGGGGTTGATATCCACAACCACGGGCTCGGTGAGGCTTAGGGCAGCTACTTGGTCCCGGGTCCCCACCCATTTCTTTAGGAGGTTGACGTGGTAGAGTTGCTCCGCCTGCTGTCGTCCCGGCTGTCTCAGGCGGTAAGTGACCGGTCCAACCCTCTCGACGACCGAGTAGGGCCCCTTCCAGGAGGCCAGAAATTTGCAGGCGGAGCTGGGGACCAGGACCATGACGCGGTCTCCCGGTTGGAACTCCCGTGGCTGGGCTGTCCGGTCATAATGACGTTGCTGCGCTTGTTGGGCCCTGGTGAGGTGTTCCCGGACTAACGGCATCACTCGGTCGATCCGTTCCCTCATTTGCCGGACATGTTCGATGACGGTACGATGCGGGGCCGGCTGCTGCTCCCACGCTTCCCGGGCCACGTCCAAGAGGCCCCGGGGTTGACGGCCAAACAGGAGCTCGAAGGGGGTGAAGCCAGTTGAGGCCTGGGGAACTTCGCGGATCCCGAAGAGCACGTAGGGGATCATGAGGTCCCAATCCCGCTTGTCCTCCGCCGCCACACGTCTGAGCATTTGCTTGAGGGTCTGGTTAAATCTCTCCACGAGGCCATCAGTCTGGGGGTGATAAACAGTGGTCCTCAACTGCTTCACCCGCAGCAGCCGGCAGAGGTCAGCCATTAGCCGGGACATAAAGGGGGTTCCCTGGTCAGTCAGGATCTCTGAGGGTAGGCCGACTCGGCTGGCCAGCAGAAACAGCTCCTGGGCGATGGACTTTGCGGTGGCCTTCCGCAGGGGGACTGCTTCTGGGTACCGGGTGGCATAGTCGACGATGACCAGGATGTGCTCATGCCCTCGGGCAGACTTCGGCAACGGCCCCACTATGTCCATTCCAATCCGCTCGAAGGGCACCTCGATGATAGGCAGCGGGATGAGCGGGCTGGGGGGAGGAGTCCGGGGCGACGTGGCCTGACAGGTCGGGCAGGCCTGGCAGAACCGCTTTACCTCGGCGTCCAGGCCCGGCCAATGGAAACGGTCGCGGATGCGTTGGGCAGTATTGGCTGCCGCGAGGTGTCCTGCCATGGGGTGGGAATGGGCCAGCTCCAGAATGGTCTCGGTCTTGGCACGAGGCACAACTAGTAACTTTTTCTCCTCCCCCCTACGCTGGGCGACACAATACAGCAGGCCATTCTCTACGACAAAATGTGGGAGAGGGTGGGGCCGGGGGAGGACGTCCTCTCCATCCACGACTCGCACCTGGCTCCAACAGTGCTTGAGTCGGTTGTCCTCCCGCTGTTCCTTGGCGAAAGAGCCCCCTCCAGCGGCCTGTTGGTAGACATCATAAAACAGATTAGTAGATTGGGAGGGGGCCTCACCTTCTCTCCCACTGTCGGAGACGAGCAGGGCCGGTCGGCGGCGGGGTCCAGGCGGCCGCCTCGGTCTTCGACGGTTCCCCTTGGGGCTGGCAGGCTGAGCAGCGGCGGACAGCAGCTTCTCGAAGCCGGGCCAATCCCTTCCAAGCAGTACGGCCACCGGCAGGTCCTTCACCAGGCCTACCTCCACTGGCCAGGTGCCTTGGGGGGACGAAATGACCATCTCACGGGCCGGTACTTGACGAGTGTCTCCGTGCACACAGGTAATCGGTAGGAAGTTCTTCCGGCCGCTTCGCGAGGCGCACAGCCGCGCCTGGATGAGGGTGACCGCACTGCCTGAGTCCAACAGGGCCCGGAACCGTCTTCCATCCACCTTCACATCTGCTTCGGGGGCTCCCGCCGGCACCCGTTGGTGAAGGATGCAGCCTGCCAGCCAGGCTCGCGGAGGCGACGGTGGTTCGGCACTTGGCATGGGCTCATCTCGCGGTGGGGGAACCGTCGGCCTGCTGACGGGTCGCGCGGTGCCTTCGAGCGGGCGTCGCTCCTGGACCACCCTCCGGGGGAATGGCGGCAGCCGGTCCCCTGCCCCGCTGGGATGGACGGCATCCGCCAGCTCGATCGCCTCCACTAGTTCCCGGACGTCACGTGGGTCCCTCATGCCGACGGCCTGTCGGTGGGCGCGAGGTAGTGCGCGCAGGAGGCGATCGACCACCACTCGTTCCGCTACCTGTGTTGGTGTGGGGTTTCCTGCCAACAGCCAGTGTTGGGCGAGGCGGCTGAGTTCGGCTGCCTGGGCACGGGCTGGCACCCGGGGCTTGTATTCCCACTCGTGGAACTGCTGGGCGGCACTTACAGGGGAGAGGCCCAGCCTCGCCAGGATCTCTCGCTTCACTTCGACATAACTGTCGGCACTCGTCAGGGGGAGCGAGAAGTAAGCCCTCTGTGCTTCACCGGTGAGTAGGGGTGCCAGCGCACGTGCCCACTCGTCCTCTGGCCATCCCTCTCGGTGGGCAGTGTTTTCGAAAGACCTGAAGGAAGGCTTCCACATTGTCATCGGCCGTCATCTTGGGCAACAGACGGGTGGCTTGTGCCCGAGGCTCAGGTAGCGGAACGCGCTGGGCCGCGGCCGCCCGGACGGCGGCGAGTTCATCCTCCGTCCTGCCCAGGCGAGTGGCGAGGTGTTCCGCTATTTGCTGCTGGCGGATGCTAACCTCAGCGAGGCGTTGTAAGACGTCCTCCATCGCGGGGCCGCGCGTGCCGCCTTCCGTGGTGCTGCTGACAGAAAGCAAAAAAAATTAGGAGTTGGGGCGGTGACCTTGTCGGTGATTCCTCACTGTTCTGCCCGCATTCTCCACCACTGTCACGGGGTGAAGAACCACTCGACAAGAGGTACGTGAAATCAAAAGCCCCGGAGGGTGGGTTTATTGAAAAAGTGAAGGGTGCCTGGTGAAGTGTCCTGATCTGCTTTCCGCTGGTTGGTGCTCCCCGTGTGCTCTCCGTGCTCCTCTGTGCCAATCAAGGGGAAAGTGGGTGTCCTGACGTGCTCCAAAGGGTGTGGGCTGTCGGTCACTCGCTGCTTTCTGTGGGGATAGGAGAGAGGGGTTAGTCCAGCTTTGCGTTCTGGTTGAGAACCTCTTCTCAGTGCAACATGTGCTGCTTTTCACTGTGCTGGCTGATGGGGAGCAGCTGTGACCGATCAGCCGGTGACGAGGACGTGCAGGTGTTTTGGTTTGGTTTCCAGGGCGACGCTGATTCCTCTGGGAGTGCTCGTCACAATATATATATATATAATGCTTATATATATATATATATATATATATATATATATATATATATATATAAAATATTATCTAACAAAATTAATTTGCACTCAACCTACATGATATTTCTTCTTCTGAATGTCAGAAATGCATACTGTTTTGAACCTTTCTAGAGCATGGTGGATAGAGAAGCAAAACAATCTCCCCAAATTATATAGATTGTTGTGTTGACCGCTTCCAAGTAATCCATTCAGCCTTGCTATTTTAATAAAAAATGTACAGTATCATTAACTACTAACCAATATTTGTAAACTACTAACTATTAAGGTATGAATGGTGTCTTTTTTTATTACATCCTTTATTTTATTACTCCAAGCTTTCAATAATACATCAATTTTAATTTGAAATAAATAAATTAAACAAAAATCAGGGTTTTAAAATCACATCTTGATTCAATATTGAAAATGCTAACCTCATATAAAGTAAATGCAAAATAAAACAGCACATATATATATTTATTTATTTTTTGTACAGAGTGATGGTAAAAGAGTTTCAAGCACTATTCATGAAAGTACAAGATGTGAAGGTTATCTGTTGTTTTGGTAAGAAATCAATGCTCAATAGCAAATACCTCTGACATGAAACAACACATTAGACTGTTGGAAAATTCAATAGCAATTTAAGCAGGGAGGAGGAAAACCTTGACATAGACGTTAAGCACAGCGAGAAAGGAAAGATCCTAGAGAGAGCAGGCCTCATGTTTGAGTCATTGAATGAGAGGTTTTCTTACCATTTTCCTTTGTATACACACATCAACTGAGTAAGAAACCTTCATCTATATACAGTAATAACTATTTTTTACATATTTTTTGTGCAATACATACTGCGATAAATAACAGACATCATCATCCGGTTGAGACTAAACCCAATGCACGTAATTACCAAACAATTATCTTCCATGAGAAACTTCAAGTTCAATGCCTAAGGACTAGTTAGGACTTAAAGTTGCATTTACTACCTTTACAAATGGCCACAATAAACCACAAACTCATTGGTCCAATCTGCACTGTGCATGTGGACTTATGAAGACATCACGTGTAATTCCCCAGTTTAATGATTCCTAAGAAACTCATTTATTTTCAATTCCTTTTGGCATTAACATGCCTTCTCTCTTAATACCTGCAATATCTTTTTAGGCCAGCATTACATGCGGTCACTGGCTGGATACGCCTGTATAGCTTCCCTGCATGTCTTTCTTCACAAAGGCGAGCAGGATGAATAGATGCATTTGCATGCATATGAATCCGTAGTTTTGTGTATGAACGTCCTTGCTCTTGCACATGAGTGGGTGGAAGCACATCAAGCGCTTCAATAGTATTTTCTTCCCATCCTCCTAGAAATATTACAAGCTCCTGTACTGCAGGATATTCAGTGCAACTTTCAAGGAGTGTTTGCTGCATTGAATTGGCTGCTGAGAAATTAATTCTTGCAAAAGCTTAGCATTATTTGTTTGCTTGATTTGATATTTTGTATCTAATGCAAGAACATTTAGTAAAACTTTATTTTAAGGTGTCGTTGTTACACGTTACATGTACTTTCTATTATAATAACAATAAATTATGCATAGTTACATGCAAGTAACACTAATTCTAACCCTAACCCTATAGTAAGTACAAGCATATAATTGAATGTATAACTGCAGTGTAACAGAGACACCTTAAAATAAAATCTAACCAAACATTTCTATGTGGTTTAGAGGAATAGTTCACCCCCAAAAATTTCATTTTGTTGATATGTACTCACCCTCAAGCCATCCGAAATGTATAGTAGATGAGTATGTTTCATCATCAGAACAGATTTGGAGAAATGTAGCAATGCACTCTTGCTCATCAATGGATCGTCTGCAGTGAACGGGTGTACAAACAGCTGATAAAACATCACAATAATCCAAAAGTAATCCACACAACGCTTTTAACTTCTAATCATCGTTTCTGGCAAAAAAAAAGTCATTTATCATTAATATTGCTTTAATCAGCTGTTTGGACTCATTCTGACGGCGCCCATTCACTGCAGAGGATCCACTGGTGCGCAAATGTAATGCTAAATTTCTCCAAATTTGTTCTATACTTTTTGGGGCCACTGAATATTATTTGGATTTAGCAGTAGATTTTGAATTCTGTATGTAGTATATCATGCCTAATATTAAAGTAAAAGAGTTGGCGGTAGCAATGCACTATATTTATTTTTCCAGTGTCTAAAGCATCATTTACAATAAGACCATGCAATTCTGTGAAGATTCAAGCTTCAGTGAAATCAGCATGCTTTGAGATGCAGTTCTTACACCTTGTCCAATAAGCTCTGTACCCAGCTCTCCCCAGGGCTTCAGTGACCTCAAGAGCATTACTTCATCAGGAAGAAAACCAACAACACAAAAACCCTCAAGTCTTTTAAGTCTGATTTAAGATGTATGGGCCAATTTGTTGGTTCAGTTCCATTTAGTTGGCCTTAGCTAAAACACTGGGGACCATGTTCATTACTTCAACCCTTTTCATTCTTTACCTCCTTCTTCAGTCTTTTTTTCATACGCAGACACACGTTTTTAAAATGCTTACCAGACTCTTTCTTCCTTCAGTGAGCACAGCGCAGAACATTTTAGTTTGGTGGGACACTTCAGGGAATACTTTAAAATGCTTATGCCGGAAGATTTCAGATGGGATACTGGGCTTTTCTGTACGCTTAAGGTTGTTTGGGGTAAACTCAACAGCATGATGAATCTTTTCTCTTCCACGACAAAAAAAAAGTCCTGAGACATGCTATTTGTATTCACAGTAAAATCTGCCGTAAAATGATTAAAGGTCTGTGATGTGTTCCATTTCTAGTGTGGAATTTTTTCTCAGTACCTTGTGCCCCAGAGGTTTTGCTGTTGCCACCGACTGCTCCGGATCCTTGCCTCTGTTGAATGGAATAAGAGAACAGAACTGAATTCAAATATTTTTTTACTTTCAATAATCATTTTACAAGCCAGCTGAAATACAGTGGGTTTGGAAATTATTCAGACCCTCTTAAATTTTTCACTCTCTGTTATATTGCAGCCATTTGCTTAAATCATTTAAGTTATTTTTTTTCCTCATTAATGTACACACAACACCCCATATTGACAGAAAAACACAGAATTGTTGAAATGTTTGCAGATTTATTAAAAAAGAAATACTGAAATATTGCATGTTTGATTATACTGATTGAATCTGATTAGGAAAGCCACACACCTGTCTATATAAGACCTTCCAGCTCACAGTGCATGTCAGAGCAAATGAGAATCAGGAAGTCAAAGGAACTGCCTGAAGAGCTCAGAGACAGAATTGTGGCAAGGCACAGATCTGGCCAAGGTTACAAAAAGATTTCTGCTGCACTTAAGGTTCCTAAGAGCACAGTAGCCTGCATAATCCTTAAATAGAAGATGTTTGGGATGACCAGAACCCTTCCTAGAGCTGGCCGTCCAGCCAAACTTTTTTACTGGGGGAGAAGAGTCTTGGTGAGAGAGGTAAAGAAAAACCCAAAGATCACTGTGGCTGAGCTCCAGAGATGCAGTCCGGAGATGGGAGAAAGTTTTAGAAAGTCAAGCGTCACTGCAGCCCTCCACCAGTCGGGGTTTTATGGCAGAGTGGCCCGACGGAAGAATGGATCACTCCAACAAGACAATGACCCTAAGCACACAGCTAAAATAAAAACAACTCCATGACTGTTCTTGAATGGCCCAGCCAGAGTCCTGAATTAAACCCAATTGAGCATCTCTGGAGAGACCTGAAAATGGCTGTCCACCAACGTTTACCATCCAACCTGACAGGAATGTAGAGGATCTCCAAATCCAGGTGTGAAAAACTTGTTGCATCTTTCCCAAAAAGACTCGTGGCTGTATTAGATCAAAAGGGTGCTTCTACTAAATACTGAGCAAAGGGTCTGAATACTTACGACGATGTGATATTTCAGTTTTTCTTTTTTTAATAAATCTGCAAAAATGTCAACAATTCTGTGTTTTTCTGTCAATATGGGGTGCTGTGTGTACATAAATGAGGAAAAAAAATGAACTTAAATGAGTTTAGCAAATGGCTGCAATATAACAAAGAATGAAAAATTTAAGGGGAATATTTTCCGTACCCACTGTAAATGGAGAGAAGGTTAGTTAAAGAAACACTTCACCCAAAATATGTCATAATTTCTTATGTTGTTCCAAAACTGTATGTGTTTCTTTCTTATGATGAAAAGAAAATATATAATTTTGCATTACTTTTTATATTTTTTATTGAAATAAAACAACCGGATATTGTCTATTATTATTCCTCCCAGTCAACATATTTTATATTTTATAAATATGTAAATATGCTATTACATCGTAGTAAATAAACATACCTAGTGCTCTTAAAAGCATGAAATGAATTTATACATGTTTTTCCCTGTGTGTTGCCTCTGACATCAAACATTCTTGTTGTTATAGTGTCTGATATTTTTGAAAAATCCCACATTAAAGAAAAGTGTGTACATGTCCTCAAAAAAGTTGGGAAGGGCTTCTTAAAAGTGAGTTCTTTTAATATGTAACCTAGTAAGAGAAGTTATATAACAATGAGATAAAAAAGTATTAGAGGCCTGTGGCTTAAAAAGTAAGTGGAAATCCTGTGTTTATGACAGTTATGACTGCAAAAAAATGAATGCTAAGAATAGTACAAGAAGTACCTTAAAAAATAAAACAGGAGAGAAAAGCATGGGCTAATGGTGTGAATATGAATCACGGTTTATGATCTTTGTTTTACACCAAAACCAAACCAAACCAAATTGTGTGTTTGGATCTGAAGTCACGTTCAAAAATATCAGGAAAACGGGGTGCAGGTAAACAGCTGAGCGAGTGAGAAGACATCGACCAAACATGTTTTCCCTGGGCACATCCTCTCCTGCATTATTAACTGAATTTCAAACAGTGTTTGTAGTGCTTTGATGTGAGGAGCTCAGGCAACCTGCATGTCCTTTCATGCAATGCAGAAACACATACAACCCTCCTGTTTAATGTTTCCTTTGACTCTTTTTAATTAAAGCTTTCATGCATTTAAACATGTGATATACTATAGACAGGGTCCAAAAATTACTTGCTGCTAAACCTGCCTAAGTGTATAAAGATAATTTATCAGCCATGAATATTTAAAGGGGTAGAGTGCTTTTGTTGATTCTTCTGTCAGATAATACCCATCCTGTGAAACTCAAACTAGTACAGTATATCATTCTGATATGTTTCATAGCCACAATTTGTGTATTTTTTAAACTATTATTAAATAATAAGGCCAATTTCACAGTAAAGACCTTAATCAGATCGGCTTTGAGGAATAGACTTGCAGTCTTTATAATGACACACACTGTATAAAGATGCTAGATAATGTAATTTTCACATCTCAGATCTATCAGAACAGTTTTATAGAGTTTTAGTGTTTATTTTTTTGCTGAAAAATCAGTATGCTGTTGAAAGTGAATTTCACTGGACACACTCTACATCTATCCCTCACATCCTCGTTTTTGTACCCTGACTATGGTCTATTCTACTGATTTCTGTTCCAACACTGAGACCTTTTGCTTTTATCAATAACCCTTACATGGTATCTTCTGTGTGATGTTGTGTCTTATTTTTTAGTAGATCTTTTATTTTAGTTTATTTTCTAGTAATGCCAAAGGGTATAACTAGTACTTAGGGTTATGTCAGTGTTTTTCAGTGTTATTCAGTTACAGCCAAACTGAATGAACTTTTTTGATTTCACAGCCTGCAAAATCCCAGTTTAACCCTTGCTTACTATTCACAATCATACGACTGCACGGAGAGGTGTTTTTACTGAAGCGGCAAACTGTAGGGAAAAACATTACAGTAACTGCAAAGAAATTCTAATTATGTTGCTTTGACAAGAAAGAGAACCGTACTCGCACTCGCACACGCACACAGAGACACTCCCAGAGGGATGCAGCCATAATCAAACCACAGCACTGGCAATTACAGAGAACTTCTTTAGAGAATGTCAGACACACATGCAATCTTGTTTCCACTCAGCACAGAGTCGGAAAAGACAACGTTCAAAGTAAACACGCTTCTTTTGTTGGCTTTTCCTTGCGCAAGCACAGGACACGAGCAGAGAGAGAGAGGCTCCTTCAACAAAAACACAGGGTCGCTACTTAGAAAACCAATTATGTTGCTAAGGTCTTCTGCATTTGAAGGAAAGTGCTTTCTTTAGTGTTAAAAACTCTAAATCAAGGTTGCAGCGAAGTCTAGTTTTGCATAGAAATTAAAAAGCTATTACAATGACCTCTATCTGAAGAGCCAAGATATCCAAAGCTTTAATTCAAAATGCTTGTTACATACAGGAAAAGAAAAAAAAATCTTGCACTGCAATATATTATGGATAAATAAGTGGTATTTAAAGTGGTATATAGTGCAAACACAACATTATATTTTAGGAATAGTTCAACAAAAAAAAAAAATGGCAACAACATTTTCTTTTTAGTACTAAATATCCATATGTGATAACATTAATATTTATAAACACTGCTTTTTCAATTTATTATAATGAACTAAAGCAATTTTATGTCATTACATACAAAACACTTAATCCTTGTATGTTGAGACATGAATCTTTTTTTTTTTTTTTTTTTGACAGTGGATTAGTTACATGCAGGCTTTACAAGGAACTGAATTGGGGAGTTCAAAGTTTTAGAGTTAAGTTGTTTACTTGTTACATGTAATAATTAATATCAGATTTTATTGGGGCTTCTCTTTTTTAGGTTAATGAAGTTTGTTGAACAAAACGTTTTGTGTTTTCTAAATTTAATTAGGTTTAATGAATAAAAATATAAATTAGTTTTATTGTATTTTTTTATAAATATTGTATAACACTTGCATATTATTAAATCATTTATTATCATTACATTTAACACAAGGGCTAATAGTCAAGTCACCTTTTTTATATATATTACAATACAGATTTTGTGAAAGCACAGTATTAAATAGGTAAAAAGTGTGTCAATAATGCAAAATGACAATAGTAAACACTCCGTTTCATTTTTTCAGTTATGATATCTGGTGGAGGACAAGATTTTCAGAGAACAACAACTTTCTCACACAGCACCTGAAATGAATCGCATTCTATAGAAAAGGGCAGCTCAGACATTTTGCAAAGCATCTCCCTCTGTGTTCCACACAGGATACAACGGCAAGGTTTTAAATAAATATTTGAAAGTAACACCCCAAGACACTCAGCATCCCTCATCCCCAGTGTATTCAGTTAACACACTTTCTTCGTTTTCTGTGGCTGGCAGTGCGTCACAGCTGTTTTGTGACCATCATGCGAGAATCAGTGTTGAAGTGTCTGTGGGAACAGCAGTGCCCCACAGACAGCTTCCTCAGGCTGCCTGCTCGCTCAGAACCATGGAGAAATGTGCACTTTTTTGTTATATTACTGTATGTTCTACTAATCAAGATTCATGTGCACAAACTGATGCTCCTAAAAATGTAAACACTATGCTTATCAAACCACATGGCACAGCAAAAAAAAAAAAAAAAAAACATTCAGGACTGGACATAAATTGTGTGTGGGGGTTGGGTGAATAAAGGCATATGTAATATATATGTTATTGGGTATTAGTAAGTCTGTAAGTTTCACATTATCAGTTTAAATGCTGCTAAATCAAAATCTGAATTTAGTACGTTTCATAAAGAGGAACTGCACATATGCCTGTTACTTCAGTTGTAAAAGATGGAAAACAAAAGATACAATTATCATTATGAGCTGAATAACTAAATGATTCCCCACAGCCATTGTAGTGCTATTTTAGGAGCTTGTTGATTGCAGTCTACAGAACTTCTGTGTGGCTTTCACTGTGAATTAAAAATTTGAGGAAGACACAAGGAATCAGGCCGCAAACTCAAACTGCATTCAGATTACTTGTGTTCTTTCTGTGCAAGAAATTATCTTGAACTAAAACATGAAAGTCTGTTACATACAGTACAATATTCCTGACCGATATAGCTAGATATCTGCATTTTGTGAAGCACTAGGAAACTACTGAAATTATTATTATTAATTACTTATTAGTTACTTGAATAATAACTATTATCTGACATAGAATTTACATTAGGACCACCTTTATTTACCACTGGTCTCATCTTTAACTATTTTAATCTACAATTAAAAAACATGAAACATCTAACTATATTTTATTCAGTGCACTGTATTAAAAATAATTACATTTAACAATGTTACCTAAGCTATTCAACCCTTTTATATATAGTTTATTCAAACTTGCACATATTTGTTGGAGAGTATCATTTCATCGTTTCAAGCGGCCATATTGCTATTCCTCACTGGGCGTTATTAACTGCCAGCCAAATCCTTGAGCTGAAATCACCCAATGACCTCATATGTCATCCTCCCGGGGCTTCCATGTACAACTGTCAGCGCGAGCTAGATTTGTCAAGATCCTGTCAAGGAAATCACCCACACCTGTTCCCTATCAGCGATCTCATCAAAAGGGACTATAAAAGCTGTAACCTCAACCCCAGTTTTGGGTCAAGCCTCCAACAGGAATCGACCTCACAATCTTGTCTCCAGCTCACCTCGACTTCAGAAGATCACCAGAAGTAATGTATACTTACCTTTTGAGAAGCTAACCTGTGTGATTTTGTTCTGATTATGTTGATGTACATCATCAGCACAGTCTCACGACTAGCGCCCTTCTCTGGCTGGGTGGAGAATTGCAACAAGTTCCTATCACAATGCTCGCTCGTCCTGGAACAACACGCTCATCAATACCCCACGGAAAGGTCAAAGATATAATTAATTATCCTGCAATTATCCGGAGCCACGTTGAGATGGGACGAAGCGTTGTGGTTTCAGGAGACTGCAGTCACTTCGTCCTTCCTGAACTTCATTCGCCATTTTAGAGAGGTTTTTGGGGAACCTATAGACGACGACTCCACAGATCTTCCCCCGATAGATCCCCAGTCAAAGCCCAGGATGGGTTCCCAACCCCCAGTTAAGCCCAGGATGGTCTCCCGATCACCAGTTAAGCCCAGGGAGGGTTTCTGAACCCCAGTTGGACCCAGAAGTGGTTCCCGATCCCCAGTTAAGCCCTGAAGAGGCTCCCAATCTCCCGTCAGGCTCCTAAGAGGTTCCCGATCTCCCGTTAAGCCCAGAAGAGACTCCTGATCTCCCGTCAGGCTCCTAAGAGGTTCCCGATCTCCCGTTAAGCCCAGAAGAGACTCCTGATCTCCCGTTAGGCCCCGACAAGACTTCCTTTTCACCAGCTCAGGATTGCACGGAGTCCCCTGCTGCACTTCGGCCCTCCAGACCCATGTCTCCACCTTCGCCTGTCAGCCTGCCGGCTTCGTGACGGCTCTGCATCCCTTTGGCTCCACCGAGGCCCGTCTGCCCAAGGACTCCTCTGGGCTTCCTCGTCCATCCAGACAAACCTCGGTTGGTCGTCGCTCAGCTTCCGCCATGGACTTCCGTGTCTCCGGCTTCGCCTTGACCCGCCACCCCTTTGGCTTCACCTGGCTCCTCCCTTTCTCCGGTTTTCCTGTCATCCTTGCTCATCTCATCATTGTCCTGGTCAGCCGAGTCCTCGGCTCCGCCTCAGGCACGTGAGCCAGCCACTCTGCCTTGGGCTTCCAGACCAGCACTCCACTCCGCTGGTTCTGTCATGCCACCCTGGTTCCGCCTCCGTGGACCGGCCTCGAGGTGTCACCCAGTCCTCCTGTAAAAGCTCCCCCCTGGTTCTTCCCACTGTCAGCTCAACTATTGTGTTGGCCTCAAGTTTCTCCAGGCTCCACGTCCTCACGGCAGACACCTACGACATTGGAAGAAAGGGTCCGCGTGGTGTCAGGATCCTGTCAAGGAAATCACCCACACCTGTTCCCTATCAGCGATCTCATCAAAAGGGACTATAAAGCAGTCACCTCAACCCCAGTTCTGGGTCAAGCCTCAAACAGGAATCGACCTCACGATCTTGTCTCCAGCTCACCTCGACTTCAGAAGATCGCCAGAAGTAACGTATACTTACCTTTTGAGAAGCTAATCTGTGTGTCTTTGTTCTCCTGTCTCCAGAACGCCTGTGACAAAATCTGTTACCTGAATTCCCTACAAGCTTTGATATCTCCTGTGTTCTCGTATGACTATCTGGGCAGTGGCTTTCCCTGTAAAACAAAGAGACAAGTATTAGTGTCCCATAATTGTGTGGCTTTGATGTCTCGACAATTGACAAACTCACCTGTATTTCACCGAAGTGAACTCCACAGAACCCGCACCTGAAATTAACCTCTACTCACCTCTCACAAACTCTTGTTTTAATAAAGACACTGTGTTGAATTCTAATACCTCTGTCTCCAGTGTACTATCCTGAAAAAATTAAAGTGATTATTACAATTTAAATATTGTTATTTTTCTAACAAATCATCGATTCGCTACATCAGGACTTTGTTCATCCCCTGGAGCTGTGTGAGACACTTTTTATTAAGGATGGGTGCTTTTTATTTAACTTCTTTTGGACTGAAGCACTGCAACACATGCTGAGTGCCATTAAACAGCTTGAAAGATCAAAGACCATTTTTTTTATATAACTCCAACTGGATTGGTTAGAAAGAAGAAAGTTATATAAACCAAGGATGACTTGAGGAGTAATTTATGGATTCATTTTCAATTTTTAAGTGAACTACCCCTTTAAGGAACAAATATGGATACTTTAGGTCAGGGGTGTACAAACTCGGTTCTGGAGGGCTGGTGTCCTGAAGAGTTTAGCTCCAACACCAATTACACATACCTGAACCAGCTAATCAAGCTAAAGGCAGGTGTGTTGAGGTATTTTGGAGCTAAACTCTTCAGGACACTGGCCCTCCAGCACCAAGTCTGGACACCCCTGCTTTAGGTACACAGTGTACCTTTTGAAAAGGCACCACTTTAGTAATCGCTTTTGTACTTTTTTTCTGAGAGTGTAAGATTTTGTGTTATTTTAATAGAATATATGGGAATGCTAGGGAATAGCAATATGGCAGTGTGGTCACTTGACTTTTTGTGTTGCATGAGCCATCCAGTTCTCTGTTATACATAAGTGGTTGTCTCTTTATATCTCCCAATAACTTGTCTTAGTATTAAATTACTAAATTTATTATCAAATCTCTGTAGTTTTTTTGTAAGAATGTATGATGCAATGCAGTACAATGATGTTTGAAAAATATATGTTTATATAAATTCAGTACAGTAGTTAATGAACATATTGGCATAATAAGTCATTTTTATAGTTATGTTTATTTCATAAAAATCATTAAAGTAGATTGTGTGCAACACATTTCAGCAAAGTTTTGATAATGTTGATTTACAGGCCATTTTGTGTTTCTTTGTTTGCTTGCTTTTCATTCTCTAGAAAATAATGAAAATCAAAATAATCTATGTTTTGAGCTCTTGTGTGCTCGGAGCACTGAAGCAATGTGTAGGTTAAAGATGAACGAGATTGTGTGACAAATTAAGTGACAGATATCAGCTGTCACAGTAGGGGTGTGTGATATGA
This sequence comes from Carassius auratus, assembly GCF_003368295.1. Classification (NCBI taxonomy): domain Eukaryota; kingdom Metazoa; phylum Chordata; class Actinopteri; order Cypriniformes; family Cyprinidae; genus Carassius; species Carassius auratus. The sequence continues at coordinate 20,263,154 of NC_039257.1, read as the reverse complement.
AGATTTTTGATCGTGGACGATAAAAAAAGTCTCCACGATCTGCTTTTGAAGAAATATCGTAGTATCAAGCTACAGCGCACATTCTATCAGCTGAAGTTCTGGCACCCCCATCATATACTGTACAACGCCACATGCATTCACAGCAGTGTTAACTCAGCAGTAGAGTTACTTTCTCATTATTTGCATTTGCTTTGAAATGTTTCATTTGCACCCTGGTCTGACCTGTGCTTTTTCTGAGCGCCGCATACATCGTAAAGCCTGTGAAATAGCACCTGATTAGTGAACTAAGTTATCTTTTGCGCTAATACTGTCAAAACACACAAGGTTTTTATGTAGACTCAAGTTGGTTGTGTCTAAAATGAAAGTAAACAGTTGAGAGAAAAACTTAAACGTGTCTGTAGATTAGATGCATGCAGGTCTTAAAAGGAAAGAAGGCCTATTAAACATGACGTCTCCAAAATTCTCCTGTCCAATCATCCTACTACTTGTCCACTTGATCCGATCCCCACTCACCTCCTTCAAGCGATCTCTTCTTCAGTCATACCTTCACTTACTCACATTATCAACTCCTCTCTTCACTCTGGAACATTTCCCTCAGCATTCAAGCAGGCTCGGGTAAGCCCGCTGCTCAAGAAACCATCTCTAAATCCAGCGCTTCTTTAAAACTACAGACCGGTATCCCTTTTTCCATTCATTGCAAAGACACTTGAGCGAGCTGTGTTCAACCAGCTTTCTATGTTCCTTGTACAGAACAACCTCCTGGACAGCAACCAATCTGGCTTCAAAAGTGGCCACTCAACTGAGACTGCTCTGCTCTCGGTTACTGAAGCCCTGCGACTAGCAAGAGCAGCTTCAAAATCCTCGGTACTCATCTTACTGGACCTGTCTGCTGCTTTTGACACTGTTAATCATCAGATTCTCCTGTCCACCCTCAGAAAGATGGGTATCTCTGGAACTGCACTCCTGTGGGTTAAGTCCTACCTCACTGACAGATCCTTCAGTGTGTCTTGGAGGGGTCATTTTTCAAAGTCACACCTCATTGCTACAGGGGTTCCTCAAGGCTCAGTACTTGGACCACTTCTCTTCTCCATCTACATGACATCTTAAGGATCTGTCATTCAGAAGCATGGCTTTTCTTATCACTGCTACGCTGATGACACCCAACTCTACTTCTCATTCCAGCCAGATGACCCGACGGTAGCTGCTCGCATTTCAGCCTGAGTGACATTTCTAGCTGGATGAATGACCATCACCTTCAGCTTAACCTTACAAAGACAGAACTCCTGGTGATTCCAGCTAACCCATTGCTTCATCACAACTTCTCTACACAGCTGGGCTCGTCAACCATAATTCCTTCGAGGACAGCCAGAAACCTAGGAGTTGTGATGGATCATCAGTTAAGCTTCACAGACCACATTGCTACAACGACCCGGTCCTGCAGGTTTGCCTTATACAACATTAGGAAGATTAGACCCTTCCTGTCTGAGCAAGCAACCCAACTTCTTGTCCAAGCTCTTGTTCTCTCCAGACTGGACTATTGTAATGCTCTCCTGGCGGGCCTTCCTGCATGTACTGTCAAGCCTCTGCAAATGATCCAGAATGCAGCAGCGAGGATTGTCTTCAATGAGCCAAAAAAAGCTCACGTTACTCCTCTCCTCATCAGGTTACACTGGCTACCAGTAGCCGCTCGCATCAAATTCAAGGTACTGATGCTTGCCTATAAGACGACCACTAGCACGGCACCAACTTACCTAAACTCAATGGTTAAATCTTACGTGCCCTCCAGAAGTTTGCGCTCTGCAAGTGAACGACGCCTTGTGGTGCCATCCGAAAGAAGTTCAAAATCACTCTCACAGACCTTTTCCTGGACTGTGCCCAGCTGGTGGAATGACCTCCCGATCTCAATTCGTACAGCGGAGTCTTTACTCATTTTCAAGAAACATCTAAAGACTCGTCTTTTTCGCCTGCACTTAACCAACTAACACTTGCACTTTTCCTTTTCTTGTCTTTTCATTGATTGAAAAAAAAAAACCTGGCTATGCGTTCTATAGTAGACTAACGGAGACTTGTCATGGCACTTGTATACTGTTGTTGTTCTCTTGTTGACCTGACTTCTTCTATTGTTCTCATTTGTAAGTCGCTTTGGATAAAAGCGTCTGCTAAACGATTAAATGTAAAATGTAATGTAAAATGTAATGTAAATGCAGCCTATTGTCATTACTGTCAAGAGACAGATCACACTAAAATTAAATTTGTCATTATTTACTCACTGTCACGTTGTCCCAAACCTGTATAAAATGCTGAACACAAAATAAGATATTTTTAAGGGTGTGGGAAACAAAACAGTTGCTGGTCCACATTGAATTTGATAGTAGCAAAACATTTTTACAAGTCACTGTGGACCAGCAACTGTTTGGTTTTCCATGTTCCTCAAAATAGCATTTGTTCAGAAGAAGAAAGAAACTCATTCAAGTTTAAAATCACTTTTGAGTGAGTAAATGGTGGTATAAAAATAAAACCCTTCTGTCAGCTGTCTGTCAATTCTGTCATATTTTTATTTTTGGGTGACTTGTTCCTTTAACGTTAATAGCAGTAATAGCAGCCGTAGCAGAAACCTCAAAGGAACGTTTCACTTCCTCAACACCCCACTCCTGCTGTCACCAGATCCCTTGTCTTATATTACAGAAACGTCTACTTTTAAAAATAGTCAACTAAACTTTAAAAAGCATTGCCTCTTTTTGATTCAGTCAGTTTAACAGAACTAATAATTCACCAGCACCATTACTGTATATTCACTTTTGCTAATTACTCAGGTGTTGGATCAGAGCATGGTGCAATAGCTTTTTTTTTGCAATAGATTTCACTGTCAGAATTAAAACCACTGACAGGTTAAAGGGATAGTTCACCCAAATAGCAAAATTATGTAATCAATAACTTAGTTAATAGAACGAGTCATTTGTTCGTTATCTGGCTCTGTGTTCATCTTCAGTTCTCTAAATGAATTACTCCGGGATATTGGTTTGTTTGAACTCAGAGGGAGTGTCAGCCACATTAAAAAAGTTAACAGCTTATGTCATTTGCGGATTTATGTGTATTGGAGACGCAAACCATTTAAAAAGATTCAGTTCGATTTGGTGAATTGGTTCAAAAAGATCCGGTTACATCGAATGATTCGTTCGTGAACCGGATATGACAAACTCCAGTGTTTTGAACTCTCTCTCACAACAGACACGAAAGAGTAGACAATGCAGAATAAAGTCGTCCTTTTTGCTATTTTTGGACCAAAATGTATTTTCGATGTTTCAAAACATTCTAACTGACCCTCTGATGTCACATGGACTACTTTGATGATGTTTTTCTTACCTTTCTGGACATGAACAATATACCATACACACAGTTTCAATGGAGGGACTAAGAGCTCTCGGACTAAATCTGAAATATCTTAAACGGTGTTCCGAAGACGAACGTAGGTCTTACTGGTTTGGAACAACATGAGGGTAAGTTATAATTACATAATTTTGCTATTTTGGGATCTACTATCCCTTTAAGTGAATAACATTAATTAGTTTACAATAGCACCTGTCCACTGTAATATCTTCAGATAGTAAGTGAACAGTCAGTTCTTAAATTTCATTTGTTTCAAACAGAGAAATTTGGGTAGGCGAAAAGAACTGGAGACTTAGATAAGGGCCAAACAGTGATGCTAGATGACTGGTCAAATCGTATAGTTGGGGTGTACCCAGTATGTAGGGGAAACAGTGTTGTAAAAAAGGACAAACAGTGAGCTGGCACCAGGGTCATGAACGCCCAAGGTTCACTGATGCATGTGAGAGGCTAGCCCATCTGGTCTGATCACACAAAAGAACTACTGTAGCTTAAATTGCTGAAAAACATTATGCTGCCTGTGATAGAAAGATGCATTGCAATTTCATGCATATGGGGCAGACTGGTCAGGGTACCAGTAATAACCCTTGTCCCCTGCCAGAAGCATCTACTATAGGCAGGTTGGCATCGGAACTGGACCATGGAGCAATAGAAGAAGTTTGCCTGGACTGATAAATCATGTTTTCTTGTAGCTTAGGTGGATAGCCCAGTACATGTGCACCATTTACCTGGAGAATAGTTGACGCATGGCAGCAGAAGGCATTATGGGAAGAAGACAGGTCAGCAGAGGCAGTGTTATGCCTTGGAAATGTTCTGCTAGGAAACCTTAGACATTACTTTGATACCTACGCCTATCTAATGATTGCAATCGATTCTTTTTGTAATCGATTAATCTAGCACTTAATCGATCGGATAAATTTTTTTTGTGTGTGTTTTTGTGTGTGTAAACGCATGCCGTGCATGAGGAAGAGTGACACCCCAGTCAGACCAGTTGCTTCATTGCAGTTTGGTACAGCAGAAATACACACATTCATTTTCAATAGAACGCTGCACTGGGCTTACTTGCATTGGACTGCATTTTAGGTGAAGCATCCGTTCAAAAAATCGTGTCACAACATCACGTCCCGGTGTATACAGTGAATGCATGCTGAAATTATTGTTGCGTGGCCACATAAAAGTTTAAGCATATGTGATGCATTGCCGCGATTGGTCTGACTGGCACGTGAGAGAGACAAGGGTGCATGTGTATGTGTGTGTGTGTGTGTGTGTGTGAAGGGGTTATATTTTTTAGGCTATAATCTCTTTTAGTTGAATGTGAATGCGTTTACTACTTAAAAACATACATGCAGGGAATTCTAGGAGTGTCAATTTATCCGATCTTTCATTTGGAAGACGGGACTGTTTTCACTAGAGTTGCCATGTTTTTCCCTTTGATTGTAACACCAGTGGTCAGCTTCAGTAAATATGGTCTCTGCTATATTTGGAGCAAAAACATAAAATTATGTAGTGGATCTACAGGGGAAAAAACATGCAAATTATTCATATAATTAGTTTTATAATGTAGGGCACAGAGCAATCCACGAGAGGGAGCTCATCTTATAAATAACAGGCTAAATCAATCAAGCTAGCACCATGTCCCTGGCGGGGAGAGATTTATTAACTGTTTCTACCCAGTTTATTGTTCAGTTGACTAAATGTTCTGCTATCACCTTTCAATTCACTTCTCACCATCAAGGGGCTTAATAAACTTGTCAGTTTGTTTTATCGATTTAATTTACATATTTACATTGCATGTGCGAGATGCAGTAGAGTCAGCAGGGAATCTTACAAACCCAGTGCTGAGAGCTGACGCAACTGATGAATACCGCCTCACTAATCAAACCAAAGCTAACACATTACAGGGACAATTTATTCTCATAACAACACTTAGACTGTCGGTCTGTAGATCGTCAATGTGATTCATGACCCTTTTATTGAAGTAAATGATCACTCAAATATTCATAGCTTTTTTTGATGTACTTCCTGTCACTTCATGTGCTTAATAATATGGAACAAAGCAGCATCTAATAAGCATAAACCAGATAAAACCAGATCTCTAAATATGCCTTGGTCCTTGTTCTTTAGACATTCAATTGGTTATTGGAGCTGTTACGATGAAATGTTGCACTTTTAACTTAAAATTGTATTCAAAAGCTTTTTTAAACCTTTGCTTGTTGTTGGCGATAGCCAGGGTGCTGCTCATACAGTATATTTGGTTGCTAAGGTTCTCCGAGTGGTTATTAGTATGTTGCTATGTGGTTACAATCACTTAAAAGAGTAAAAGCACAACTTTCCTCAACAAGCCATGTGATTTGAAGCATCACTCATGTGCATAAAACAGATGGTCCAGGAATTTTAATACTTGGGGTTAAGGGTTTGTACAAATCCTCAGTACGCTCAGTATGAGCAGTAGTTATAGAGACGCTTGCCTTCAGAAGCACTACCAAACATGCAGAGCTATAAGAATGATACTGCAAAGTTCACATAATCCAGCTTGGATAACAAAACTATTTGCTTAAGCTTCTTAATATGCTGATGTGTTGATGTCTTCGGCCAAACTGCAAAACGTATTGCGGCTTCGCCTGGCGTTTGGACTACTTCATTTGCAGCTGTTCAAAGAAACAGCTTATGCTTTGGAGATTTAAGCAAAGGGGAAATAACAACAATGATTTCTTAACTTCAAACTGGCAAAAAGTAAATCCTTCACTAGAGTGGCATGAGGTGGACTTCTGAAAGTCTTTTAGTATTTTTTTATATAGTCTTATGTAATTCATGTTCCAGTTTTAACATGCATCCACCACTGTATTTTTGTCTTAATATCTTGCTCATATTTCATACTATTATTATTCTCACACATTTTTTTTTTCAAAGAAATTCACATCACAGTCAAATGGTTATTATACATAAATTGTATCCTTCCCCTCCTTTTAGTACCATTAGTCAAATATTACATCACAATTATTGTGAAGTGCACAAATGCTTGTCTAATGTAATACGGAAGCTGACTTCCTATTAAATAAAAACAGGCAGAATGAGAACAGCTTCCGTTTATGGAAATATTGCATCAGACAGTTGCAAGTCAAAGAAAGTTTGTGGCAAACATTGGGAGCTTGGATGCCACGACACATTCTTGCTCATAGCAGCACGTCCAATCAGATTCCTGACATCTCGTTTGCTTCTTCGAGAAATGTAGAAGGCCCTTTGAATGTCATAAAACAATCCAGTGTGAGGGGAGTGATGCATGGAGTGGTCAGAGATGAATTAGATGAGAGCCGTGGAGACCATTTTGAAATGAGTAATGTGGGCAGTTTTTCAAGAGTTGTCAAATTTAGATTAAATGTGCCGTGTGGCTCTTGATCTATCCCCAGTCTGTGCTCTCCAGCTCTCTCCATGTGATGAGTTTATTCACAGGGCCTTATGATTTCCACAATTCAAACAAAATGGAATTTAAAAAATGGAACCAGCTGTTGTTAATTTTGAATGCTTTTTTTTTTTTTTACTGAAAAGATTAAAACTACATTTTGTACATGTGCTGACAAATTTACACACTATAAAAATTACATGCATTGTTAGAAAAATTATAAAAGTACAAAATGTTATGCTGCTATCATTGTTGTGTTTTTGTTATTATATTAACATAACCTGGTATTAAATTAATCTTAAGTATTATAGAGTTGAGCTCATTACCTACAAAATTGAATTAAAAGTGTTTTAAAATTATATTTTTATTATATATTCTATGTTTTATTTTATAATTTCCATTACTTATATATATATTGGTATTGAAAAGTCAATTTTTTATTTTACGCAAAATGCAGAACGCGATATATCCGCTCAACCAATCACAGCACACCGTTCCACTGTAACAATCACGATCCAGTAAGACACCGGGAGAGAGAGAGAGATCCAAGTGCAGGTATGTTTTAATGGGGTAATCCAACAGAAGCCAGGATCAAAACCAGAAAGCAGTCCAAAAACTAACAAGCAAAGAACAGGAAAGGGAACAGAACGGGAACTCGGAATACGAGGGGTCTCGGAGGACGAGAAGACAGGATCATGAAAGGAAAGGACTCCATACAGACAACAGGAAAGGACTGTTAAATATAGGAAGGCTAATGAAAATTAAGTGAAGGCACCTGGTGCAATTAGCAGGAGTGCAATTACTGTGATGAAGGGACAAGGCTAGTGGGAATTGTAATGCCTGCGGCAGTGGTTCCCAACCTTTTTCAACTCGCGGCCCACACAACCAAACACATATGTTTGCGCGGCCCACTGCAAAAAAAATTAACTGACCCCGCTATTGTTGGGTTAATAACTTAGTACTCAGAAGCTAGATTGTTAACTGTATTTGTTGAATGAACTAGGGCTGTGCAATATGGGGGAAAAAAAACGTATCACCATTTCTTTGATCAATTTTGCGATTGTGACACACACCGATATGCTTTTACAGTCATAAATGCATTCAGGATTAATTTGAAAATATTTCCAAAAGAAAACCAATTAGAACTTTATCAAAAAGTTGTAACATCTCTAGAACAGACATAAGTCAAAATTATCTCTATAGTAAAGATGTACCAAAATGTATTGTAAAAGTATGTTCTGTTTCGCGCTAGGCACTGCATTCTGATTGGATCGGATAGCATAATGCGGGAGGTCAGGGCCCCGGAAAATGGTGCTATAAAGCGATTTAGAAATCCTTTTAATCATTTCAAATTATTTATTTTAATAGTAATTGGTGGCCCACCTGCAATACCTGTTGAAAACCACTGGCCTACGGTGAAGTGCCTAAGGGCTGCATGATAAATTGCATGTGATTGCCATGGACATCTTGTCAGTAGAGCCGGTTCTGTGATTAAAGCTGCAGTTGGTAACTTTTGATGCTCTATCGGTTAATAAACAGAACTGCTTGCGTCTTGCGGAATAACATCGTAGCCGGAACTACTTCTCTCTGTTTATGTCTATGAAGAATCACAAAGGTACTGGGTTACTCCGCCGCGGTATCCCCGAAGCAATCTAAAATAGTCCGAATATAAACACTTTTTTTAGGTGCACCCTAGTGAATCAGGACAAGCCAAAAACACGGTTTGGAAAATGGATTCATGGTGTACTCGCTTATTATATACATTTTTCTACATTTTGGTTGTTTTTTACCGGGAGCGATGGAGTTTCTGCAAATGGCAATAGGACCACTGGGAGGAGCTTGATTTTTTCACTGATTATCTGTCTCATATTCTCAGGACATAATGACAGGTTTAACAAATATGTAAAAAATATATTTTTACAAAAGTTACCTACTGCAGCTTTAATAGTACCGGTAAATATCTATCACGTGCTTTCAGGTAGAAATTAAGCAAATGCATTTAGTACACAGAGCCATAGATCACTGACAAGCTGCGCTATATCCTGCATTTGATTAAGAACGCGATATTGCGTAGCTTGTCAGTGTTAGTGTTAGTTTTATTGCCAATTATGTTTTTGTTAATACAGCATATAGCACTAGTCAACTAAATGAATGTAACATGGCAAAGATGAATGCACTTTTCGAAGTTGAATTTAAGGGAAATATAATTTTGGAACTTTTGTAGTCTAATGTGATGTTTTTGTTCATGTTCTTGTTTATGCTGAAATTGTAATTTAATTGCTGTAATTAATTTATAGCATTAACAAGATGACCCGTTGAATTCATTTTGGAAACAATGACTGATGAATGAATTTTTAGTCCAGTGCCTGTATATAGAAATAGTATTGACCAAGTTCAGGGGCTGTCATATGTGGATCAACTTACTATGTTAAGCATTTTAATCAGTTTCAATATAAAAAATAACTTTCATATTGATTCAATGGATTTACTGCATTTTGAAAAAAAAAATGGATTTATTGCATTTTGAGGAAAAAATATTCAAATTGTAGTGAATCTTTGATAATGAAAATGTGGATTTGAATTTTTAATGTTATTTAAAAAAAATTACAAAACAATGCTGGGATGGATAGAAAAATAACTAAACATCTTTCTCCTACTAAATTTTCTACAGGGAAAAGCAGCATGAAAGCTAAAGAGAAGAAGCTGGAGAGATGTGGCATATGGTGTTTGATCACAGCTCTCACAGTAATTGGTCCTTTTCTTTAGATATTAAACGCTCTAATACTTAGAAGCAAACTGAATGCATGATAATGACCTGACTGCTTAAATCAGGGCTTAGTTTATGCTAATTTCCTCTCTCATAATTAGCATCCCTCTCTATGTTACATCTGGCACATCATTTTCAAAAGCACTGCAGGTCACAGAAAATAACATCAAGAAAACGCACACACCTAGCTCGTGTTGCTGGAGAAAGATGTCACAAATGGCTTTGAAGTTAATAAGCACTTCCGCTCTAAAAATGTATTAACTATTTACTGAGAGAGAATCAGTGAGATTATGCTGTACCCAACAAATCAAGCACAAACACTACAGTTTGCAGCCCTTCTGATGGATAAATCTTAACCAAAGACAGAAGTCCAAAAAAAAGGGAAACTGGACATTCTGATATGGACAAGACATTTCCTAGTGAAACAGACCACTGGTTCCCAACTAAAGTATGTATTCTGTCCCAATGGTTTTGCATACAAACATATGTATGTTTTTATTCCTTGCATTTAGCTTTATTTTTCCATTCTATTCACAACACAGAACAGACCAGCACTCCACAAGCTGAGGTAGACTGCAATATGTTGCAAGAGAAAAAAAGCTGACAACAGGCTATTACTTCATATTTCTATATATTATATATATATAAAAATTATAATTCTATATATATATATATATATATAAGCATTATACGGTTGTTGTAAAATCACACTGACATAAACCTATTAAGGCAAGGTTCACCTACATTTTTACAACAATCTCATAATCGGGAAAGTTACATGTTTTGCACGCTATATATTTTGCTACTGATTAATTATTTAGTATTTTCATTATTTAGGTCACTATCCAGATTTTGCTGAACTACCAATAAAAAGCTTAACATGCCTTTTAATTAAAGGTTCCCATAGTGATAACATGCCCTGCTATTGAGTGAGGGTGTAGCAAAAGATCACTGTGTTTTTAATAAACCTTATCACTTTCTCCAGAAATATCCATCTGAATATCTGAAAATATCCAATGCCCTTATACAGCTAAAACTTGTGTTTATGCAAACATGAAGATTCCAAAACAAAATAAAAAGTATGACATCAAGCCCCAACTTTCCCTGTATTTATGATAGATAGATAAAAAAAATACCTTATAGAAAGTGGACATTGAGTATAATGTGATGATTATGTCAAAAAAAAGTGTAATGGTCAGTGCATGCTCTTGAGAAATTCACCTCAATGTGTAAAAAAAAAGTGAATTTAAATAAACACGTTTCCATCGGCAACTGAAAATATTTGTGGTTACAGAAGCTGAACTGAATCAAACTACGCTGAGCAAGGATTCACAGCACCACACTGCAGCATCCAAAAGCCATTTTAAGTTGTTATATAATAAAAATCTGTTAAGAAAATCTGCTTTAAATCTGCTCTGGATGCGGTGAAGCTAGAGGTGCACTTACCTCACTCATGGCTCAGTGTTATCTCACGGGTTTTCCTCAGCGCACTTCAGCTGTAAGGACTTCACAGTGGTTTCCTCACTCTCAGGCTGCTTTATAAAGTATGAAGCCGTCTCCTCAATGCCATCACGGTTGCACTAAACCAATAGGAGAGCCGTTGGCAAATCTCCTCCCTCCTATCTGGAATACTGTGCTCTTTTACTCCTACAGTAATGACGAGCTGTGTGTCTCTGTCCCTCACATAGACAGTGGTCCCTCATGATGAGCGCAGCTTCACAGCAGCCTGACAGTCGAGGATAAACAGCCACCAGGATTATATTAGTGGGACACTGTTTACTAGGATTTTAAAAAACGACCATTTTGACGTAATTGAATTAACGCGAAGCAGATTTTGAGACTCGAAGCCTTTAAAATAGATTATTATTTAGCACATTTGTACGAATTGTTGGCACTTTATCTATTGTAAGAAAAAAAATTGTTAGAACTTACCATGTTTTCCTGCCAGTTGACATTGCGAGTAACTGACACTTGATGGTCAGAAAAAATTACTAAATAGATATATGTAAAAAATAATGATTAATAGATACATAAAAAATCCCATATTTTCTCTCTTTTCTATGTGCGTTCATAAATTTTATTAAATTGTAGATGTCATATTTGGCATATTTGGCATATTTGGCATATTTGGCATATTTGGGAAGTTGTGGCCTAATGGTTAGAGGGTTGGACTCCCAATCGAAGGGTTGTGGGTTCTAGTCTCGGGCCGGACGGAATTGTGGGTGGGGGGAGTGCATGTACAGTTCTCTCTCCACATTCAATACCACGACTTAGGTGCCCTTGAGCAAGGCATCGAACCCCCAACTGCTCCCCGGGCGCCGCAGCATAAATGGCTGCCCACTGCTCCGGGTGTGTGCTCACAGTGTGTCTGTGTGTGTGTTCACTGCTCTGTGTGTGTGCATTTCGGATGGGTTAAATGCAGAGCACAAATTCTGAGTATGGGTCACCATACTTGGCTGAATGTCACTTCACTTTCACTTTCAGTTGGAATTAGAAGTTATATTACAAATAACAGTGGCATATGAGAAGTTTAATGCCACAGACATAGGGGGACAGGGCCCCTACTGAGGTTTGAAGTTTGAAGTTATCTAATTTGGAGCAGTCTCCCTGCTGGACTAATATTAGTTAATAGTAGTAAGACTTTCCTCTGTGTATACATATCCTCATAAGTACAATTTTAGCTGTATTATTTGTGTTTCCTTCAAAATTTGCTCTTGTGAAAATTTATGTTTATTAACAAACCCCCACCCCCATCCACCCACAACTGTTAGACGAAATTTACACCCCTGACCACAGAAAAAAAAGCTGCTGTATAACACAGGGTGGCTTTCCTTGTGTTGATTGCAAATGATTTCATGGATACTATTTAAACTGAACTGAGAAGATGACATCTCTGAATTCAATTTAACTGTCATTTTGCATTATTGACACTGTTTTCCTAATTAATGTTGTTCAGTTGCTTTGACACAATCTTTTTATTTAACCCTTTCGAGTCGATTAACGTGTATATGTGTTAAGAGTCATTTTCTCCTGATAACCTAGAAAATAACTTAAATTACACTTTCAGTTTTAATCATACAGATAAGAGCAATACATCAATCGAACCTGTAAAGGGTCTACTTTTTATTGTAGACATAATAACAGCAAAACTTTGTGCATTTACAAAATAAAGATAACAAACAAGGTTTGCTGTCTGCAGCCTTTGTCTGCTGTGATCTTCATTTACAAACGCGTCATTAAAGTGAACTGTAACTCTGTGAATACTGTCACGAATGCACACAGGAAATGAGAGATCCAAACGCAGTATTTTAATGGGGTAATCCAAACTCAAAATCCAAAAAAAAACAGGCTAGAGGTCAATAACAGGAAAAGCAGTCCAAGAAACATGAAAAAAAACACAAGAGAACACGAGAAAGCTGGGTGGCCCTGATGAGATGGTGGATGGCCTCCATGGCCCTGACAGGATAGGACGATCGCTCAGGAAGTTTGGCAGAGACTTGACGAGGCTCTGGAAGTTCAACAGAGATGTGATGAGGCTCTGTTAGTTCAGCAGAAACTTGACGAGGCTCTGGAAGTTCAGCAGAGACGTGAAGAGGCTCTGGTAGTTCAGCAGAGACGTGAAGAGGCTCTGATAGTTCAGCAGAGACTTGAAGAGGCTCTGGTAGTTCAACAGAGATGTGACAAGGCTATGTTAGTTCAGCAGAGACTTGGCAAGGCTCTGGAAGTTCAGCAGAGACGTGAAGAGGCTCTGGTAGTTCAGCAGAGATGTGAAGAGGCTCTGGTAGTTCAGCAGAGACGTGAAGAGGCTCTGGTAGTTCAGCAGAGATGTGAAGAGGCTCTGGTAGTTCAGCAGAGACGTGAAGAGGCTCTGATAGTTCAGCAGAGACGTGAAGAGGCTCTGTTAGTCCAGCAGAGACTTGAAGAGGCTCTGTTAGTTCAGCAGAGACTTGAAGAGGCTCTGGTAGTTCAGCAGAGACGTGAAGAGGCTCTGGTAGTTCAGCAGAGACGTGAAGAGGCTCTGGTAGTTCAGCAGAGACTTGAAGAGGCTCTGTTAGTTCAGCAGAGACGTGAAGAGGCTCTGTTAGTTCAGCAGAGACGTGAAGAGGCTCTGATAGTTCAGCAGAGACGTGAAGAGGCTCTGTTAGTTCAGCAGAGACGTGAAGAGGCTCTGTTAGTTCAGCAGAGACGTGAAGAGGCTCTGATAGTTCAGCAGAGACGTGAAGAGGCTCTGTTAGTTCAGCAGAGACGTGAAGAGGCTCTGATAGTTCAGCAGAGATGTGAAGAGGCTCTGGTAGTTCCGTGGTGATTTGACTTGACTCAGGAAGATCAACGGTGACTTGACTTGACTCAGGAAGATCAACGGTGACTTGACCTTGCTCATGAAGATCATTGGTGACTTGACCTTGCCCATGAAAATCATTGGACCTGACTCTGGAGGGTCAATGGTGATCTGACTCGACTCTGGAGGGTCAAGGGGCACCTGACTCAACTCTGGAGGGACCACGGGGACCTGACTTAACTCTGGAAGGACCACAGGGACCTGGTCACTGTGGAACTGACTTAACTCTGGATGGTCACCTGTGGCTGCCATCTTGTGCAGTGGCGCTGGGCCAGCGGCCATCTTGTGCTGTGGCGCTGGGTCGGTGACCACCTTGTGCTGTGGTGCAGGGTCGGCGACCACCTTGTGCTGTGGCGCTGGGTTGTTGGCCACCTTGTGCAGTGGCGCTGGGCTGTTGACCTCCTTGTGCAATGGCGCTGGGCTGGCAGCCATCTTGTGCAGTGGGGCTGGGCTGGCATCCATCATGAGCTGTGGCGCTGGGTTGGCGTCCATCTTGTGCAGTGGCGCTGGGCTGGCGGCCATCTTGTGCAGTGGCGCTGGGCCGGCGGCCATCTTAGGCAGTGACTCTGGCTTGGCGGTCACCTGGTGTTGGGCTGGTGGCCACCCTGTCTGGGGGCACAGGTCTAGAGCCGGCCATCACACCTGGAGAGACAGGTGTGGCTGGGGTATCCCACTGAGACCGATGTTGTAGGTACATGGTGAACCCCCAAAAATCCAGGATCTCCAGCTCCTTCATCTCCCACTCAGGCACAGGGTTAAAAAGGTCTTTAAGTGCCTCATCATTGTACCCCATTCCTATTGCCATGGTCAAGAACAATTGCACCAACCCACCAACCCCACTCCCCTCTTGACGAAAGGTGATTAGGTTTCGGAACCTTCCCCTCCGCTCCTCCATGCTGGCTGGGGAACAGATACGAAATCCCACACTGCTGGATCTTGGCATGATGGAGTCCTTCTGTCACGAATGCACACAGGAAACGAAAGATCCAAATCCAGGTTTTTAATGGGGTAATCCAAACTCAAAATCCAAAAAACAGGCTAGATGTCAATAACAGGGAAAGCAGTCCAAAAACAAGAAACACGAAAAAAAAAAAAAGGGAACACGAAAGCTGGGTGACGGAAAACAAGGACTCCATGAAACCGATAGAGACAAGCTGGTTTATATGGACAGGTGCAAACGATGAAATGAAGACAGTTGAGTGCATTTAACAGGTGTGCAATTAACAGTGATGAATGGGACAAAGGCTTGTGGGAAATGTAGTGCCTGCAATGGGGTGACTATTGGCGAAGTGAGACCACTAGTGGACACCCAGGGAAACACAGACCACACACTGTGACAAATACTCAACGAAGAGACATGAGAGACATGTGTACTTTTAAACTAAACAAGGCTGCAGAAAACAAATATTATGTGATAAAGTAATCCATATGAAAACAACGCGATGTCCATTTTCATGTCTCCCTTCATTATAATGTGACCACGCCCCCGTGCTGAACGCACTATTCAGATTATAATGTTTCACTAAAGTGCGTGCCTTGAATACACCCATACAACAGAGAACAACGCAGCAAGACTGTTCAAATTTTTTATTTAACTGTGTGCTTCGTGATGAGAGGAATAAGACATAATTCACGCCAAATAGATGTGATGTGGACTACCCCAGGATCTGAGAATTGCGCAGAAAAAAGAATGAAGCGCTTCATGCAGCAGAGATCCTAAACATGAGTAAGTCTCTTTTTATTTATTTATACACTTGTACTAGTTTTCACATAACGTGTAAACATTTTATTAGTTTTACTTTTTCCAAACTATAATTCCTGACTAAATGTATAATCAAGTGAAACATTATGAAGTTTTAACAACAATATACACTACTGTACCATTCAAAAGCTTGATGTAAATAATATAAATGTAACAAATGTAACAAACAATGCTGTTCTTTCAATTCACCCCCCCCCCCCCAAAAAAAACCTGTAAAAATACTGTCAGCTCTTTTCAACATTAATAATAATAATAATAACAATAAACGTTTTTATTTGTTTGTTTGTTTGTTTTTGTTTGTTTTGGTTTTTTGTAGAAAATCTGATTTTTAAAAGGATTTCTGAAGGATTGTGTGACTGGAGTAATGAAGCAAAACATTCAGCTGTGAATGTCAGCTTTAATTGTTCCTAAAAACCTGTTTAACTGGACTCGTAAGTGAATATTAAATTATGTTGTGGGATAATTCAAATTCTAAATAAACTACAAACATAAAATATATACATTTATTTTGTCTTCACATTCTTTCTTGTAACTCTTCCCTCTCAGTCACAATCCCGACTGAATGTCTCATTATGCAGCTCATTATGCAGGCCTTTGTCTTCTCTGGTGTAAATCACAATGATATTCATGATAGTTGACGCCTACTCGCATATGACTTTTACAAACAAAAAGTGTCTTAGAAAATTTAAATCAATGTATTGTTTTCTGTAAGTGAATAAACAAGATGATTTTCACATAATTTAGAAAGAAAAATTCTAGGCTACAAGCTCCAGTTCTCAAAAGTCCCGGGAACCAATGTATGTGTTTTATGGCCTTTTTCAAGTGATTATTTTTTCACTAAACACGCATAACATTTTTTTCCTCAAAAACACAATAATGTACATACATGCTGCTTACATATTATTATAGCCCAGTTTGTGCTGATCACAGTGAGATTAGACTTTAGCCATTTAGATATTTATAAGCAACTGAAAAAAGCCCAAATGTCAGGGCATGACAAAACTTCTCCAGGCCCCAAAAATACCCTTAGACTCCAGAGGGTTGAAGTGCTATATAAATAAAGGTGACTTGACTTGACTCGACTTTCCAATAACCATTTGCTTCCGTTAATATGTGTGGGCTATCTTACATACCTGTATGAGTATCACACATATTCGATGCAATGTACTGGATGCCAGGTAATTCAGCTGCCTGTCTGTCCGTCTAATATAATATATAGGCCAAGATGGCCTATTTTTTATGTATTATTAAACTCTGAAAAGCACAAAAACAATATTTTTCTGAAATCCATATGCACGTTCTGCACTCTGTTTTTATTATATAACCATTCCAACCCATGTGTGCCATTCAGAATACTCTCTTCCATCAAAAACCTAAAGGCTCCCCCAGAATGTAACACCATGGGCATTTCTGCAGATGTTTACTCTGAGAATAAACATTGCGTCAGAAGAAGCCTATAGCCATTCCCTTCACATTGGTTTCTGTAACACATTTTAATCACATGAGTGTCTCTGCAGCAGAAGATCCAGTCGGGGGTGTGTAGGAAATGCTGCAAAGAAATTCCCACATGGGGAGAAATCCCTCTTCAACCTCAGCAGCCTTCCACAGACCAGCTATTTTAAGATTCTGTCAGACATAACTTCATATTTGACAGCAGAATCTCATGTTGTGATGATTCCTTATGGTGAAAAGAAAGACATCTCAGGTTAAGTGTATCTTAGAGAGCACCAGGGGTTCTTTAATATGCAGTTGGTTGCTTTATGTTTTAGAAAGAGGGAAGGATATTCTTCACTCACATCATATCTCCACAGTGAGGCAAGGAGACCCTTACTGATGTAATACTGATTAGAGGGAAGCACCAGCATGGAATGAAGAAAAACGTATTCACTCATAAATGTGTGGATTATTTGCACTTATACAAAGATTTACAACAGGTATGTATGCACATGAATTTGTTCTTAACCTTGTTTTATTTTTAACTCAAACTTATCTATATTTAATGGCCATTTCTGAAATTTACATATAACCCCATATTCTAGATGCAAAGATAGAATGTCTTGCCTGTTTTCATCAGCTGGCAGAGCACCTGTCATCAAGCATCCATAGCTGCGTTTCCACTGCAGGAACTTTACCCAGGAACTAGGGACTTTGGGCTGGTACTCTGTGTGTTTTCACCGCAAGAACCAGGAAATAAATAAAGTTCTGGGTAAAAAAAAATGCCCCTCAGAAAGTCCCTGCTGGCGAGGTGGTACTTTTTCAAAGTTCCGGAACTTTCAGGGCGAGACTTGGGCGCTAAACATGCTGATTGGTTGAGTTCACGCAGCATTGTGATTTCGACCACCATTTATTCGGGTCATTTTCAAAATATTGCTGTTATTGTCATGAAATTTAATTTTAAAAGTATTTCAGGCGAGAATGTAATTGTTTAAAACTCAAATCTGTGGTTTATTCATAAAGACAGCACCTATTTAAAAATGTGTTGCGCCGAGTTCGGAGATGTGAGCCAGGAAAAAGTTCCTGGTACAAATGTTCCAGGTAATTTCGGTGGAAATACTGCACATGTTGGTCAACTCCTGGGCTGCAAGCAACTTCCTTGATGTTAACATGGCCTCCCATTGTCCTTTCCACAAGTCTGATCAGTAGATACCCCTTGAAGGAGATCATCAGTATCACTATTCCAAGGAGTCTGTGAGTGTCTGGGAATCATCTAGTGTTTAACTTCTAAGGTCTTCTTATGCCACTTGGGATGGCAACTACTAAGGGTGTGCGGAATTCTTTGTGGTGAGACAGTATGTTTGCTCAGGGGCATTGACTGTGGAGGGTGAAAGAAATCATTGATAAGAAACTGTACCCATTGCCATTGATGTCTTCAGACTTCAAGTTACTGCAGAGGGGGTGACCGTCTTTACCATGTTGGATCTTCACAATGCACATAATCTTAAGTGTATTAGGTAGGGGGATGCATGTGAAATGGCTTTTAACACAGGGCATTTTGAATATAGCTTGATTCCTTTTGGGCTAGTTGATGCCCCAGCCATCTTCCAAGTTCTTATCAATGATGTGCTCCAGGACATTGTTAATAATTTGTGCACCTAGATGATATCTTGGTTTTCTTCCAGTCCCTCCAGGTATATACTGAGCATGTTCAAAAAGTGCTGCAATTATCATTCAATAATCAGCTGTCTGTTAAGTCAAAAAACTGTTCCCTTCACGTAAAGATGGTTCCATTCTTGGGGTTCATCTAAGGTGATGGCCACAGCCAGTTGGCCATACTCCAGAGTCTCACAAGGTATTGCAGGGATTTCTGGGGTTCTCCAATTTCTATCAACACTCTATCCCCAACTATTAATCAGTTGCAGCCATTTTGATCAGTCTGTTCACAGATTGGTTTGCAGCGATCGACCTGAAGGACATGAAGGACCTGTGTCAGATCTGTGTCTGTTTTGTGTCACTCTGAAAGGCTTAGTTTGTGTTAACTCTACATTATTCTAATCATTACATGGCTTCTTAATAAATAAATAAATAAATGGAAATGAACTTAAGATTTCAGTTTACTTTATTTTATCATGTGAAATCAAAGAGACAAAGAAGTGATACAAGAAACATAAAGCTAGCGTAGCATGTAGAATTTTAGTTTAATGAGTTTAGCACTAATTATTTTAAAATACTGCCGAATTGACCAGTCAGAACCAAGTATTTCAGATTCAGTATGGTATTCTGTCCATGTCCCGAAAGGTGATAAAAACATCATCAAAGTAGTCCATGTGACATCATAGGGTCAGTTAGAATTTCTTGAAGCATCGAAAATACATTTTGGTCCAAAAATAACAAAAACTACGTCTTTATTCAGCATTGTCTTCTCTTCTGGGTCTGTTGTGAGCTGATCGGTTCACTGCAGTGTAGTGATATCCTGTTCGCGAACAAATCATTCAATTTAACCGTTTTTTCTTAGTGAACCAGTTGAACCAGTTCACCAAGTCGAACTGAATCGTTTGAAACGGTTCGCGTCTCCAATAAGCATTAATCAACAAATGATTTAAGCTGTTAACTTTTTTAATGTGGCTGACACTCCCTCTGAGTCAAAATAAACCAATATCCCGGAGTAATTCATTTACTCAAACAGTACACTGACTGAACTGCTGTGAAGAGAGAACTGAAGATGAACGCTGAGCCAGGTAAGGAACGAAAGATTGACTCGTTCTCGAGTCAAGAACCAGTTGCATCGATTTTTGGATCAGCAGTAGTGATGGGAAGTTCGGTTCTTTTCGGCGAACCGGTTCTTTCGGACAGTTCGATTCAATAAACCGGTTGAAAAAAAAACAATTCACTGGTTCTTTTGCGCTCAACGTAATGGTATCATTGGGGATGATTGCCCTTCATTCAAGCCTTCGGTTTACCTGCACTCATAACATTGGCACAGAATCAGTTCAGAATCAATCACCAAAAGAACCAGTTCGGTTCAGACACACTGTGTGTCAGACTGCGTCACGCTGAATCACACATGCGCAGTATCATCAGCTCCTCGGTTCTCGAATCAGACGTGTCCGACAGAAACGGTTCATGATTCGAGAATGAGTCAATCTTTAGTTCGTTATCTGGCTCGGCTCTGTGTTCATCTTCTGTTCTCTCTTCACAGCAGTTCAGTCAGTGTACTTGTGTGTAGTAAATGAATTACTCCGGGATATTGGTTTATTTTGACTCAGAGAGAGTGTAAGCCATGTTAACAAAGTTAACAGCTTAAGTAATTTGTGGATTAATGCTTATTGGAGATGCGAACCGTTTCAAACGATTTGGTGAACTGGTTCTACCGGTTCACTAAGAAGAACCAGTTAAATCGAATGATTCTTTCGCGAACCGGATATCACTACACTGCAGTGAATGTGCTCACAACAGACCCGGAAGAGAAGACAATGCTGCATAAAGTTTTTGTTATTTTTGGACCAAAATGTATTTTCAATGATCATAGAAATTCGAACTGACCCTCTGATGTCACATGGACTACTTTGATGATGTTTTTATTACCTTTCTGGACATGGACAGTTTACCGTACATATACTTTCAATGGAGGGACAGAAAGCTCTCGGACTAAATCTGAAATATCTTAAACTGTGTTCCGAAGATGAACGGAGGTCTTATGGGTTTGGAATGACATGAGGCTTATTAATGACATCTTATGGGTTTGGAATGACATGAGGGTTATTAATGACATAATTTTCATTTTTGTGTGAACTATCCATTTAATTAGCTTTTTTTCTTCACAGCACATACTGTGAGAGTAACTGCTGTGTTGAAGTTTGTTGACAGCAACAAGGTTGAAAGTGTAAGACTAATAGTCTTTAAATGTATTTGCTCTAAACAGGAAATTCATCCTTTGGTGATTTGTAACACAGATCTTCAGTTCTTCACTCCTTGCATAAGAAGCAGTGAATATGAATGACCTCTGTGTGAGGGTATGACAAGTACGGTCATCCAAGGAATGTTCCAGGCTAAATACAAGTTAAGTGATTTTGAAATAAATAAAATGGTTGTTTCTGTGGTAATCGCCAGTATTAACAGAACTTGAATTTTATTCAAGATTTCGATAGGCAGTCGCTAACTATGTGCAGCTTGCAGTTTTGATGGAGAAGATGCTATTCAGTCAACAGAGAGAAGATGGTTCGTACCAACTAGAGGTTGTTTATTTTCCAACAAATGAAAAAGAAGGACACTTTAGAATAGTTTTGCTTACAGAAACAGTACATATTGTAGGCAACTTATTACATACATTGTACTTATTACAATATACATGTACTGAAATGCAAACTGAATATAAAGTATTTTAATATATGTATTGCATTGCAAATTTGTTAATTCTGAAGTTGACATTTAGAACATGTCTATTCACTTTAAATTTTAAACACCAGCTTACATACTTCCGAAGTTAGTTAAATCAGAATATATATATATATATATATATATATATATATATATGTGTGTGTGTGTGTGTGTGTGTGTGTGTGTGTGTGTGTGTGTGTGTGTGTGTGTGCGTGTGTGCGTGTGTGTGTGTGTATGTGTGTGTGTGTGTGTGTGTGTGTGTGTTTTAATTGAAACATCTAAAGCCAAAGGACTTTTTCATCAAAGAAAATTATGTTTGAATTATTCAAATAAAATTTGTGCTATGATGGAATGGTTATCTTTTCAGTCACACATGCAGGGGGCATTTCATTGCAGACATGTGCAATAAAGTGACATTATACACCATTATAAAGACCTAAAAATGTATCAGAAGTGCAATCTGTCCGAATTTCTATTACATTGCAGAAGCTGTCGCAGCTAAATTTTGTGTAGTTGCAACTTCAGCCTCTAAGCCTGCCAAAAACTAAAACAGTTTCCATTTATCAGGACAGGGAATTTCAGGGGACGTCTGAAAGAGTTGAGAGACTTATTTGCTGAAGTGACAGCCTGCGTTTGGCCTGCCGTCTGCCTCTGTGTTTGCCATCTGAGCCCAGCTCTGACAGATGGGGTGCAGTGGCACATATGGAAATGCCCCTGCTAAACTGCCCTCGGACAAGCAAGGAGTCTGACAAAGCTTCTGGGCTAAATGATCAGGGAAGTCATCAGAATGGGCTTTGAATTAAATTAATGGTGATCTATCAACAGTGTCACTTTTTTGATGTCCTCACAAATTTTGGTGGGAAGTTGTAAAATTGGTAGAAAGATAAATAGTAGTGCCCTGGATGGTAATAACCTAGTATTTTGATATATGCCATGCTACTAAATGATTACAATATTCACATACCAGGGTATTTCTATAGTACAGTATTTATATAAAACCGTGGTATAACCAAAAAAATGTTTTCCCCTGAATAGTTGTTTCTCTCTCGTTTAGTTTAGGTGCATGTTTGTCAGTTTTTTGGGATTATATTATACAGCTTTATATTTCTGTGAAAGCTGTAAATGCCTAAACCCATATTATAAATCTGAAATGGTGTGAAATCATTGCTGAGCAATTAAATAAGTTTTTTTTTCATCTTATTGCCCAAAGCGATTGTATTTCAATTGATGTTCCAGGAGAATCGTTTTTGTTTTGTGGACACAGACTTCTCACCAGTTTAATTGTGTTTCAAAGCATTTAACCAAAGGTGAGACAATTCCACTCGATAGTTTTGTTGTATCATATTTTGTGGCTGACTGCTGCATAATTGCTAGTTATTGTGCTGTTGTGAAGGTATATATTTCAGTAACATCCCAGTGACACCCAAGAAATGAGACGTGAGGCCAACAACAGAGCTTTATAATGAGAGACATTTGTGCATCACAGATGTAACGTGAAATAATGATTTTCAATTAAGAACAATTTACAGCAACACTGACTCTCCAGGGAAACTAAGTTGATTACACCGTACCAATGAAAAGTCTGGGGGATGAGATCAATTCATCGATATATATATATATATTTTTTTTTTCTTTTGTCTTCCAGATAATTATCCCAATAATTAATAATAATAATAATTCCTTACAGTTGTATAGTGCTTTTCTGGGTGCTCAAATGGTATATAATTGTGTATAATGTCACTATTGTTAAGACATTAACAATATTCTTTAATAATAAATTATAATACATTATTAAGCAAAAAAATATAAGTTTACTTTTTACTGCTGAAGTAAAAAATGTTTACAAAACATTCATAGTTTTATGGTGACAAATACGCTAAATCAGAATCTGATAATTACTGTGATTTAGTTGAAATCCTAACTAAACACAGCTAATCAAGGTCTTAATGAGTAGTGTGTTGGAGCAGTCTGGAGCTGAAATCTGTAGAGCCTTCCAGAAGTAGGATTGGACACCCCTGCCTTAAACCATCAGACGGCCGGTCAGAAACTTTGCATTATTTAGTTGCCAAAACCTGTTTTTATTTGTCACATGCTGCCTGCATGAGTAATTGGAGCAAATGTGTTGAGTTTGATACCTCAAGCTTCAAGGAATCATTTTTTTGTCCTTCAGCAAACTGGGTTTGGTTTTGTCAGTACACATTCTCTGTGATGAAACTCTGGGTTGCTTGAAGTGTATTTATTCAGACAGGGCTGTTCACTTTGGGAAGCGAAACAAGGCTTCGAGTGTTCTGCTGTTAGCCTGAATTCACATGGTGGCCTTTCTCTGAGCTCTGAGTTTGCACATAAATGATACACTAGATCTCAAATGTAAAGCTTTTCTGCATTTCCTACTCACCTCATCAGGTTTTAAGAGCCATTAATCTGCTAATTACGTGGACCTTAATTATGCTAACAGCACCATGTCAAAAGCTCCTGTCTCCAATTTCCTATAATAGCCAGTCATTTAATACATTGGCTCTTAACTGACTTTGGAGGCACTTAAATGCCCTGTTGTAAGGATGCACTGTATAGGGTTGCATTTCAATCACAGAGAAGACATGCTAAGTTATTCATCAGTGTTGCAGTGAATAAAGCAGGCTGCAATTGTTTCAAAGCACCGTGACTGATTCCAAAAGGGTTCATTCAGCTGAGGTCAGTTACATAAAGACTCAATCATTGTTTGGAGGCAGAAACCTTTATGTGGTGGCTGGGTTCTAATATGCATGAGTAAATATTTATGATGATGATTAGGTGCTTTCATTTACATGATTGCAGCCAATGCCTTTGTCTCATATGTGCCAGATATAACAGAAATGTGTTTCTGAGATACACTGTAACATTCACTGCCATTAGTACATGGAATAACTGAATGCAGTTGCATATCTTAGAATGTTTAGAAGATTTAAAAACTGTAGATTAAAATTTTTTAAGAAGGATTCATTTAATTTAATTTAATTTAATTTAATTTAATTTAATTTAATTTAATTTAAAAACAGTATTTATTGGTAGCAAACTAAAAATGAACCCTAAATATATATATATATATTTGTGTGTGTGTGTGTGTGTGTAAAATGATATACTTCATCATTTATTACAAAAAGAACAATAACAGACAACAGATACAAAAAAAAAAAAACATTTTCACAACACAGAGAGAGACAATTGTGTGAAATCACGTAAAATGAAACAAGACAAAAGTGTCAGAGAGAAGGGAAGCAGACTTCAGAAGCAAAGATGCAGAAGTCTTTGACCTCTGTAAATCACCCCAGAGAAACGGTCTGCTTGACCCTGACATCAATGCACTACTTGTGAATGGCAAATGAAAACCTCAGTAACTCAAGCAGGTCTAGGAAAGATAACACTGGTCTGGAGACCCAATCAAAAACAAAACAGTTATGTTATCACCCTCTCATATCACGCCAGCTTTGTGTGACCTACTGAGGGTGACCCTCATTTATTCAGCAGTTGCCATCCATTGACTGACGAGCAACCAGCAGGAAAAAACATGAAGGAAAAGAAATTGCTTGAACTTTACCTTACTTGAACCCTGAGAATATATATATATATATATATATATATATATATATATATATATATATATATATATATATATATATATATATATATGTAAATATATTATTATTATTATTATTTATTTATTGAATACTATGGAACGCCGTTCAGTATAACAAGTAATACTTAATAGTACAGTAGTTTATTGCAAAGATACACTAATTTTCTTTTTTTTTAAATGAAAAAAAAAAAATATGCATGGATGACATATTTTTATAGGACAAAACCTAGAAATCAGTTCACATTTTATTACTTTGCGTTCCATTCCTATGAAGCCAATGTGTTTTTGAATGGGTTTGTGGTTAAAAGCTTTCATTAAAAATGTTCAAGAATTTTCACATTTGATTCTATGACACAAAAAAAAAAACACATGCATAATACTGACTTTTTAAATGTATTTTTACTTTCTTGTAAAAGGCGGCTGCACAAAAATAATAATTTTCAACTAAAACTTTTCAGTTTTTTTTTTTATAAGGATTGAAATAATAATATATCATGATGAGCAAACCGTGTAATTATAAACTTTTCTCTCAGAGCTTATTTTCTGAAATATTCCAAAGGCCACTGGGAAAATACAGTTGGATTTTTGTCATGAGGGCAATGCCAACTTCTGGTTTGGCCCACAAAAATACATCATCACTGCAGCCCTCTATACTGATGAAGATGCATCTACTGATGTACAAAATTGCGTAAAGTATCGAGTAACAAAAAATAACTTACAAAATAATCACATCCAATTGAAGTAATTGTAGTACAAGTTAAAAAAATCTTCCTCTTTTTGATTTTGAGAGCGGGAAATAATGATAATAGTAACCTGTTGAGAACAATAGATCGATTTTGCATTCATATGGTTCCTCTAGTGTCTATGATGATTATGAACCTGGCAGTTTCAGCCTGAGGTAAGAAAACATTATTTCATGAGAGTTTTAAATTAAATGCTTTAAAAAGTGCATGGTTGTTTCCTGAAAATGATCCAGCATACAATTAGCATTAATGTGATTTTCTTTATTATCTAAAAATACTACGTAATTGTATGTAATTACAGAAAGTACAATATTTTCAAAATAAATTATTGCATCAAAGTATCATTGTGACTCATTTACAGTACTTAATTATTTGACTGAATATTCCTTCACAAATAGTATGGAGAGATGATCAGTGTGAGGCAGAAGACTTTAGACTGAGGTGTCAGAAATCCCATGCACCTTTAGTTTTGAATAATGCAGAGGCTGTAATTCTCTCTGTTCTTACCCGCGGAGGATCTGATGATGTTTACCGTGCTGTCAGCTTTCGTCCTGAACCTGAGGGGTGAAGAGCAGTTCAGACTTTACGTCTTACAGACATAACTAACACTGCACAATGTGCTCTTTTGCTGCACTTAAATACAAGCTCAATTTTGTAAAAGAAATGAGAATAACATATATGTAACTTGATATTTCTGTTTTTAACCTCAGGCAGCATTAGTCAACTAGTAGCAAACTTGACCAGCAGTGACATCTAAGTAGCTGGTTCCACAAGAGGATATGAGACAGTAACAAATTCCAAAGTTGTGTGTGTGTGTGTGTGGAATTGCACAGGTCAAAATATACCTTTTGCAGCAATATGACATTGCTGTTCCTCAATGTAATACTATACAGTCTTAAAAATGTATGGATCACAAAAGGGGGGGGGGGTTGAATGTTCTCTTGCGAAACGTGTGATGGGAATAATATGAGGTGTGAAGAACAGCTGCATTTCAGTGCTTTTATGAACAAGTGCAAAGTTTTGTGAGCAAACACAAAAGCATTAAAATCTAATGTTTTCCTCCCTTCTCACATTCTTTTCCATTACCATGTCCCTCCATAGACATGCTATAAAACCCTACAGAATATATTTACTCTCTAAACATTTATTAGCATTCTCTTGAATTGCATTAAACATAAAAATGTTTTAGTATTGAAACACATTTGTCTGCACATCACTTGTTGAATGTTAAATGTGTGAACAGAACAGGGGACAGTTCCCATTTTTAAATCTCCCACAATTCTTAATGAATATAATAATACCTCGTACAGTTGTAAAATACAAATATAAATGCCATTTTAAAGTGTAGGGAGCGTTATGTAATATATTTTCTAAATGTTCTCACATTTGTTAGAACATCTCTCTAATTTAACTGATAATGTGTAAAGAGTGATAATAACAAATCACTTTTAGAACAAAGACTTTGTTATTAGGTTTTCTGTCTTTTTCTAAGTGCTGTGCAAGCACACTGCAGGAAAGGTGAGTGATGCTGTTACAGAGGAGGTTCCTGTAAAGCCTCCCTTGCACCACCAGAGGGAGCCATCGCCCGAATATTAGGTTTACTATGAACTCCATTTCCCACAAGGCCTCACACCTGGGACTAATTACACCTACACCTGCACCTCATTTCCACACTCATATAAACTGCTCACACACTCATTGCGAAGTCTTGATTTGCCCCGGCTCTCAGTTCTGAGCATTATAACCGTGTTTTGTTTTCTTCTCTTGACCCTGGACTGTTTCACGTTATTGATTGTTCTCTGCCTGCCTCGACTATCTGCCTGATTACCTGACTCTGTCTCTGCCTCGCCCCCATTGATCAGTTTGCTGTCGTTTGACCCCGTCTGTTTGACTATCCTAAATAAAGAGCTGCAAATGGATCAAACTCCATCTGGTTCTTCGCAACAGAAGACTTCGCCAATTATTGATCCAGCGGCCCTCGCACATCTCTCCACCGAATTGACTGCCCAAGCATCTCAGCTGGCATCACAACAGCATCAGCTGAACCGACTGACAACTCTAACGGAGGAGCTAGTTCAAGCATTTCAAGGTATCCGTCATTCGACAACCAGCGCCATGGCTGCCCAACCGCCAGCGCCAAGTAACCCTTTACCGTTGATGACTTCCCCGGTCAGCCATCGCCTCGCCTTCCCAGAACGGTTTGACGGAACTCCGACTAAATGTAGGGGTTTCCTGTTACAGTGCTCTCTTTTTGTCAATCAACAGCCGCTATTATACCCCACGGAATCCAGCCGTATAGCATTTGTTTGTTCGCTACTCACCGGGAGGGCGTTAGAGTGGGCAACAGCAGTCTGGAGGATGGATGGTTCCGCTTTCCCCTCATTCGATGCATTCCTTCAACAGTTCCGTGAGGTATTCGAACATTCTACGGAGAGAGGAGATGCTGGAGAGCAGCTATTAACCCTTACTCAAGGGAGGAGCTCGGCTGCGGAGTATGCTCTCTCATTCCGCACACTCGCAACTCAAACCACCTGGGTCGAGGACACACTGAAACTGCTGTTTCGAAAAAGATTAAGACCAGAGTTACAGTTTGAATTGGCTTGCCGTGACGAGGGTAGGAATCTGAATGAATTCATTGATCTCACCATCCGAATTGACAATTTGATCCACTCACGACGCCCAACACAAGCTCCAGTCCACATGTCTCACGAAGTGGCCATGAGTCAGGAACCAATACAACTAGAAATGACCCACATCACGCCTGAGGAACGCGAACGTCGTATGCAGAATCACCTCTGTCTTTACTGCGGTCAACCGGGTCATATGAGGACTTCCTGCCCTGTACGTCGGTTGACAAGGTCTCAAACGGTGAGTCAACAAACTAAGAACACCCCCTCCTCCTCTTGCTTTAATCTAACAGCACAGTTAATCACTCAGAACAAAGTATTTCTGACTTCAGCACTCGTAGATTCGGGGGCAGCGGGGAATTTCATTTCAAGTGAGTTTGTTACTCTGTGCCAATTGACCCTAACTCCCTGTAACTCACTCTTGGCAGTGGAGGCGCTAGATGGACGACCCCTCGGTGACGGGAGGACTCTCCAGATCACGGAGGAAGCCACGCTCCTCATTGGAACCTTACATACAGAAACCATCTGATTCTATGTCATCAATTCATCCACTCACTCCGTTATCCTTGGACTACCCTGGCTGCGCACCCATAAACCTCACATCTCCTGGAGAGAGAATCAAATTATCCAGTGGGACCCCTCTTGTCAAGTTCGCTGTTTGTCCAAGATTTCAAGAATCCACAGCAAGGCCTCTGACCCTTCTGTTCCGAACGTTAACAGCCTAGACGTGCCAGTCGAGTACTCTTGACTTAACCGAGGCCTTCAGCAAGAGAAAAGCATCTCAATTACCTGAACACTGCTCTGTAGACTGGGCTATTGACCTAATGCCCGGTACCACACCGCCTAAGGGAAGAATCTTCCCTCTCTCACAACCAGAATCTGAAGCAATGAAGCGCTACATCGAGGAAGAATCAGCCAAGGGCTTCATCAGACCTTCATCTTCACCAGCTTCAGCCGGGTTCTTTTTTGTTAAAAAGAAGGATGGGGGATTGCGGCCCTGTATTGACTATCGTGGCCTGAATGATATCACTGTGAAATTTCGTTACCCACTGGCACTGGTTCCATCCGCGTTAGAACAACTCAATCGGGCCAAATTCTACACCAAATTGGATCTCCGCAATGCTTATAATCTCATCCGCATTCGTGCGGGGGATGAGTGGAAGACCGTCTTCTCAACCACTAGTGGGCACTATGAGTATCTTGTCATGCCCTTCGGCCAAGCCAACAGTCTGTCTGTCTTCCAGTCTTTCATGAATTACGTCTTTCAGGACATGCTAAATAAATGGGATATCCTGACAGAAATTGAACAATTTAACAGTCAAGAACCACCTCCAGGCGAATGTCCAGCCAACCTCATCTATGTCCCCGAGACCCTACGCAAACAACTCATGACCCAGGTACACACGACACCCAGCTCAGGTCATCCCGGAATCACAGCCACGACACAACTTCTTCGAAACCGCTTCTGGTGGCCCACTCTGTTAACTGATACCAGCACATTCATTCGCAATTGCACCAACTGCAACATGTCAAAGACTCCTCGACAAAGTACCAGCCAGCCTCCTGACTCCGCTACCCACACCACAACGACCTTGGTCACACATTGCTATTGACTTCATCACTGACTTACCCAACTCACAGGGTAACACCACTATATTCACCATCATTGACCGTTTTTCTAAAGCCTGCTGTCTGAGTCCCCTACCTAAACTACCAACATCCTTGAAAACCGCCGAACTTCTCTGCAATCAAGTATTTAAGTTCTATGGTCTCCCCGAGGATATTGTGTCAGATCGAGGACCAAAATTCACCTCCCGAGTCTGGACAGTATTCTTCAAACATCTCAATGTCATTGTCAGCCTTACATCCGGATATCACCCGGAATCAAACGGACAAACAGAACATCTCAATCAAGAGGTTATCCGGTTCCTAAGGTCATACTGTCAACAAAATCAAACTGAGTGGAGCCGTTATTTGTTCTGGGCAGAATACGCCCAGAATTCCCTCACCAAGCCTGCCATAGGTATGACACCTTTCAAATGTATCCTGGGTTACCAACCACCGATATTCCCCTGGTCAGGTGAACCCACCGATCTGCCCTCAGTAACCGAATGGCTGCAGAACAGCGAGGCCACCTGGGATCGGGCTCATACCCATCTGCTCCATGCAGTCAGACGGCAGGAACAACAGGCTAACCGTCATCGTCGCCCTGCTCCAGCATATGCCCCTGGTCAATGGGTCTGGCTCTCCACAAGAGATCTCCGCCTCAGATTACCCTGCAAGAAACTCAGTCCCAGGTATGTTGTCCCGTTCAAAATTATTAAACAAATCACCCCCTTATCATTTCGTTTGGAATTGCCTGCTAATTATCTTGTTTCCCCTACTTTCCACGTTTCCCTACTCAAACCTGCTGGGGGTCCGAATGGAACGACGGAGGAAGGAGCTGCACCCAAGGCCCCTGCTCCTATCCAGATTGATGGCGAGGAGGCATATCGTGTGCATGAGTTGCTCGATTCCAGACGCCGTAGGGGTACGCTGCAGTACTTGGTCGACTGGGAGAGATTCGGTGCGGAGGAGCGTTCTTGGGTTAATGCAGAGGATATTCTCGACCCTACACTTACTGAGGAGGTTCATCGGACGCATCCAGAGAGACCGGCCCCCCGACCTCGAGGAAGACCCCGGCGTCAGTTGCATCCTCGCTTCAGGAGCCGCTTGCAGGGGAGGGGCTCTGTTACAGAGGAGGTTCCTGTACCGCCTCCCTTGCACCACCAGAGGGAGCCATCGCCCGAATATTAGGTTTACTATGAACTCCATTTCCCACAAGTCCTCACACCTGGGACTAATTACACCTACACCTGCATCTCATTTCCACACTCATATAAACTGCTCACACACTCATTGCGATGTCTTGATTTGCCCCGGCTTTCAGTTCTGAGCATTATTACCGTGTTTTTTTTTCTTCTCTTGACCCTGGACTGTTTCACGATATTGATTGTTCTCTGCATGCCTCAACTTTCTGCCTGATTACCTGACTCTGTCTCTGCCTCACCCCCATTGCTCAGTTTGCTGTCGTTTGACCCCGTCTGTTTGACTATCCTAAATAAAGAGCTGCAAATGGATCAAACTCCGTCTGGTTCTTCGCAACCGATGCAGTAAAACCTTTAAACTGCCTCACTGCTGACAGCTCAACCTACAATGTGTCCTTGCTGTTGGTCCAATTTATAGCAAGCACTGCTTTAACTTCCCTCTACATTGGTTAAATAACTTGCAGGAGAGATTTAAAAGGAACTTTTAAATGTAAAATGAATTTGCTTACTTGTCATTTTTATTTTTAGTACTGGATCAGGTTGAGCGCTGTCAGCAGAACGATCATACACACGACACTATCACAGCGATCACAACTGTGTAGTCCTGTGGAGTTTTTGGTGCCACTGCAAAACACATTTGTACATTTATGGCTGTTTTATATGGACAAAATTGACCCAGTGCATTCACTCAGTATTTTGTAGCAACGAGAGAACTTATTTTCAGCCCACTGTCATTTAGATCACATAAACTGTCACTTATATCATAAACATTTTGATTGTAACACACTCATTAATATATAAAGGTCATTAATATCCATTCACTCTTGCCTACAGTCAGCTTGACAGTGACTACATTTACAAGCTGTTAAAATTCGGGTTATGGTCGGGTTAAGGTCACTATTTGGGTTTCTGAAACATTCGGCATAACCCGTTTACATGCGTGAGCAGAGAGAGTTACTCCTGCATACATGGAATGTGTAATCAGTCGTCAATATCCCAATGTAAACGGCGACGCACAGTTAGCTTCTGGACGTAAGACGCAATATGCTTCATTTCCGATTCTTCTTGCTGTATCCAAAGACTCAAAAGACCAAGATTCCTTGCGAATAGAACATGCGCAGAACACACATTTTGATGGGGATATGCCGAAACGCGTTTACAAGACCAAATATTCGGGTTAGAAAAGGGGTAGCCCAGGCATAATATCCCGGTTTTTAAAAATGAGCATATCCGGGTTTTTGCTGGTGTTTACATGGCCATGTGCGACCGGGTTATTGCTAATATCCCGGTTTTGAACGGGTTATTGGCTGCATGTAAACGTAGTCACTGCTGCTCTGGTGTGCCCATCACTCCACACCTGAAGCACTGGTGAAGCTTTAAAAAAAAAAAGATCATCGTGGTCCTGAAGACTGCTGGTGTTGTAGTCGCCTCTGTCCACAGTGGTGCCATGACCACCCAGGACACTGAAGGGTCCGGATACCAGCCACTTTTTTTTAATGTATATATTTCTTGATATGTATCACATTTGATGTATCCAGCTTTTATGGCTCATATAGTCTCATTAGCAGTATAACAGACATAAAAAACATACAGATATCAGCTATCATATATACAAGCAATAAAATGCAATACAAACAAATGTTCCTCAAAAGCCTCATAGTTCCTCATATTTGATACTGACATTTGAACAAGATTCTTCTAGAAAGTGACATGCTTAATCAAGTGAACCTATACTGCTTCAATCCAACACACGCACCATTTTTTTTACAAATTTCTTTTAGTTATTTTTTGTAAAAATGTTTGCTTGGGAATCATTCTTCTGATATTTTTATTATTATTATTATTATTATTATTATTATTATTAATTAATTAATGTCACTTGGTTTAATGTTTTGTTATATACTGCAGTGCAGCTCAGGTGTTAAATACCTTTTGGAGCCACTGTATATGTGCGTTTCTTTCCACTAAAAGCAGACGTGATTGTATTCTTTTTTCAAATGATTGATGGCTCATAATTGACTGGGTGATGTGTGACTGGTAAATGTGTGACAGCTAAATTGCCTCTTTTTAAAGCCCTCATTATGAGCTTTTTTTATTCACCCTGGAAAGAGAAACAAAAGGTACAGCAGTGGATTGTTATAGACAGCTGCATAATTAGTTGAAATTTTTGCTTTCTCTTAGTGAATTGCATGGCCACAGCAATTCATTTGTAAAGGCTTTACTGTGTAAGGTAATTGGTTGTCTTATAATGTAGGCTACCTCTAAGTCATGCCTTAAACTTAGAGTCTTAGTTTAATATATATATGTGTGTGTGTGTGTGTGTGTGTGTGTGTGTGTGTGTGTGTGCGTGTGTGTGTGTGTGTGTGTGTGTGTGTGTTTCTGGTCCTGACAGTGTCATTTGAAAGCAAAGCAGCTCTTTCCTTGTCAGCTGGGTGATTTTTCTCCAGCAGGAGGGCCAGGTAGGGAAAATTACTGTGTATGAGACAGCGTTTAATCTGGAAGAAGTATGGCCACCCATGCCCCTAATGAAAAGCTTTGTGAGCAATCCTGTGTCTGAAAGGCTGACACACGTTTAGCCTTTCCTGATTTACATCCTAAGTCTGATTCTCTTGCCAAGCTAATTCATTGAGGAAAGCCATACAGAAGTAAATATGGATAAGAGACAGGCTACTTCCTAGTTCACATACTATCCATCCTAAATACTATTCTCAATTACTATTCAATATATTTAAGAACTGCCATGTGAGTGTATTGATACTGCAGTAAACTGCACATATAGGTTGGTTTTTAGAGTATGATGTAGACAAAGAAAAAATGTTGACTAGATCTCACATGAAAAATGATTTATCAGGTGGTGGTTTTATATGAAACCATATGATGTGAATTATTATAACTTCCAGTATGGGGGGGGGGGGTTATAAGCATGAAGGTCTATTGGAGGCAGGATTTAGATTTATGCTACATCCCAATTCACATCCTATCCATCCCAACTGGACCCTATTTACATACAACACTGCTCCACTGATAATGTCCTGGTTACTCCACTGCAAACCTCGGATCACTTCCTCTTCACTTTTTACCTCAACATGGTTCCTGACACAACACATAACCCTCTACATCAGGGGTAACCAACCCTGCTCCTGGCGATCGACTGTCCTGCAAAGTTTAACTCCAACCTTAATCAAACACACCTTCCTTTCATTTTTAAGTGAGCCTGAAGACCTTAATTAGTTGCTTCAGGTGTGTTTGATTTGGGTTGGAGCTGAACTTTGCGGGACATTCGATCGTCAGGAGCAGGGTTGGCCACCCCTGCTCTACATGTCATCTTTTGATGTAACCTACACTCACTTTCACCCTCCCGGCTATCTGCTATGGTTTCTTCTTCACTTCCTTGCCCTAACCTGTTAGCATCTTTTGAAGCTAACAGTGCTACTGATACTTTCTTCTCCATTCTTACGTCTTGTTTGGCCACTGTTTGCCCCTTGTCTTCTAGGCCAGCCCATACCACCCCTTCTGACCCTTGATTATCTGATGTTCTCCGCGAACTTCTTTCTAAGCTTAGAACTGCTGAAAGGGAGTGGCGCAAATCTAAAAATACTACTGACCTTAATGTGTATCAGTCACTCCTCTCCTCATTCTCTACTAATGTCTCCACTGCTAAAAGGACATACTACCATAACAAAATTAACAATTCGTCTTAATCTCACATGCTCTTTAAAAATTTTCCTCACTTCTTTGTCCTCTTCCTCCCCCTCTTGCATCAACTCTAATAGCTGATGACTCTGCCACGTTATTCATTTATAAAAAAAATTAAAAACATCAATGCACATTTTTCCACACCACAATCTGTCAATCACATCTTACTAGCAAACATACACTCATTCACATTCTTCTCATCACTCTCTGATGCACTCATCCTACTACTTGTCGGCTTGATCCTGTTCCATCTCATCTCCTTCAAGCCATTTCTCTTGCAGTTGTACATGCACTCTCTCGCATCATTAACATATCCCTCCACACTGGTGTTTTTTCCTCAGCATTTAGACAGACTCTTATAACCCCACTAGTAAAGAAACCAACCCTCAGCTGTGTTCAATCAAGTCTCTAACTTTCTCACACAGAACACCCTGATTTTCTGTGACCAATCTGGCTTGAGAAATGGACATTCATCCAAGACTGCCTTACTCTCAGTTGTTTAAGCCCTAAGATCTGTCCGCTGCGGACACGGTTAACCACCAGATCCTTCTGTCAACCCTATTGGCAGGCCTGTCGCGACAAGGCAGGCAAACCAAGCAATTGCTTGGGACTCCGAGCTGGCCTGGGGCCCCAAGACAACGACTGGTTAAGAATAAAATGCAACAACACTGTGTGAGCGCCCCTTTGATCGTCAGTGCAGTAACGTGTAATGACACTGTTATCGGGATCCTCCTCAAGGGGGCCCCTCTCTGTTGTCGCTGACAGCAGCCAGCCAACGTGATCTCTGCAGCTGGTAAAATACAAAACCTCCTCGGCAGTCATGAAGCGGAATTATGCTTCAGGAAGCCAGAAGAGAAAGGAAGAGGAGGATAAGAAAAAAACAAGATAGTGGTAAGTGATAAATTACACTGGATAAAATAGCTCTACTTGTCAGTCTTGTACAAATGGTGTAATTTTGCAGCAGGTAGGCTAGCAAAAATATGTGTATGTTAGCTACCTGCCTGACGGCAAATGCTGCTTGTAACGAACAGTAAGTGCAACTTTTTTTTTTTCGAACGGAAGGAATATGGTTACTGTAATATGTTTTTTAACGGGATAAGGAAGACGCCCCAGCAGGCACAGTACATCAATGTGACGTCAGAAAGACGTTGGACTCCAACTAATCCAACGTCAGTCAGACGTCATATTTTGGTTGAAAATGAAAGTTGGGTTGACGTCTAAACCCAACTTTGTTTGACATCAAACTCCGAAATCAGACAAACGTTGAATTTTGGTTGGAATAAGCACCACACTGCAACAAAGGGTGAAATGCATGGAAGCACATTAAATATCTCAAGATCTCAGCAGAGAAGGATTAAACAACTCTACAAACAGCATTACCAGCTTCACTTATTACTAACCAGACTGACTTTATTTCTGTCAGACGTCTACAAAAGCTCTCATTGAAAATTAACAGGCGTTTAACTCTAATGTGTTTAATTTCCATAACATATAACAGTTAAACACCATTACAGTGATTAGTGTTTCCATTAGTTGGGCTCTTAACACTTATTATATCTTTTGTCTTCGCTGTGACAGTTGTGTGTCAAGCACATTTGCAGCATCAATGAAAGCTAATGTGAAATGAGATCAGGTGATGGCTGTTATCTGTTAATGGTTTTATAATCATAAAATAACCTGATTCACTGATGTTTTTACATTCATATTACAAACACTGTGTTTCTGTCACATGAGATCCAGTGGTATTAAAACAATCAGTTAAAATCTTTTAAACATGAGCTCAAAAAAACTTAACCTACGCTGACACGCACAGACATCAACAATCAGCATATGAATCTCAACAGTGGTGACATGCTTCATGCAGCAATGCATGCTGGAAGCCATGAGTTTTATACTATGTTGGCTCTCAGCATGCATTGCTGCATGAAGCATGTCACCATTGTTGAGATTCATATACTGATTATTGATGTCTATGTGTCTCAAAAGATTTTTCTCTCAAAATGCATTTTAAAAAAATCTGATTGTCTGATCTGTAGGAAGAAAGTATTGTTTCTTGAATATTGTTCATTAACAATTGGGTCAATGACAAGAAAAATAATCCTCAATCATTTTTCTTCATGATTATGAAAACCATAAAACCTTATATTTGTTCATGGCCCCTTTTATAACAAATTATGTGTTTTGGTAAACATTATTACAAGAACCACAAACTTACTAAGCCAAGAGTCAAACTACCCAACTAAAGCAAACACTGATCACAATAATGGTGATCAAACATTTTCAAATAAAACATCAACATCTAAATCTCTGTTAATTCTCAAAAATAACTTCTGTAGACATCTGACAGAAATAAAGTCAAACTGGTTAGTAATAAGTGAAGCTGGTAATATGTGTACTGCCATGCATTTCAACGTTTTTTATGATTTTTTGTGGGGGTGTTTATTCCAGCCAAAATTCAGCATCTGGCCAACGTTGGAACTTGACGTCAAACAGTCGTTGGATTTAGACGTCAACCTGATTTTCATTTTCAACCAAACTCCAACGTCTAACCGAAATGCTAACATATCTTTACGTTTTCGGTAAACTTTATAATAAGATAAAATACTGTTTGCTAACAGTTAAATGACAATTAACTAAAGATTAATTAACTATCAATTTACCATCTATTAATGATTGTTATTGTAAAGTGTCTACCATCTAACTTAGTTAGCAACTATGGTTTTGGGAAATGCACCCCTGAGCTGTTAATAGTGACCTCTTTCAATATGCTAACAGTGAAATGGTAAAACGTACTTCACAGGTAATTTCAGATTTTTTTTTCAATTATTTTCCCAGCTACACCATCAACTTCATCCTCAACATCAACAGATGCATCACTTCTCAGTGCTGATGTTTCCTCTAGCCAAGGTACCACAAGCTCTATAATTATAGCTGATATCCTGCACAGCCCAGAGTTTAAACTTATAAGTGTGTGCTGTCATATTATTAGAAAAAAAAACAGTACAAATCACTATTGAATTCCCACCAAACTATTTTTTTCAAGCAGTATTTGCACTGTAAACCTTTTTTATTAATATAAAGTGTGGGTGAACTTAAACTGTATGGCTATGCTGTGGTTCCTGTAGGCTTTGCGTGTGTGCGGGGGTCGGGGGGCCTCTATGTCCATTTTGCTTGGGGCCCCCAAATTCCTTTAAACGGCCCTGCCTATCAAATAGGTACTTAAAAGTATATTGGAGAGGTGAGGCGTCGCAACATCTAACTAGTGGGGTGCCTCAGGGCTTAGTTCTTGGACCACTTCTCTTCTCTGTCTACATGGCGTAATTAGGTTCTGTCATTCAGAAACATGACTTTTTAGACCACTGCTATGCTGATGACACTCAGCTCTACCTCTCATTCCATCCTGATGATCTGACGATAGCTGCTCGCATCTCAGCTTGTCTAACAGACATTTCTTGCTGGATGAAGGACCATCACCTTCAACTCAACCTTGCCAAGACAGAACTGCTTGTGGTTCCAGCAAACCCATCGTTGCATCACAATTTCACCATCTACTTAGGGACATCAAACATAACTCCTTCAAAAACAGTCAGAAACCTTGGAGTTATGATTGATGATCAGCTGACTTTCTCAGACAACATTGCAACATTGTCACGGTCCACCACAATTTGATTTATTCAACATCAACAAGATCAGGCCCTTTCTTTCAGAACATGCTGCACAACTGTTCAAGCTCTTGTTCTGTCCAGGCTGGACTATTGTAATGTTCTCCTGGCAGGTCAAGAACACTGGCTGTTCTATCAAACCTTTACAATTAATTCAGAACAAAGCAGCAAGATCAATTTTTAATGAGCTAAAAAGAATGCACGTCACACCTCTGTTTATCAGTCTGCACTACCATTAGTTATTCGCATAAAATTTAAAGCATTGATGTTTGCCGACAAAACCACCATTTTCAACTTCACCCCTTTATCTAAAATCATTACTTAAGACTTATATGCCCTCTAGAGGCTTGCATTCTGCATGTGAATGTCATTTAATTGTGTCATCCCAAAGAAGCACAAAGTCACTTTTACAGAATTTTAAATTAAATGTTCCCTCTTGGTGGAATGACCTGCTCAACTCAATCCGAGCAGCTGAGTCCTTAGCCATCTTCAAGAATCGGCTAAAAACACATCTCTTCCATCTCTATTTGTCCCTTTAACTTTAACACTCACTATTCTAATTCTATTCTTAAAAAACACACTTTTCCCTTTTAGACTTGCACTCTATTAATTTGCTGCTTATTTAAAAAAGACCTCTAACACTAGCTTGCTCTATTCTTTTTCTATTATATCTGTTTTCTTATTTAATGTATTATTTAAAAAGCCCTTTCTATGTGTACTGCATTAAGCTAACTGAGAGTTATTATAGCACTTGTATATCATTGCTCTTTTGTTGATTTTGATTGCTTCCATTTTCCTCATTTGTAAGTCGCTTTGGATAAAGCATCTGCTAATTTAAATAGTATTAGAAAATAGAATGAGTATGTCCCAAGTCATAGTATGTTGAAAAGTGTCTGCCAAAGATTCCCAGATGGTTTACTACTTCTGGTTGGAATTTAAAGTGCAGATCGATGCACACCATAACAGTTAATATTGCACATAACACATTGTGCTTTGGATGTAGATTTGATTAGAACTACAAACACGCACATATAGTGTTGAACAACTACAAACATGGTGAATATGCAAGACCGACGGACAGGCAGAGAAAGGGGTTTGAGTGATAAAAAATCAAAGTCTAACCTGATGCAGAATTATTTATTTAATGTTATCTGGATTATATTTCATCTTCTACAAAATTGTACACTCATAAAGAAAAGATTGGCTACTAACTTTTAAATGCATCATTATGCAAACAAATTCCATTCTGAGCATGAAAGACCCGCAGCTGGCAGATCAACATGCCTCTTCATTCTCTTCAGTGAGGCAGGAAAAAAAATTAAACAAAATGTGGATTATGTTAACTGTGACAAGATGATTGACAGTGCAGTTTAAACAGTGACAGAATGCACATAACTAAGCAAATTTGTATGGAAGTCATGGTCTACTCTACCTTAAAAAAATGTATTTAAAAAAAAAGCACAATGTTCAAAACATTGTGATTCTTTTTGATCTTTTTTTAATCATTTTCTTAGTGTAAATTTGCATCAAATACAAAAGCAAATACAGTAATAGAAGGTAAAAACAATAACGATTATGAATCTCTGCTCACATGCCCACTCATACATGGGCTGGTCTGTTTGTCTTGAAGAGAAACAGCTATTGTGTTTAGTCCTGCACATGCAAATGAAAAGAAGCCTTTTGTAATGAGAGGAGAGAGGAGGATTTGTGGTTCCCTGAAGATTTGTGGGCGCCCTCCAACTGTACGTCTGACCTAGTGTGCCACAAATCACTGCGAGAGATGCTGACTGCTAACTGAAAACACCAAGATGCCCAATTAATTTCAAAGCTCTGATACTTACCCCACATCCACAGGGAACAGTTCTATTAAACATGCACGACTGTTAATAGGGACATATACCAAGTCAAATGTGTGATCTTGGTGATGAATAGGATTAGTCCATAATTTATAGAGAGTGTCAGGTAAATTTTTTGGTTTTTAGCTGAGCTGTGGTTTAGTTGGAGTCACGGAATAGCTGAATTAGTCAGACATAAATCAGGCTGGGTCTTAAAAACTGATTGATTTGGTGATGTCTATTTAGATTGATATGTTTTCTCTATGGAATACTGAGAAAGATGGGACATTTAGTGAGGTAAGGTATTCAGTTTTGGGAGAGAACTCTCTGTGATCAAGCACAAAGAATCTTTAAGAAATGCAATAGTGTTTTAAAAGAATGCAAATATTTTACAAGTGAAAGCAAAGTATCTCAAAGAAATTAAATAGTTGTGCAAGATAATGCAGACGAACACAAAGTATCTTGTGGAAAGGCAATAGTTTTGTGAAAGTTGAACACAATATTTTTGCAAGAAAACAAATGTTTTATGAGTTCAAAAGTATATTGGGAATATGAAATAGTTTAGCAAGCACTAATGCTAACAAGTATTTTGTTAAACGCAATACTTTTGGAAAAGTTTGCAAATATTTAATAAGAGATTACATGAGTGATACCTACATGCAACACTGGTCCACAGAGTTCCACAGAGGACCTTCGGAAGGATGTAGGGAGGAGTGACAACTGCTGAGGGAGATAGAGAGTGAGGTCTGGGATATTTTATGTTTTGTGTGTGGAGCAGTTTGATTGTGGGGGGGGGGGTTCTCTTCTTCCCTTTTGGTTTATTTTAATTAAAAGTCTTTTCTTTCTTGCATTCTTCTTGTATCAAGAATTGCTATATTGTTGCTGAAACCCAGGGGGAAGGAGTAAAGCAATATGATTTGTAGCCAAGTTTGTTAACTCAGCCAAGTGCACACACAGCAGTGAGTATTGAACACACACCCGGATTAGTGGGAACACCCATTTGCTCACCTCAGTTGTGGGAACTGAAGAAGGAAAAGACTGCTGTTCATTCATTCCTCCCACCTACATTTCCTGCCAGTTTTGACATTTGAACCTGCAACCTTTTACAAGTCTGACTCTCTAACCATTAGGTCACAGTTAAATTCAAAGTTTATTTGTTTAGCAGTTTTTACGACACAAATCATTGCGAAGCAACTTTACAGAAAATTAAGTTTCTACAATATTTAGTTGTAGCTTATCAGTGGTGACTGTCAGATTATGTGCATATGGCAGAAATTTTCTATGATAAAAACTATTAACAGTTATTCTTATATGATACAATCACACTTGTAGCAATATTTGGTAGTTCTGTATGTTGTTTCAGGGTTAGCATCATCTGGGGTCCTCTGAGGGGTTGGCATCATCTCTTCTCAGGTGTTCTGGTTTCAGACTGGAGCTTGTGTAAATCCTAGTTACCACTGGATATAAATCCCGTGGCAAAACAGAGAAACGAATAGTGACATAATTACCATAGCTGCTGTTCCAACCATGTAAAATTAATTAGTTTAAT
The DNA here is from genome assembly GCF_003368295.1 of Carassius auratus. Lineage (NCBI taxonomy): Eukaryota > Metazoa > Chordata > Actinopteri > Cypriniformes > Cyprinidae > Carassius > Carassius auratus. The sequence continues at coordinate 20,221,156 of NC_039257.1, read as the reverse complement.
CCAAGCTAAAGAATAATAATGTGCATTTGATCAGACACAACTGCAGTCACAAATTATGAGATGCATTATTTATTAATGATTGGTGAAAGAGATGTGTTTTTAATCTAGATTTAAACAGAGAAAGTGTGTCTGAACCCCAAACATTATCAGAAAGGCTATTCCAGAGTTTGGGAGCCAAATGCAGAAAAGCTGTACCTCCTTTAGTGGACTTTGCTATCCTAGGAACTGGACAACCACCTAGAAGTGCATTACAATAGTCCAGTCTAGAGGTCATGAATGCATGAACTAGCTTTTCTGCATCAGAAAGAGTTAACATGTTTCATAGCTTGGCAATGTTTTTAAGATGGAAGAATGCTGTTTTTGTAACATGGGAAATATGGTTTTCAAAAGACAAGTTGCTGTCTAACATAACACCCAGGTTTCGGACCGCAGAGGAAGTAACAATACATCCGTCTAGTTGCAAACTGTAATCTACAAGATTCTATGTACTGTTTTTTGGTCCAATAAGTAATATCTCTGTCTTTTCTGAATTTAATAGGAGAAAATTATTGGTCATCCAGTCTTTTACATTTTTAACACACTCTGTTAGCTTAGATAATTTAGAAGTTTCATCTGGTCTCGTTGACATATATAGTTGAGTATCATCACCATAACATATAGTGTTCCTGTAGCTCAATTGGTAGAACATTGCACAATCAAGTGCAAGGTTGGGGGTTTGATTCCCTGGGAACACATGATAGGTAAAAATGTATATAGTTCACTGTAAGTCGCTTTGGATGAAAGCGACTGCTAAATGCATACATACATAACAGTGGAAGCTAATTCAGTATTTTCTAATAATATTACCAAGGGGCAACATGTATATTGAAAAAAGCAGAGGATCTAGGACAGATCCTTGTGGCACTTCATATTTTACTAGTGGTAAATGAGATGACTCCTCATTTAAATAAACAAAGTAGTAGTGATCGGACAGGTAGGATCTAAACCATCTTAGAGCCTGCACTTGAATAACTGTTTAATTTTGTAATCGATCTATGAGTATGTCATGATCTATGGTGTCGAACGCAGCACTAAGATCAAGTAAAACTAGCAGTGAGATGCATCATTGATCTGACGAAAGAAGCAAGTCATTTGTAATTTTAACAAGTGCAGTTTCTGTGCTATGGTGGGTTCTAAAACCTGAAATACTTGATACAGATATGTTTTTGCAGGAAGGAGCACAACTGAGCAGACACAACTTTTTCTAAAATTTTAGACATAAATGGAAGATTTTAAATGGGCATATAATTTGCCAATTCACTAGGTCTCTTATAGCCAGACATTCAGACTGATGGCTGAAGGTCTGGAGTTCATGGCTGCTTTCATTGTCCAAGGCCCGTCCACTAGACCATTTGACCGACATGTCAAACTATCAATCACAGTTCGTTCCGTTCAGCGTTATGTTTTGGGGAAATGTCAACTCTCTGACGTATTTTAAATATTGTATGCCACAAACCTGACATATTTCACATACTTTTGAAACTCCAGTGTTTAGTTGATCCTGATAAGTGTTCATCGTCACAGTTGTAAACACTATGCCTTTCTTCTATAGGGGGTTTGGCGCCACAGCATCTTTGTTTCCTGGCAGACCGTTAAAGAACACAACACACATGTCTCCCAGAAATCTTGTAGAATTCAACCAATCCAATGACGACTTCGATACTCCTGAAATGTTTCCACTTTGTGTCCCTTATGCATCAGACGTTTAGCCAGCGGTCCGTGGGCGTGACGTCTAAGGCTGAGACTAATAGGCCACAACTGCCCTTCTAAGGAAGAACATGCTGTCAAAGAGCTGTCACTGCTGAGGGGAAACACAGTGCCCAGGAGGACGGGCTGGTGGTGACAAATACCTACTGCTGCTCATTGCGGTGGTGCACAGAAGAGACTAATGGTCTCATTTTGGTCTGCAGGATTGTTAAAGGGTAGCTGCTATTCGCATAGGGTCAAAGGTTAACAAGAAGCTAGGGCCTGCCATCCACCATCATGGAGAACCAGCAACAACAAATGAATGGGGGGGGGGGGCGCTTGCTGTTGGCTGGCCAAAGAAAGAGGAACCTAGTTTAATTCCAGGCTGCAACAAAGTTAAATTGTGCAGAGGACTCATCTAGTTCCTGTGGTCTTGGTGCAAGCCAAGTTATAGAGATGGGTCTTTAATCTAGATTTAAACTGACAGAGTGTGTCTGCCTCCTGAGCAATGTTAGGTAAATTGTTCCAGAGTTTAGGAGCTAAATAGGAAAAGGATCTGCTGCCCACAGTTAATTTTCATATTCTAGGTATTATCAAATGGGCAGAGTTTTGAGAACTGGAAAGATTATAATGCAATAGGAGGTTGCTTTCCAGGTGGAGGAGTGAAGCCATCCACCAAGTGATATCCTGTACCACCACATCATGTTACAAGTGTGGGACTCTTAGCTGATGGAGGACCAAGTGGCAGTGTATCAAGGAGCCCGTCTCTTCTGTCTTTTTTCTCTCACCTGTTCTATCCTTACCCCCAAGGTGCCAGGATCTCCATGTTGGCCCTCTCCCCAGGCAGAAGGAGTATGTGGCAAGCAGGGCGGGGCCAAGAGTGGTGAAAACAGAGGGATACCAGTGGCACGAGTAATAATGAGCACCACACCGGCCTTGAGTTTCACAGAGGAGCATTGAAAGGATGCAAGGAGGTGTGATGACAGTGGAGGGCAAAAGAGCACCAGACCTGGGACAATTTATATTTTGTGTGTGTGAGATGAGCATGAGGTAGCTGCTGCTTCAATTTCTGATTTTTTTTTTTTCATAATTAAACGTGTTTGTTTCCTGCCTCCTCCTAACTGTATCAAAGAACCCTGCTACAATAATATAATATATTTTTTTTTTAAATTGTGTGAACAAATTGTGTGAACACTTCAAAATATTGGCTTATATTATTAAAGAGCTTAAGAACTGAGAGTAGAAGTCTGTTCCAATAGCAGTAAAAGGCAATATGACTGTCATTTTTGGTTCCCATAAGAGTGACAAGTTAGAGTGAGAAATGAATGGACCAGATGTATGCTGATGGCCACTGAATCCAAGATTAGCATCGAGCTGTGCTTTCTGTCTGTGTTTACTGCCCGGTAGAGTGGCTTTGCAGTAGGTATTATTAATGGCTGCCAATCGATTCCCATCCCAGGAGCCCTTGCTCTCATCGACAATGTCATATGCTCTGTCAAAACTGCCAGAGCAGCAGTCTTTACTCCAGCCAGCAGCAAATGAATTCCCCAGCATGAAAAACACCTTAGTCAATGCTTACCCCTAAATCAGCCATCTCATATATAAAAACCGAAAGCTCTTCTGCATGCAGAAGGCTCTGGCCTTTATGTCACCAATGGGTGAGCAAAATGATCTTGATTTCATTATTATGGAGCAAAATAGTCATTGAATCGTTGGTGGAGACCGGTTTTTGCTATTTTTAAAAAAAAACATTTTATTTATGTTGATACATGAGTCATTCTTGGGAAATGGTGTCAGTATCCCTTATTAATGATATAATAAGAAATAGAACTTCTTGTCATAAATGTAACTCTACTTACTGTGCAATGTACAAATAAAAAAAATGTATTCATAGACTGACATGCCATTCAAAGGCACAAAAATGCAACACACTAATCTTAAATTTACTAAATATTTTCTTAAAATTATGAGAAAAAACTGTGTGGAACCAAATTTATAAAGCTGCACTGATAAGTGATTGCACTTCAAATTGAAAACAACAAAAAGACTGAACAATAACATGGGAGGGAAATTAGTGGTATTACCTTTATTTACTATTAAAATATAGTGCTTTTGTATTTGTGAAATATTCATGATTGGAGATAATTAGAACCTCTAGAGGAAGAAATGTGAAAATCAAATTGAAAACACAGAAAAGACAAAAAAAATAACATGGGAGGGAAATGAGTGGTATTTCCTTAATTTACTATTAAAATACAGTGCTTTTGGATTTGTGATATATTCATGATTTGAGATAATAGGACCTCTAGGGGAAGAAATGCAAGAAATAATTAAGAATTCTTTTTTATGAAATACATCAGTCTGGAAAAGGTTACAAAGCTATTTCAATGGCTCTTGGACCCCAAAGAATCACAGTGAGAGTCATTATCGCCAAATGGAGTAACCTTTGCTAACCTTTTAAAATTGACAAACCTTTCAAGAACCCTTCACCAGCAAACTGAAAACTCATCCCGGAAGTTATAATAGCCCCAAGAACAGCATGGAAGGAATTGCAGACCTCTCTTTGCGAGTCATTGTTTATGACTCCACTATCTGATGACATTGGCTAATGTGGCAACCCAGGAAGAGCGGTGAAGAAACTTTGCTGCTTCAGGACATGGGCAGCTTGCAATAATTGAGGGAAACATGCTCTCTACCTGAAAATCTTAAAGGAGAATATTCAGTCTTCAGTCTGTAAACTGAATCTCAAGTGCAACTGGATTATGATTATGCAACTGGATCCAAACCACAGGAATAAATCTACCTCTGAAAATTAACTTTTTGGAGTGGCTTAGTCAAAGTAATGACTTGAAATCAATTGAGATGCTGTAGAAGTACCTTAAATAATGATATTAATAATAACAATTCATTACATTTATATAGTGCTTTTCTAGGCACTTAAAGCGATTACATTGTCAGGGGGTATCTCCTCATCCACCACCAGTGTGCAGCATCCACCTAGATGATGCGATGGCAGCCATAGTGCACCAGAATGCCCACCATACACAAGCTTACTGGTGGAGAGGAGACAGAGTGATGAAGCCAATCAGCAGATATGGGGATTGTTAGGAGGCCATGATGGTCGTAGGCCAATGGGCGAATTAAGCTAGGATGCCGAGGTCACACCTCTACTCTATTCGAGAGACCTCCTGGGATTTTTAATGACCACAGAGAGTCAGGACCTCGGTTTAACGTCTCATCTGAAGGACGGTGCTTGTTGACAGTATAGTGTCCCCATCACTACACTGGGGCACTAGGACCCACACAGACCACACATCACTAGCACCTCTTCCTGCAGCAACCTTGTTTTCTCAGGAGGTCTCCCATGCAGGCACTGACCAGGCTCAGCCCTGCTTAGCTTCAGTGGGCAACCGGTCTTGGGCTCCAGGGTGATATGGCTGCCGGAAATTGGTGGTTCGTGCATGGACCCACCAATATAACAGAGCTAAAGTAGTTCTGCAAAGAAGAGTAGCTCAAAATTCCACTGTGAAATACTGATCCTTATTATCAGAAGAGTTTGGTTGTGTTTATTACTGCTAAGGGTGGCAGGTAAAGATTTTCAATTTAAGAGGTAAAGTAGTTTTTCATGTGGGTCAAGGGTGTTGGTTAACTTTAACAGCTATAACATTTAAAGAAAATTAGGTAAAATCTACCCAACATTTGCCAATACATTAGACACCTAACTACTTACAAAAATACAATAATTATGAACTCTTAATTGTTATTATTGCATACGTAAAATAGTTTTTATAGCAAATATATAAAAAAAGCAAATATGAACTTACTTTCATTGCACTGATGCTAGTACAGATATTATTAGTCATTAAGTGGCACAACATATGCAAACTTAATTCATAAAGTCAACCACATCCCAAACATAAGATTTTTTTCAGTTTCTCAAAAGCACATATAATACAACTTCATTTCAACATTCTCCTGGTCCAACCCTGTGCAAAGTATGCTGGGAGCTAAAAATCAACTGTTCAGTTTCAGTTAAAATTATTAAAAAGTCAATTTGAGTTTCATCCCACTTCATTTCAGATTAGGTAATAAATACTCTAAAATAACATTTTATAGTTTCCTGAGAATGACACTAATAATTGATTTGCAAATATTTAAGGTGTGCTTTACAAAACGTCTTGGTTACGTATGTAACCCTCGTTCCCTGAAGGAGGGAACAGAGACGTCACGTCAGAAAGAGACTGACGAATGGGATCTCGCCCGAGAGCCCAATCACATTTGATTGGTTACAAAACTGCAGAATTTGCATCTGCCTTGCAGAGTGGGTATATAAGGAGCAGCGCGAGCAACTCGCATTCAAGTCTTCGCTGAGGAGCCGAGCTAGTGACCCGGCCGTTCAGCAGAACAGGGATGTGGCAAGGGTATGTAACTTCTCCATTCCCTCCTTCAGGGAACGAGGGTTACATATGTAACCAAGACATTCCCTTTCAGTCGGTCACGTTCTACGTTACGTCAGAAATAGACTGACGAATGGGGTCCCTTACAAAACGCCACATGGCTGACTTCCAGTGACCTGTGTGAGTGATAGCACCCTGTAGTGAGGCCAGCACGAGTGAGGGACTATAGCTAACACAGAATACACTGGGTAGTATATTCCAGCTGGACGATACAAAGGCAGGTATCAACCAAAAGGTGGTGATACACATGAACTCTGAGGTACCCAGGCCGCAGGGTGGAAGTTTCAACGACAGAGCTGGCAAGGGGCTTGCCAAGGGAAAGACACGTTACGAAGAGACTTACTGTGGACATACACATGTGGGATTGCACAGAAAGGGGAATCACAACACATGGAGGCACCTAGTCCCACACAGGGCTGACCAAAGGGCATGTACACAAGTGCTGGACATCAACAGTGCTGGAGGAACCCAGGGTTCTGAACTGAGGACTCACCTGAGGGAAATAGTGCACGTATCCAGTCTGTGGAGTGGAATGGCGCAGCAAGCGGATCCACACAGAGCAGGTCCTAACTGGCCCGAAGGGCGAGTACCCGGGAGGGCACGGCTCTACACTGAGATTATTAAATCTGCCAAATGTGTTAGTTGTCGCCCAGCCCGCAGCTCTACAAATGTCTGTTAGCGAGGCACCATGCGCCAGTGCCCAGGAGGAAGCTACATTCCTAGTTGAGTGAGCTCTCACCCCTAGGGGGCATGGCAGGTCGTGAGCCTGATAAGCCAGTACAATAGCATCCACTGTCCAGTGGGATAACCTCTGCTTGGAGACAGCCTTTTCCCTTCTCCTGGCCTCCGTAACAGACAAAGAGCTGGCCTGAGGTTCTAAGGCACGGAGTTCATAGGTGCGGATCGCTGGTACTGGACAGAGCAGCGCCAGGGCTGGGTCTGCCTCCTCCAGGGGCGGTGCTTGCAAGTTCACCACCTGATCCCTAAAAGGAGTGGTGGGAACTTTGGGCCTGAATGTACGCCTGAATTCCAGGCACGCTTCGTCAACTGAAAAAGCCTGCAGGTCCCCGACCCTCTTCACTGAAGCCAAAGCCACATGCGGCGGGACCACCCTGGTGGTTGATGTATGCTACGGTCGCAGTGTTGTCCGTACGGACCAGAACGTGCTTGTCCTTCAGCAGGGCCCTGAAGCGGTGCAGAGCAAGCCATACTGCTAGCAACTCAAGGCAATTGACATGCCACTGGAGTCAGGGTCCCATTCAGGAGCCTGACGCAGCATGCCCGTTGCACATGGCACCCCAGCCCGTGGCAGAGGCATCTGTTGACACAACAACATGTCTGGACACCAGTTCTAGGGGGTTGTTGCTATGGCCATCTCGAGACTCGGGATGTCTTGAAGCCAGTGCTGAATCGGTCTCATATGGAGTAACCCGAGCGGTATGACTGCCGCCGCGGATGCCATATGCCCCAGTTGAAACAGTTTCAGTGGAACCGCTCTCTTGCACTCAAATTGTCTCAGGCAATTCAGCAGTAAGCTGTGCGAACATGGCAACTGAGTCTATTTCCATACAGAGAAAAGAGATCCTCTGCACAGTGGAGAGCTTGCTCTTTTCCCAGTTGACCTGAAGGCCCAGCTGGGTGAGGTGTCTGAACACCAGATCCCTGTGCTCACACAACCGGTCTTGAGAGTGAGCTAGAATCAGCCAGTCGTCAATGTAGTTGAGGATACGGACACCTTGTTCCCTGAGAGGAGCCAGGGCTCCCTCCGCGACCTTCACAAAGACGCGGGGAGACAGGGCCAACCCAAATGGGAGAGCCTTGTACTGAAATGCCGTCTGTGTCAAGGAAGAATGGAGACATGAAAGTACGCGTCCTTCAGGTCGATCGCTGCAAACCAATTCATCGGACGGATGCATTCGAAAATTTGCTTGGGTGTTAGCATCTTTAACGGGAGTCTGTGCAGAGCTCGGTTCAGGGCACGCAAGGCCAGGATTGGCCATAACCCACCTGTTTTCTTCACCATCATTGTGCGAACACCTCGAAACCTGGGGGGATGCCAGGCGAGCTGAATCGCGTTGCCGAGTCTGATCGTTTGGACGAGCCAGCTCTAGCCAAGCTCCCAGAAACCGATCCAGCGGTTCGACGTAACGTAGAAACGTGACCGACTGAAAGGGAACCTTGCATACCTTGTACAAACCGAGCTGATGATGATCTGCCAAGTTTCTTTTGCAGCAGTTCACATGTGACTGCCTGTACAGTGGGGCTGAAGGAAGCGTTCATCAGAACTAACTCCAACACTGATATAGATGACATAGATGATTGATTGTGGACACACTCTCATCTCTACCCAGAGGACCATGTACCAGAGAAATAGTGAGGATTTTCCTCCCACCCAACAGCCAGGTCAAGTCAAATCAAATGACTTTAAACAAAAAAGACTGTGTCGAAGCGACAGAACAATATTAAATAGGAAAACTGTGTGTCAGTAATCCAAAATGACAGTTAAAGGCAGTTCATCATTGAATTCAGTGATGTTATCATCTCAGTTCAGTTTAAATAGTATCTGTGCAATAATTTGCAATAAAGTCAATGATATCGTTCTAAATGAAACATCCACAACTAAGCAAGCCAGAGGCGAAAGTGGCAAGGAACCAAAACTCCAGTGATGACAGAACTGAGATAAAACCTTGGGAGAAAACAGGGTCAGTCGGGGGCCAGTTCTCCTCTGACCAGATGAAACCAGAAGTTCAATTCCAGGCTGCAGAAGAATCATCTGTTCCTGGTGGTCTTGTCCCGGTGGTCGTTTGAGACAAGGTCTTTACAGGGGATCTGTATCTGGGGCTCTATTTGTCTTGGTCTCCGCTGTCTTTAAGGGATGTAGAGGTCCCTTCTAGCTGCTGATCCACGATCTGGTCTGGATACGAATTGGTTCTGGTGACTGCAGTGACACTCTGATCTGGATACAGACTGGATCTGGTGGCTATGGTTACCTCGGAATAAGAGAGTAACAGACTAATATTAGCATAGATGCCATTCTTCTTACGATATAGCAAGTACATTGGGTGTTATGGGAACTGTTCCCAGTTCCGGTTTACCTAATTAATGAAGCCTAAAAATCTTTTGACGGATTTGGATATTACCTAGCTAACAGAATTTTGTTACAAGAACACTCTCCAAATATTCATTGTTAGTTCTATGAACATAAAAAGTGTCCAGTTTTCTTGATGTTAGAGGAAAGCTGTGTCAGAAGAAACAGCCGAGCAACAGAGAAGGACTGCAGATTGTGAGTGTTTTGTCTTGTTTTCTCATTAGACTACTGTGTGATCGCCATTGCTAGGAAAGTTTTTGGTTTAAATTGTGTGTGTCTTACCCTGGTAAATACATGCTGAAAGTGGCGCTTGGTTTTGCGTTTGCCTATTGTGGGACTGCCCAGTTTCGATCTGCTAAATAGTGAGGCGTGGCCAGCTGACTTTAAAGGGACAATAAGTAACTTTTTAGGTATTTTATTATCTAAAATCAATATTTTTATTCATAAATATGCCCTCAATGGTGTACAAATACCTATGCCAATGTTTAAACTAATCCTCGTAAATGAAGAATTTATTATCTTTATATACATGGGACGGGTAGGTCGACGGAGGCTTCCATGTAGTTCCGCCATCTTGCAAAACTATAATAGCAGAGAGGGACAAAAAGTACTAAGCCAACGTGTTTCCACAGCGCGTTTTCGGTCAGAGCCAGAAACGCAGGTGCAGAGCAGTGAGAGGCGCTTGAAACTGCACCGGCAAGTTTAAAAGTCTGGATTGCATTCTTATTATGGACCATACATATGCCGCGCCACAGGAGAAGAAAACATCGTCGCCAAAACAGTCAAAAATAGAACGTAAAAGGAAACGTGACCGTAGATTACAGAAAACAAGAGTTAATGTCGGGGAAGCTTTTTCTAGGTGGAAAGAGCTAATGCTTGATAAAGATTTCAAAAGAGACGCTGAAGTGGCCAGTTTTCTTCTCGACAGGTAAGTCAGTGTTACAGTCTATATTATAATATAATAATCTAACAATGCATATAATTCAGAAAATTTAACGAATAAAGAAGACATAACTACTAATTACAATATTTCATGTTTTCCACAGTCAGTAATTCATACTGTAACATTCGTTTGTTTATGGTCATGTTACTGTTTGTTTGAAATAACACACCTGTTCACCTGAAGGAAAACTCGACGAAGTGCTATTAGAAGACATCCCGTCAAATCTTTTTGGTACATATCTCCTACCGTAGATGCTACGCACATTTGAAAAAGCGAGGCGCTGGAGAGCAAAATTAGTTTGAATGCAAAATACAATTTCACCACTAGATGGGAGTAATTCCTACTCAGTGTCCCTTTAAAGAAGAAGAAGATGCATTTCATCCATCATCTTTAATAAACACCTTTTACATTTCTTATTTCATAATATGTTCTTTTTTAAATGTTCTAAATGTGTTCTGTACTGTATAAATTTAAATTATTCTCTTATGTTCACCAAGGCTGCATTTATATATAAAAAATACAAATTAAAAAAAAACTTTCGAGAAAGAACTGTTTTATATATTTAAAAATGTTATTTATTCCTTTGATCAAAAAATAAAACAAAAACAAACAAAAAATAGCTTGTTTTGTCAGCAGCCATTGTTCTAATCTTCAGGTAGTCCAAGTGATATTCTGTATTAACATGCATTCAACTTTAATCCTACAGATTTTTTCTTGGAAGCAAAATCGGATAAACACACAAGCCTTTACTTAGTAGATGACACACTCACCTTGGATTACACATAGCTGGAGGATGCATTTTGCCAGAGAAACAGTTAGACCATTGTTCTGCACAGCAAGGACACAGTAGAGAAAATATTTCCAATGTCACATTATATAAAATTGTACTGTTTACTTTGTTTACAACATCAGCTACTCACAGGAATGGTGCAGTCATATGTAAACAGTTTACATTAAATTGTTGTGAAATATAGTCAAGCCAGGACGAAATACTGCCTGATGTACAAATGCTTTAGCTAAAACTTCCAAAATGTTACTATTTTGTAAATAAAATTTTTCTATGAGCTCATGTTAACTGAGAAACTATGTGAATTATATGTACTTACAAAATATATTTGTCACACTGCTGGACCTCATGCAAATAAATAAATGATTTAATAAATATGATTTAATAATCTAAAATTAGAAATGAAGACCAGTTATAGGGCCTAAATATACACTTTCCATTCAGCATTCATAAAAGTGTATAACCTAAATATAGGCATTAATAAAAAATATTAATTCAAGTATAATAAAAAATACATAATTCTCATACAATGTGTGGAAACAAACCTGTTAATAATGTGTGTGTAATGGTCATGAAAATAATAAGAAAATTATAAGAAATAATAAGAAAATTATATATATATTATTATTCTTTTTATCTTTCAAGTTTGGATTAATCTACTGCTAACATAGTAAAAATATAAGATAATTCAAGGCAACATATAAACCAAATACTGTTTCACCTTAAAACGTTGAGTCACCATTTACACTTATGACCCAACTTTGTCTAACTTATAAAATAATTTATCGTATATGTACCAAAACACAATCACAAAAGCGTCATCTGGGTTATGAATTCTGCATTCCAGGATGGGTTATACAGCATACCAGAGATAAATCATGTTTCCCACAGTCAGTATAGCAGTTTCTTGGCCACTGTAGGTGGTGGCCAAAACCAGCCAGTTAAATATTACTGAAGGCAACATGGCCTTTTTAGCCTTGAACTGGCCACTGTAAATATCCACCAGTGACTCACAGGCTATGGTGAATATTTTAGTGAAGGCCTAAAATAATGTCTGAAATTTGCTGCTTTAGTTAAGTCACATGTGAGGCCTACTCCTTGTCTTCCATTCACTATCTCAAGGGAATTTTTTTAAGGTCATATCCTATTTGCTGAATTGGCACTACCCTGGTAGAACATTTTTGCTCTTTAAAAACACACAATTTGTTAAGAATAGAACATCATGAAGCAGACAGTGCCTGTAAAACTCTCTTTATTGGTAAATCAACCATTCATTTCTGTCTGCATACAAAGTGCATTAGAACGGCCAACCGACAGCAGAGAATGGCTTCCAGCAGGTACTGACATCACACATTCAGACTGAAATCAGACACAATAGACTGAAAAAGCGAATTGTGATTGACGTCCTTTCACAGTGTTTCTGTCTAATTTTAACTTTAGCTTCACTGTGGTTGTAACAACAGTTCTACATCCTAGAACCATATTGTGTAGTCCAACTGAAGAATTTATGCATGTAGAAGTGAACAGTGAAGTACAGTACAGTACAAGTTTTGGACACATCTACTCTGGCTTTATTATTACTATTTTCCATATTTCAGGGTAATAACAGAAATATCAAACAAAACAAAACTATTATTTTGTAGCTTAATGTATTTTCAATGTTGTTGTTGTTGTTGTTTTGTTTTTGTCTGAGGGAGCAAATTTGAAACTTTACATAGTGTTTGTATTTTTATTAGTGCGGTCAAACGAATTAGCGCGATTAATCACATCCAAAATAAAAGTTTTTGTTTACAAAATATATGCGTGTGTACTGTGTATATTTATTATGTATATATAAGTAAACACATGCATGTATACATTTACAAAAAAAAAGTTATATATATTAAATACAAATATTTTATTTTGCATGTGATTAATTGTGATTAATCGTTTGACAGCACTAATTATTTCTATTAAAATAAACAAAAAAAAACTTCCCTCATTTCATTTGCAATTGGCTAAAACTTACTAGGCAATTACCAATCCTTCTGTAAAACAATAAGACATTTTATATAATTAATATTACCATGTAATAGCTGTACAGGCTAAACAGTATGCAAAATAATTTGTACAAATATTATGGATAATATTGGCTTTTTAAATTGAATTCTGTCAAATTTTGTAAAGTTTCATGGTATTAGCAAAAACAAACTGTGGTCAGTGTTCATACCCAGTAAACCTTGTTTTATTCATAGTTTTCAATAAGAAGGGGATATCAAGTACCTGGTCATGTTAGCATCTACAACAGATAGCTCATGTCTAGCTTAGCATAGCTAAGTGCTTGACGAATTTGATCGAATAACAACATAATGGGATTATTCTCCAACCATCTCCAACCATCTAAAAGTTTATAACTATTAATTTCCTATATGTTCAGTCTACCTTTAGCATTTAGCACTGTGGCAAAGTGTGTCCAAAATATGACTGTTAGTGTACTTACTGTACAATATAAGACACACAGAGAGGTATTTGTAAGTATTAGTTTGCCACTTTTTTGGCACAGCTATTTGGGATACTATAGAATAAAGACACAAAATATTAGTTTTAAAAGTAGTACAATAAGCTATTTTCTATATGTACAATAAGAAAAACACATTCTTTTAAATTCACTTGAAACTTGCCACTTAAGATAAAGCAACTCTAGTGTAAAAAGGCATTTTGCTAACTCAAAAAGCTAGAGTTGTCATGGGGGCTTGAAGTTGGGGTCCTGAGTGCATATTCTGCAGAGCAGTGGTGTCACATTTGGCTCGGGCAAAGCTGCGGTGAAAGTATTTGTGGGCGATTTTGGATGGCTCCGGGGCAAGTGGGGTGTCACTTCAAGCTGAAATATAAAGTACAAAATATCAGAAAAAAAAAACATGGAAAATGTGTTCATAGTAATAAGCTTATAATAGAAGCCTTGAAGTCATGTGTTTTAGAGAGTTTAAATCATTTGTATTGTGTGATTTACCACCACGGCCAATTCTGTCCTCAGCACTTTATGAAATAGCTTGCAGCAGGGTATATAAATCTAATACGTAAAAATCATCTTAAATTGTAGATAAGATTTTCATTTCATTTCCTTAGTGTGTGTCATTTTTTCTTTCTTTTTTTTGCTGAGTGGACGTTCCACTTGTTATTAGTGTCTGAAAATGACAGCCGCAATTTCTCTCGTAGCTCTCAGATGTATCTATCTGTTCTTATGAAATCACAACACAAATGTGTCGCAACCTTGACATTCACTGACCTAAACCTTTGGTTTATTACAAAAAATGTTATTTTATAGCGGGTCAGAACCCAGAACCTTGCGGAAAGATTAATGCCGGAGCAACAAATCATGCTTGACATTCAAATGCTGATCCATGCATTTCTTCACTGACCAATAAAACCCTGCGACGGACTGCGGCAGAATTAGGCATCAAATCAAATATTTCACAAGTTCATGTTTTCTCCTTAAATCACAGTGTAATCAGACATTATACAAAATGACCATCTCATTGTACTTTTAAAATTGCTGCTTACAAGGTTTTTTTACTTTTCTAATCCTCCTGATATTGCATGTTGTTCATTTCATCAATACATCACAAAGCCAATTCATCAAAACAGTAAAAGTGCATGTTAAATTATTTATACATAATATATATGACTTCACAACCTGCATGTCTATTTATTTACGGTCCAGCCCACTTGCCTGCTAGGAATTCATTGTCAGGGCATTTCTGTAACTAATGTAAATATATACAAATAATATTGTTAATATTCTATAAATGTAACAATAAAAATAAAAAAAATAAAAATAAAAACATTTGGAAAGAAGGACCAAAATATGAACATAAATGTCTAATGGCCATAAAAAATTAGAGTCCTGATCACTCTGTTATAGTTTAATTTAAAACAATGACCAGCTGGATGTAAATAATCCATATTATAAACTATTTATTACTATTTAAGATCTCAGTAAATCAGTTTTAAGGGCCACTTGTAATGTTAGTCAATTTATTTTCTATCTTAGAAGTCACTCCTTTACTCATATATCAGTAGATCTAGGGTTATTTACAGTAACTGTGAGGGCCAGATATCTGAACACTGAATTTCATGAATTAATATTCTTAGTATAGTAAATAAGCTATTAAAGTTACAGTACCTTTTCATAGTACTCAATGAACTCTGCTATCTTAAAGAAATAAATAAAATTGAAGGTACATAAGCAAGCCATTGCTAATAGGAATTTTCTTTTGAGCAATCAATTGTCCCTGATTCACCAGTTTAAGATATCTTCAGTCCTGGACACTTGAGTTTTATACTCTACCAAATGGTATCCTACAACGCCACCACGTGGCAAAAAAAAAACACTTGTATTACCTGTGTGGGAAAATCCAGGTCCAAAATCATCAGCTTCAGACCACTAGTCTTCCTGTGGATGACAGCAATCACACAGTTAAGAGCATACTGTCCCTTCATCTGCTATAAATGCTTCCTGTATAACGTGTTTATAGCCATAATTCCATTATTCAAGAGTTTTATTCACTGTTTTGGTGTAGTTCACCAAACTATCTGATGCACTTTGAACAAGGCATTTTCTGCATCCTGGGCCTTCAAACAAAACAGTTGTGTGTAAATTCCATAAAAATAAAAAAAGACAGGAAAAGCATGAAAATAATAAAACTGAAACCCTAAACCCCAACAGTATATGGCCATCCAGACAAGTCAATAGCACATTTTATTACTGACACTGGTAACAGAAAATATTTGCATGATGTTGACAAGAACCAAGAACACTGTCATATCAGCTAGAAAAACAAACAAACGCACCAAAAAATACTAAATGCACCTTCCATAGAAATATATATTTGAAAAAAGTAACAACATAGACAGTACATATAAACATATACAACATAGATGTCAAATAATTGACAAAACAAAGTTAATCTAATAATAATTCAACTCTGATTAAACAAAACACCTAGAATAAATACTTTTTATGTCTTTATTGAACACATAGGACCCAGCAATTGCCATAGCAAACATTATAAACTGTTCAAGTGTTCAATAAAAATATTCCAAAAGTATTTTGTTTGAGCAAGTTAAAGCTGCTGTAAGTGTGGTAGGTCGTCCCGCTGCTTTCTGCCAGTGTTAAGTGAATTTGATCACTACAAAACCCACCCCCTGAATACTTGTACACGCAAAATGAGTGACACATCAACGTTTTCTGATTGGCTAACGTGTGTCTATTTAAAGGAAGTCAGGTCACTTGTGTGTGTTTTATTTTTATTTTTTTCTGTATTCTTCTCTAAGCAATTTAGGAGAAAGATCTCAGCCAAAGTTTATACTTTAAAGAAATCTGAAAGAATGAGCTAAAAAAAAAAAAAAAAAAAAAAATCACTGTGTGATTTTGAAGAGGCCTACATCAGTGACTCCTGTCTGATAACAGGGACATTTTGTTTGTAATATCGAAAAAGTGAATCATTTTCAGCAGCTTTAAACAAAAAGCTTTAAACTGTAACAATACGTTTAAATTGCTTGACTTTTTGTATAATCAAGCAATTTAGTTACACAAATATAAAGGAAAAACTTATTCAGATGCAAGTATCTAGTCCAGTGGTTCTCAACCTCACTGACTCAAACACAATATTATAGGCGTTTATTATATATAAATTTTAATAAATTATTTATTTTAAGATTTTAAGCAATTTTTTTATTAAAATAGTTTGAACGCTCAGGATTCTTGTATTTGGTGTCCATTTCCATTCCCTACTCCATTTCCCATAATCCCCTGCTGAGGGCTAATTACCACCAGGTGTTCCCCATTACCACTCCCCTATATAAACTGTGTTTGGACTCTCAATATTTGGGAAGTCTTGTTTAGTTCTGTCTGGCATTTTCCCTGTGTTTGTTCCTTCCTTCCGCGTTTGATCTTGGATTGTGTATACTGACTGTGATTCTCTGCTGCCTGCCCCGACCTCTACTTGTTTCTGTTGCTGATTTTGGATATCCCCTGAAATACCTGACACTGTTCTATGATCTCTGGCTGTTTGACCATTCTTGAAAATTAAAGTACTGCATATCGATCCGAATGTCTGACTCCGTGTTACACATATGTTCAAACAAAATGGAAGATCTAGAATTCGGTTACGTTTTTTAGTTTTTACTTTCAGGAATAGAAAATGAGTAAAAAACTTGAATATTTGATCTCTGGATGTGGGCAGGAATGAAACACCCCTCCCCACTGATTGGTCACAACCAAACATTACAACATAATAATAGTCCTAAAAAATTTAATAATAATAGTTTATTTCTATTATGTTATCACTTTCTCTTCATCAAACAGCCAGATTAATGAATGGCTTGACACAAACCGTACAGAGGCAGACCTAAGACAGAGCTATCTTACAACTTCGAACAGATTACTTTTCCATTATTCCATTATGAACAAAGGCTTCAATACCTGTTCTCCTATTCACCAGATTATGGAAATAATTTATATCGTAACTTATTACCACACTGCAAAATAGTGTTGTTCTTCCTCAATATTTTTTTGTTATTTTTTCAAGTGCAAAAGTTTAAAGATTCTTAAATAAAGATGCAATTACTTGATAAGCATAATTACATTAGATAATGAAGTCTTGATTTCTGTAGAACTGATCAAAATTTAATTTAGAGTTTATGATTAAAACTAGAACAAATATCTGTCAGTGGGCTAAGAAAAATCAACTTAATACAAAGGGAAAACAGATATTTTAAGTATAAACTCACTTAAATTTCAGTTCAGCTTTTTAAAGACAGTTCACAATTGTATCTCAAAAAAGGATGAGGCATTTGTATTGGAAAACAAAAAATAAGGAAGACATTATTTTTTTGCAATGCATGGCACATTTAATGATCTGATTTAAGACTTTTTAAGAACTTAATTTGTGTAAGGGGCAAATTAAGACTTTAATACAGAAAATTTAATGTAGCATTTTAGCTTGTTATAAACCTAGTTTTGTGGAATAAATTATTTTAAGCCATATTGTGGGCCCATTGTAAGTGTACTGAGGTCCCTGGTTGAAAACCACTGATCTACTCAATCTGAAAGATCTGGAACACAACCGATGACATGCACCAGTGCCCCTATCTCCACTGACCACAACATGCTGAAATGAACTAAGATATGCTATAGTACCTCTGAGGCTTGTTCCTCTTCCTCCTGTAATGAAGGAATTCAGTATTAAAACAGAAGATAATGCATCAATGTATTTGAGTGACAGAAAAAGCTATTGAGGTAGAAGGTTATGCTACACCCAGATTAAGTTCTTTGAGCTAAAGGTATAAAAGAGAATGGCAGTGGAAGAGAGTTTGAGTGGATATATGTGTGTTTTTCCACAGTTTAGAAAGATCTGAAAAGTGACAGCGACTGGATAGAACTTCCATGATTTCTGCTCCTGTAAAATAAGTGAGGGCTGGAATGACTGGATGAGCAAAGAATGAAAGAATCCAGAGAACTGAGAGACATAAAGAGCTAAGCAGAATGTAAGGGAGAGCAGATGATGATCATGGAGATGGTCTGCAAAGGACACTACAACTGAGTGCAAGCAATAAAAAGATGATGTGTTAGGTCACAAAAAAAATAAATAAATAAATAAATTTAAAAAAATTATATATATATATATATATATATATATATATATATATATATATATATATATAAAATCACATAGCTGGTTAGAAAACATGCTTTCACACACCGAGTAGAGCTCATGTGGCTGATGTGAGTCATCTATTCTTTGACGCAATGTATTTTGTTTAAAGCACTATATAAATAAAGGTGAAAAAAAATGTGAGTAAATCTTGTCCACAGTATTTCCTGATCATGTTCCATCTTTGTGCAACATGATTGTTTGAGTATACAAAGGTATTCATATGTGCAGTCAGGATTATTTGTAGAATTTATTTTTTTACTTCTTGATAATGTGTATAAGTGTATAACCAAAAAAATTAATAAACACAAAAAGTATGCACAGTATACCTAGGAACATTTCAATAAAAACATCTGATGTTGTGTAAAAAAAAATTGATTTTGGGCTGTAAGGTATTATGGAAATGTAATATAGGCATAGGTGTTATTTGACTAATTAGTACATCAAGTAGTGCAAATATTTAATCTGACAATGATTTGATTGCAATTCTTTTTTGCATTTCAGATTGATACTAATTCAAAAATATATTTGAAGAATAGTCTGTAAGTGTTTTGTATTTTTTCTAATTTGATTTTAGCATGGTTGTCGTTAAGACACATTGTTTTGTTTACTGTGTGTACTGTGGTAAACACATGCTAAAGTCGCGTTTGTTCTCGCGCATATCGCATGGCTTTGCAGTTTTGTTTTAATAAGTAGTAAGGCATGGCCAGCTGAATTTAATCATGTGGAATCGGGGAAGTATATATGTGCTAAGTACACCACGCCAGCTTTCGTGTGAAGACCGATGAGTGTAAAGACCAAAGTGGCTCAACTGAGACTGCACTGCTCTCGGTTACTGAAGCCCTGAGACTGGCAAGAGCAGCTTCAAAATCCTCAGTACTCATCTTGCTGGATCTGTCTGCTTCTATTGACACAGTTAACCACCAGATCCTCCTGTTCAACCTCATAAAGATGGGCATCTCAGGAACTGCAGTCCAGTGGTTCAAGTCTTACCTCTCTGGTTGGTCCTTCAGGGTGTCTTGGAGGGGTGAGGTTTCTAAGTCACAACTTCTTCCTATTAGGGTTCCTCAAGGCTCAGTACTTAGACCACTTCTTTTCTCCATCTACATGTCATCTTTAGGATCCGTCATTCAGAAGCATGGCTTTTCCTATCATCATTGTTGTTCTGATGACACTCAACTCTACTTCTCATTCCAACAATATGATTCGAGAGTAGCTGTTCACACTGCAGCCTGTCTGACAGATATTTCTTGCTGGATGAAGGATCATGACCTTAAAGGGGGGGTGAAATGCTATTTCATGCATACTGAGTTTTTTACACTGTTAAAGAGTTGGATTCCCATGCTAAACATGGACAAAGTTTCAAAAATTAAGTTGTAGGTTTGAAGGAGTATTTCTGTTCCAAAAATACTCCTTCCGGTTTGTCAAAAGTTTCGGAAAGTTTTTTTCGAGTATGGCTCTGTGTGACGTTAGATGGAGCGGAATTTCCTTATATGGGTCCTGAGGGCACGTTTGCCTGAAAGATCGCGCGCTCCCGTATAGCAGAGCAGAGAGAGGCTGTGCACAGACAATCACTGATCAGAGCGAGAGCGTCGCGGAATGTCACAAAAGGAGTGTGTTTTTGGTTGCCAGGGCAAAACTTCTTAAAATATCTCTGCCTCCTTGTTAGTGCGTCCCTCTCCCCTACCAGAGACCCGGGTTCGAGCCCCGCTCGGAGTGAGTCGTTGCTGCTGCTGCTCTCGTTCAGTTTCAGCCTTCACAGCTGTCACAGCTTCCAAACGCTCTCAACACAAAAGCCTACTGGCGCTCGTGATTCTTTAGCTCCGCCCACACGTCACGCCTCCAGGCGCTCGTGTTTTTCCGGGAAAAATCGGTACAGACTGTCTTTCTCTTATGAATATAATAAAACTAAATACTTTTTGGAGTTATGTAGGATGCAGTACTACTCTATAGGTACTCAATATTAACAGGATATTGAGTGAAAATGAGCATTTCACCCCCCCTTTAAACTCAACCTTGCTAAGACAGAACTACTGTGGTCTCAGCCCACCCAACACTTCATCACAACCTATACAGCTAAGGTTTTGTCAACCATAACTCCTTCCAGGAGAGCCAGGAACCTTGGAGTTGTGATGGATGATCATTTAATCTTCACAGACCATATTGCTACAATGACCTGGTCCTGCAGGTTTGCCTTATACAGCATTAGGAAGATTAGGCCTTTTCTAACAGAGCAGACTGCACAACTCCTTGTCCAAGCTCTTGCTCTCTCTGGACTTTTGTAATGCTCTCTTGGCAGGCCTTCCCGCATAAACTTTCAAGCCTCTGCAACTGATCCAGAGTAGTCTTCAATGAGCTGAAGAAAGTTCACGTCACACATCTCTTCATCAGTTTGCATTGGCTGCCAAAAGCATCAAATTCACATCAAATTCAAGGTACTGATTCTTGCCTACAAGACAACCACTGGCGTTGCACAAATATACCTAAACTCACTAGGTCAGACCTACACGTCCTTAAAAAAGATTGCATTCTGCAAGTGAACGAAGCCTCGTGGTTCCATCCCAAAGAGGCACAAAATCACTCTCACTAACCTTTTCCTGGAGTGGTACCAGCTAGTAGACCAACCTTTTAAATTTTCAAACATTTCCAAAAAACATCTAAAGACATCTTTTTCACCATCACCTGACCAATTAATACTAGCACTTACCTATTCTATTCTATTCTACTCTGCTCTACTCTACTCTACTCTACTCTACTCTACTGACCTTAGTGTATATCAGTCACTCCTCTCCTCCTTTTCTGTTTCTCCACGGCTTAAACAACATACTACCACAACAAAATTAACAACTGTTCTGACTCTATCATGCTTTTCAAAACCTTTTCTTCTCTTCTTTGAACTCCTCAGGAACTGAACTCCAGTGGTTCAAGTCTTACCTCTCTGGTAGGTCCTTCTATTCTGTTCCATTCTAGATCGCTCGAGGGCCACACCAGACTGTTCCTGGTGATTTCCAACCTCTCTAGCTATCTGGATAATGCACTCTGTGAGTTCTATGATGCCAGTTTAAACTCCACGTACACCACGCCGTCATCCGAGGAAGGTCCTCGAGTGAATTTCACCATATTTGTGGAGTGGACACTGGCAAGACACGCATCCCTGTTTACCATCTTTCCTGAGTGTCACCCCAGATCCAGTGCCCAGCCCACCATCTCCCCACTGCATGGAGCGCGTGCCAGAGCACACCACTGATGGAGAGCCAGAGCCTGTTCCTAGAAGGTTTGCCTGATCCCATTCGAGTTAAGCCCAGAGAGGGCTCCTATTCCTGAGTTAAGCCCAGGGAGGGCTCCCGTTCCAGAGTTATGCCCAGAAAGGGCTCCCATTCCAGAGTTAAGCCCAGAGAGGGCTCCCATTCCTGAGATCATCCCTGAAAGCCGGAATGCTCAGAAATACCTGCCCTTCCGCCCAATCCTGCCTCCTTCACTGATGTCATCTGGCAGCCCCTCTGCTTGCCCTCAGCCTACCATCTATACAGTGTGAGCTCCACAGGACTGCCATCCTCCATCGTCACCATGGCCAGAACTCCAGACTCCACCTCAGCTTGTTGACCCACTGGCTCTACCATAGCTCTTGGCTCCCTCCTCTCTGCCGTGGCCCATGTGTCCACTGGCTCTGCCAGGCTCCCCTGTCCCTCCAACTCAGCATCTTTCACTGACCATCCTCCACCTCGGGACTCCACACCTCCTGCTCCTTCTCAGCCCTCTGTTGCTCTGGCTCCACCGCGGCCATCTGGATACCCGTCTCCACCTCGGTCGCCGCCATGGCTGAGGTTTGAGTCCAGCTTGGCTCCTCCTGCTCCAAGCTCTTCCTGTCTCCTCCCTGGCTATTTCCTCCTGCAGTACCCCCTGGACTCTGTCTGCCAGCTCCCTCCCGGGTGTCCATCCTCCTCCGGAACCTCATCCTTAGTATCCAACCAGTTCCTCCCAATGTTGTTTCTAACACAACATCCTTGTTACCGCATAAATGTACATTAAAGTACTAAAGAATATTAAGTATCAGCATGCACTATAGGGTTAGGGTTAGAATTACAGTTTTCTTTAGGGTTAGTTGCATGTGATAATGCATATTTTAATTTAGACCCCTACGTAAACTAAATAAGCTAAATGTATTTTATGTTGTATGAATGATACACTGATGGGCTTGGGTGTATCACTTTTGTCTATGATATGTTACATTTGGTCCAAAACTCTGCAGGACTGACAATACAGGTGATAGCAATGAATGGATATCTTGTGCAGTTAGAAAAAAAAACAAACACAAAGGCAAAAGAAAAAGAGAAGCAATACAGAGACAAAATCTTAAAGAAAAGGAAAAACATGTATCAATCTACCTCAAGCTCTCTGAGTTCTTCTTCCTCCTAGAGGGGAGAACAGACTGAATGAGATGAGAGGAAAGTGAGAGCTAAAGCTGAAGAGAACAACACAGGAGACACATGCAACTGAAGAAACAGATGGAGAGAGAAGAAAGAGGCTGGCGGGAGGCAGCTAGAGAGGAGAGAATTCAAACAGAAGGTTAGAAGGAAGAATGAAGGAATGAGGAAAATCAGTGGCCAAATGAGGGGAAAAAATGCAAATCACAAGTACAACAACAGAGACAGAGAGACACTGCTCATCAAATCCTAGTTACCTCAGACACCAAATCATCTTCTGCCTAGGAAAAAACAGATGGGGAGAGAGGAGAAGGGATAGAAAGAAGCTTTTAACTTGCCAAATTTGGACAAAAGAAATAGAATGGATTAACTGAATTCAGTAATTTCCAGCAGGTGTGCTATCTGGTATAATTCAATACATTAATTTAAAAAAGCCTTCAATTAAATATCAGATACATACAGTACACTCAGGTTAAGCAGGATGTACTTAAAGCAAATCTTAATTGCTTGATTGTTGTACCATCCAAAAATATAAATTACATTATTGCCCAGCTATTAAAGTTGAATGCATAATAAATCCTACAGCATACATACATGTTCTATATTGTGCTTATTAAAGCCATACATTCAATAAAAATATCAATATAGTGCAGGATTTTTGTCTATGGTTAGATTTTGACAAGTGGGCATTAAATATCAGAACAGTGTCAGTATTTAATATCAACATAAACCATTAATCTAACAGTAGAGTATTTTTCTACTGTTAGATATCGTAATTATTGATGATGATTAGATGACAACATGATTTAAATTACCAATAAGCTTTGTTAATGGTGACCGGTTCTGTGACTGCCATTCAATTTGCCCAGATACATGTGGTTCAGTGCATCTTGGGGTTTTTTTTTCTTTTTGGATTTGCGGAACAGGCGTCACCCTAATGATGATTAATATTTGTCCTGCTTGCTATTTTATTAACAGCAAAAAGATAAAGAGAAAAAAAAACAATTCTAAAGAACTGTTTTGATAGAGAACTTTTTTCAAGTAAAAGGCTTTTACAAACAGAAAATGCATCCATCACACCTGTAAGGAAAAGGGGGAAGGAAAATTAAACACAGGCAAAACCCAATGCAAACGAGTCGCCTTCCAAAAGAAAATGCTTTTGAGTTAATGACTGATTGTGAATAAAAAAAAAAAAAAAAGATATGGATTCAAAATAAATAATAATAATTATAATGGAAATGTTGTCAGGAAGATGAGAAGGAATGGATGGGAGAGAATAGTAGAGTTAAACACACTCCAGATCTACAATCTGTTCATTCTAGAATAAAAATCACCTCTGAGACCAGATGATTGTCCTCAACCTGAAACAACCAATAGTGAACATTAGCTTTGTCTTTAATGATCTTTCTGACAAGCGGTTAATTGCATTTTTAACTCTCAACTTGAAATTTTTTGATGATAAATAATTTCAATAATAATAAAAAAGATCTACTCTTTACAAACTCTCATAACAAGGAATACTATTATATATTAGGCAGAACAAAATAATAAATAATACATATGCACTAAAAGTATGAATGTGATTGTTTCCATGAGTTTTCTAGGCCTGTAAACCATAATTGTTCTCTGAAATATCCAGGCTTTCCATGACCATGAGATTCCTGAACAACTCCAACCACATCTAATACATTGACAAAATTCAAATAAAGCAATTATTGTGCCTATACCTTGTGCTACACACATTTCTTTGAGCAAGAGCAACGATTTCATTTTGATTGCATGCTTAGCATGCTGCAATTCTATAAACCAGAAGCAGTCATTTATCTGCTATAAATGATGTCACAGACTAACATAAATCTTCTTGAAGTGCATGCAGACTAAAGCCAATGTTGTTAAATTTGCTTCTTAAGTGACAAAGAATATTGATTTCTGTCTTACCCTGTCCTCTTCTCCTTCCTCCTGTGAGTCATAGAAGAAAATAAATGGTTCAGTCAGATTAGTAATATACATAATTATCAATATATCTATCTTTCTATGGTTATGTTGTTATATAGTGATCAAGACAGGCAGAATTAAGCAGTTTTTTCTTACCTGCTCTTCCTCCTCAGCCACCTTTCTCTATAAAAAAAAAGTTAAATACTAAAATTAGCAAATTACATTAGGCAGAATGAACTGAATGAACTCTCTAAAATCCACAACAATCTTGCAAGTCACACGGTCAACACTAGCAAGAATCAAACTACAAGAGAGGAGATGGTAAAGCAGAGAGTTAGATGTTAATTTCTGTTGCATGGGAGAGAACCTGCATAAAAGACCTGGAGGTTAACAGATGAAGCAAAGGATGAGATTATATGGAAGAAGAATGAGCTGCTATGGGAAAACAGGTGATGCTTGAAGAGGAATGAGGGTTAAACAGGACTTTTAATGGTCAGTTACACTCTCTTCGTCTTCTTCTGCTGGTTCCTTCTCTTCTGCGTTCTCTTCTTGAGCATCTGTCTCTGCCTTCTCGCCTGAATCTTCTTCCGTGTGTGCATCTCCATTCTGCTCAGCCTCTACGAGGTCTTTTTTCTAGAAGAACAAACAGTGCAGCCCAGGAAAAGAGAAATTAAAACTGTTTTGACAGTACAGGATCTGCAAAGGCACTGGCATAAAGCACCGTTGATTCGTTTTAGAACTGGACCCTCAGGATGAAAACAGGCATGAGTTAATGCACTGGAGGAACATTCACCAGTGAAAAGTGAGAAATAGTGATAGGAAAGAGGGTTTGTTGTGTTAGACAATGCCAAGCTATGTGTAAAATGGACATTATCAATCAGTTTGCAATGTTGAAAAATCCATTCTTCTTTCAAGACACTGGAAGAAAAATGTTTTCCTCAAAGAAACATTAAAGTAATAGGATTGTAATTAAAAAGATGCATATACAAAATATAGGTGTAAGTACAAGTAACCACATGATTGCAAATATAAAGTAACCTAAAATTGCAATTCTTTTAACTTAATAATTTGAAAGCATGAGAAAGCACGCCTGATTAAATGTGATTAATAACACAGCACAAATGCAGTTGGTTAACAGAAACAGCATGCTACATGTGCAAAGGTTTATATGAGGCTATGTTTGGAATGGAATGTTAAGATATTTCACCCAAATACAAAAATCATAATTTACTCATCCTCATGTTGTTCCGAAACCCAATTAGTTACTTTCTTCTGTTGAACACAAAGGAAAACATTCTAAAGAATGTTGGTAACCAAACAGTTGGACTTCCATTCTATGGTTGCCATTATTCTTCAAAATATCTTCTTTTTTGAACAACATGAGGGTAAGTAAATGACAAAATTTGGGCGAACTATCACTTTAATATCAGTTAATTACATAACATGCACTAATGACCAACAATACTACAATATTTATTAATCTTAGTTCATGTTAATTTCTACATTTAATCAAAATATCTGTTAACGTTGGTTAATGCAATGTGAACTTTAATGCACAACTATATCTTTATTAACTTACACTAACAAAGGTTAATTGTTCTGTATACTAACCCAAACATAGCCTAGGTCAGCGGTTCTCAATTCCAGTCCTCGCGCCTCACTGCTCTGCACGTTTTGTACATTTCTCTTATTGCTTCAGACGTTTGTTCTATTTGAACATAAGTGCCCTGCGAAGTGGACATCACAGGATATTCCGCCATGATTCCAGTTCGAATCGAACATATATGTTCCATTCAAAGTGCATTGAAGTGTGCAAGACGTGAACTTAAATTGTATTGATTTACAGAGGTATATGATGTCACACTTGTCCGTGTGTGCAGACGGACGTTGTCCAACGCAAATCCGTGAATGAATGTTCCGAAGTGAAGTAAACTTCAACAGATTTCCGATTTTCATCCGATTTTGAGCCAAATTCTGACTCGTGCAACTCGTCGTGCAGTGTACAAGGGGAAACGAGAGGCGATTAACCTCTCCCGACCGGCAATCGGTTGGTCGGATGGATTTCTGACATGTTAGAAATTTTGGTCGCCTCTCGTGAGGTATCGCACTATTGAGGCAGGGCTACGAACCAATTTTCTGCGTTTCCCTCACTGCGCGTGCGCGAAACCATAAACGAAGCCATGGTGACACGGCGTGTAGCATGGACTGAAGTGATGGAGGGAAAACTTATGTTATGACAAAGAAAAAGAAAAAAAGAGGGAAGAAAACGCCTGCTTACCTCCAGTTCACGTTGCAAAATGGATAAACCATATTGGCCACAGCCTCCGAGCCACCTGCGCATCTAGATATGCCTACGCCTTTTTTTTTTCTTTTGACGTTTCAGCACACAGAATTGCGCATATCACCAAAGCAGTGCGTTTATCCCGGGAAAGCATGTTTATTCAGAAACCGCCACAAACATCCAGGTTCTGAGGGATCCTACATGTTGATTCGGTTGATTCCTCACGTATAGTGTGAGCAGTTAAATCGCAACTCGGCAATCGGACCGTACAGTGAGCGCATAAAAATCGTGAGCTTTGGCTTTACATCGCAAGCGATCTACTCGTACAGCGTGAGTTGGTACCTTGCCGAAATCGCACAGTGTATGCCCGCCTTAAGGGAGTAGGGAGCAGTAAACACTGTGTAGGGACCATGTCAATCGGAACACAGTTCATGCACGGAGCTCACTTCTAACGAGCTGATTGTCTGAATCAGGTGTCTTAACAAAGAGAGACATACAATATGTGCAAAGCAGTGGGGCACGAGGACTGGAATTGAAAACTGCTGGCCTAGGTATTAAGTTAAGACAGGTGAACAAAAACCTAGTGATTGGAAAAGTAGACGAGGGGCATACAGTTGACATGTCTGGAAATGCACTGAAAGTGAATATCAGTTAAATATGATGTTTAAAAAATCATCGGATATTACTGTTGTGTCATCATCAAGATCTTCCTCTGTGCCAGATCCATTATGAAGCTTTTGTGCTTTTTCCGCTTGTTGTGCCTCCTGCGCCAAGAAAGATTTTTATTAAAACAGTGGAGAAATAATTTCATCGTTGTCAGCAGGGGAAAGTTTCACCAAAAATGCTAAAAAGAAGAGAGGAAGAAAACAGATGGATAGAATTCTACAGCCGATAGTGATGACACACTCTCACGAGGAAATCACTTCACTGATGTTTATCCATCCACCACCAAAGAGTCCTCTGGTAATGTTGAATGTTTTAGAGAATTCCAAGAAGTTTGAGACATTGCATTTACAGTTATTTGATTCGATTTTTCAATGAGAATTGATGTGAATTTAATCTACATACATTAAAGGAATACTCCAGCCCAAAATGACAATTTTGTCATTGATCACTTACCCCCATGTCATTCCAAACCAGTAAAAGCTTTGTTCATCTTCAGAACACAATTTAAGGTATTTTGGATGAAAACGGGGAGGATCGAGACAAGAAAAATACACTGTCAAGGTCCAGAAAAGTATGAAAAGTATCATCAGAACACTCCATCTGCCATCAGTGGTTCAACCGTAACGTTATGAAGTGACGAGAATACTATTTGTATGTGAATAAAACAAAAATAATGACTTAATTCAGCTATTTGTCTCCTCTGTGTCACTCCACATAAGTGTAGCCCTATTTTGGCGAATCTGAGCTGTACGCAGGCAGCGTACACTCTTCTGTGTTATTGTTTTACTTGCATACAAAAGTATTCTCATCGCTTCATAATGTTATGGTTCAACAACTGAAGGTAGATGGACGATTTTGATGATGATTTTCATACTTCGACAGTATATTTTATGGGACAGTCACAAGCCTCCCAGTTTTCATCCAAAATATCTCAAATTGTGTTCTGAAGACGAACAAAGCTTTTACGGGTTTGGAACGACATGGGGGTAAGTGATTGATGACAACATTTTCATTCTGGGGTGGAGTATCCCTTTAAAGTGGAAAAAGGATTTAAAGAGTTTTGAGAAAAAGAAGAAAAACATCTTTCAGATTCTTTACCCTACTTCTCTGTTATTCCATGATACTCTCATTACATCTACAGGATAGCTGAGGCCAAACATTTTTTTACGTCCATGTCACACAAGAAAAGGGAAACACACACAGAAATACAACCTTAGATCCTGGTGGAGGTGTCAGACCCAAAAATTCATAAACTGTGTTGTCCTCTTTGGCTTCAAAGAATGTGTCATAGTCCTGCAATTTAGGAAAATAGTATTAGTATTTTATAGCATTTAAGGTAACAACACAGCAATGTAATTTCAGTAAAATTCAAAAGAAGCTATAAAACATAATGTCAATGCTGGGTTTTTTTCTTTTCTTCTTTTTTCTATAAAACATGGATGTAGACTTATTTGCACTATATTTAAAATCTTATGAAGCCATACAATAACTTACAGTAAAGCAGGTTTAATATATATATATATATATATATATATATATATATATATATATATTTTTTTTTTTTTTTTTTTTTTTTTATTAACTTTTTTGCCATTATTCACGAGATTCTATATTCTATGGTTTCCATTGCAAGCAAATAAGTTCCCTGTGTGTATCCAGAAGGTAACTTCTGTTCTAGCAGGTTCTTACCCCACAATACATCTCCTCATTGAAAATCTGTGGAGGAAGAGGAATTCCATTGGTGGGCTTCTTTTCTCCAGGGACATTTTCCCTCATCCACATCCGGTTGTCCTCGTTTGAAGCAATGTCAAGCGGCGCGTAATCGATTTTAAGGGCCTCAAGAAACCCGACAACATCTTGCTGTTTCTTTTTGATCTGTGGTATTGGTAATAACAGAGTACTGACATGAATCCCAAGATGAAACAACTTTTTTTATATTTCTCCACATTGTAAATTTCTCCAAATTCAAAATCCATTCCAGATAATACATATATGTGAACTGTAGTAGATATCTTGAATAGTGAAATAGTGAAATAATGATCAGGTGCTAATAGTTATCACATAGAAAAATCCTTACAAGATAGGGTTAGAACATGTACCTATGGGACCCATAATCATTGTCCAAAAAGAGATACACTGACATTTTCCACATGCAAAACTAACACACACACGTGATTTAAGATCAAATAAATCATCACCTTGAAACTATAATGTTCTAGCTGACAATTTTATCATAATTTAGTTATTTAGATTCTGTGACAACTTATTTAAATCATGTGATATTTGCATTTTTAGATTTTAAGTGTACATTTTGGGACTTTTTATTTAGAAAACAAAAAGTTATCAACAAAGTACAGAATGCAAAAGCTTTGAAGCTCGATATTTCAAAAACACACAGAATGCAGAATCTTTTCTACTTAGTTTAGTGTTTTGTTTTGCATGTTTGCACTATTTACATTATTTTATTTTATTTTAGCACTATTTATTGCTTTCCAATGTACCATATTATGTGACTCTAATATAAGAAGTGCATTAATTACTGCAAAATAAAATTACACGTTTTGAAATTTACAATCTTCTTGTACAGAAATAAAGACATCTCATGACAACAAAATGTCATTCTGGTCTACATATGTGCAAAAATACAAATATCTGGTCAATATTTCTGCAAAAAAAAAAACTGTTACAATTTGGTCTATTTATTTCAAACAATGACCACAACAAACTGAAAGTCCAAAAATTAACCTGATTTGTTAAAATTTATATTGCGACCTCTACCTTGTAACACTTGAATGCTAGTCTCCATGGTTCAGACTGTAAATTACATTTCTAAAGTAGGCCAATTTTTAAATCTCGCTCGATAACTTGTTAAAACATGATTGTATCAAAGTATATTTTTGCTCATGATAAAATTAGAAGATTAGATCATTAGCACTGTTATCTGTAAAAACCAATAAATAAACATATTTACCAATACCAGCGAATAAACATTCGTTCAGATTAACATCTGAAATCGATTCTGAAAGTAGTTTCATGTTTAAAGGAATAGCTGCAGCGGTCTGGAATGTGATCTCAGAGATATTTAAGGAAACTAGCGGAGCTGCAACTGTTATTAGGTCACTCAGGATTATTTAAACTGACTTAAGTTAAACCAGCTTTTATTAAGAAGAGTTTAAAACACATCCACCGCTGATTAAAGCTAATGTGCGTTGAACTATCGATAGATTCAAACACAATCAAAGTGACCTGTTGAACGACTGAACAATAACACACGCGCTCTCCAGATTCTTACCGCCGTCGATCCAGAGGAGGACGCCAGGAAGACTTTAATGACCATTTTGTGGAATTGCAGAATAAATGATCAAGGGGAAAGTGTTAAAAGACACCGCAGTCCACTGGAAAGCACACACAGCTCAGCAGCCTCGACTCGAGCTCTCGTCTATTTCTGTCCCCAGCGCATCATCATGTGTTTGACCCACTGCTGCCTGAGTGATTGGCAATTTCAGCTGTCTGTCCACATCAGGAGCTGCTAAAGTTAGTGGAACGACTTGCATATATGGACAGAGATGCTGTTTTTTTAGGAAACGTGCAATTTGTAAACGTGTAAACAAAAAATATTCTTTAAAGAGTTCGTACTATTTAAACTCGTCTAGTTAATATTGCTTATCATCACTGCTGTTGTTGCTTTTATTATTATATTATATGATCTTCATCTTATGACAAAATGGAAAGTTCCCACAGATTTGAATGGGAAAGTTCCCACACTCTCAGGGTTGTTGTCAAGGGAAACAGCAGAGAATGTTGTCCTGGGCTCTGTGTTGAGGGGGGACCACTGAGGTCTTCTAAAGTTAGTTCCTGACTGGGTCTAGAGATAGCCTAGCCTACCCACCAAAATGTGCTCATGCACTCTGTAACAGGACATCATAGAGGCTTTTGGGTGGGGTTTTTTTTTTTTACTCTGAGCAACAAGAAACAATAATAATTAATTAATTAATTAATACAAATAAATTAATAATAAAAAACAGCATGAATAGGTTATTTACTCCGCCAATGTGTGGTTTGGCCTATAGACATAATAAATTTACTTTGTTATTTATTATTGTCATGATCGGTGATACAGGAAACACGGAGAGAGAACCAATTGCAGGTATGACATTTATTAAGGGGTAATCCAAAGGGGTAAACAGTCCAGGCAGGGTCAAAACCAGAATATCCAAACAACATGAAAACAAGACAAGAAGATAAGGCAAGGGTAAGACTGATTTGACGGACATGAATAATCATAAGACATTAAACAAGGACTCCGTGACACATACTCAGACAGACAGGGTATAAATACACAGAAGGTAATGAGGGAACTGGAGACAGGTGGGGAATAATCAATTAACCCAAACAAGGAAGAAGGTGACCAAATAAGGGAACAGACAGTTCATAAAGTGACAGACACCGTGGAAAAGAAGGACACCTAGTGGAGACCCAGGGAACACAACCCAGACACTGTGACAGTACCCCCCCTCAACGGAGCGGCTCCCAGACGCTCTATGGCAGACACAAAACAGAGACCAGGTGGAGGCTCAGGGGGAGGGACAGAGGGCCAGAAAAGAAAAAACATGGGGAACAGACACCAGAAGTGTGAACACAAAACAGGGAGACCAGGAGGGAGGAGGACCGGAGGAGGTTCAGGGGGAGGGATGGAGGGCCAGACTAACAGAGAAGAACAGGGACAGGAGTGAACACAAAAACAAAAGGCAAAAAACAACATGAAGCCCCCCAGGGCGGAGCAGAAGACCACCACGTCCTTTTGTGGTCGAGGCCAGAGTCCTCCAGGGTGGGGCAGAAGACCACCCCAACCGTGTAGTCAGGGAGAAAGCCCCCCAGGGCGGAGCAGAAGACCACCACGTCCTTGTGGTCGAAGCCAGAGTCCTCCAGGGCGGAGCGGAAGACCCCCACAGCGGTGTGGTCAGGGCGGAAGCCCCCCAGGGCAGAGAAGAAGACCACCACAGCCATGTGGTCAGGGCGGAAGCCCCCCAGGGCGGAGCAGAAGACCACCACAGCCATGTGGTCAGGACGAGAGCCCCCCAAGGCGGAGCAGACCTCCGTGCGGCCGGACCAACGGGACAACGAAACTCTGGTAATCCCCTGGTGTCTTTACTGGACTCCAGAAGATCGTTGCTGGCCTGACTCTGCTCGCGAAGATCATTGGTGCCTGGCATTTGTTCATGAAGACCATCAGTGACTTACTCTGGTAGATGAAGATCATTGGTGACTTGTATTTGCTCATGAAGATCAATGGTGACTTGCCTTTGTTCATGAAGATCACCGGTGACTTGACTCAGTCCTAGAAGATCACCCATGGCTTGACTTTGTCCTTGAAGATCACCAGTGACTTGACTTGAATCTGAAAGGTCACCGGTGACCAGCCTTGTATCTGGAAAGTCCATGGTACCTAGCCCTGACTCTGGAAGGTCAGCGGTGACTAGCCCTGACTCTGGAAGGTCAGCGGTGACTAGCCTTGACTCTGGAAGATCAGCGGTGACTAGCCTTGACTCCGGAGAGTCCACCGGAACCTGACTCGACTCCGGAGAGTCCACCGGAACCTGACTCGACTCCGGAGAGTCGACCGGAACCTGACTCAACTCCGGAGAGTTCACCGGAACCTGACTCGACTCCGGAGAGTTCACCGGAACCTGACTCGACTCCGGAGAGTTCACCGGAACCTGACTCGACTCCGGAGGGTCAACTGGAACCTGACTCGACTCCAATCAACTGGAACCTGACTCGACTCCGGAGGGTCAACTGGAACCTGACTTGACTCCGGAGGGTCAACTGGAACCTGACTCGACTCCGGAGGGTCAACTGGAACCTGACTTGACTCCGGAGGGTCAACTGGAACCTGACTCGACTCCGGAGGGTCAACTGGAACCTGACTCGACTCCGGAAAGTTCACTGGAACCTGCCTCAACTCTGGAGAGTTCACTGGAACCTGACTCGACTCCAGAGGGTCAGCTGTGACTGCCATCCTGTGCAGCGGCGCTGGGCAAGCAGCCATCTCGTGCTGTGGTGCTGGCTGGCGACCATCTTGTACTGTGCCGCTGGACCAGTGGCCAATTTGGGCAGTGATACAGGAAACACGGAGAGAGAACCAATTGCAGGTATGACATTTATTAAGGGGTAATCCAAAGGGGTAAACAGTCCAGGCAGGGTCAAAACCAGAATATCCAAACAACATGAAAACAAGACAAGGCAAGGGCCAGACTGATTTGACGGACATGAATAATCATAAGTCATTAAACAAGGACTCCGTGACACATACTCAGACAGACAGGGTATAAATACACAGAAGGTAATGAGGGAACTGGAGACAGGTGGGGAATAATCAATTAACCCAAACAAGGAGGAAGGTGACCAAATAAGGGAACAGACAGTTCATAAAGTGACAGACACCGTGGGAAAGGAGGACATCTAGTGGAAACCCAGGGAACACAACCCAGACACTGTGACAATTATTTTATGTTAGGTATTTATTATGTCTATGGATTGGCTAGTCAACACTAAAAGGAGCACGTTTGAGAACAGCAAAATGGTCAATTGCATTGCACAGGCCCGAGTTTGAATCCGCCTTTTCCTGAACTCATTCTTGTCCCATGGTTATTTTCACATCACATTGGAAAAGCAGTTATTTTCAATAAAAATGTAAGAAAAAATCGAAAAGTTGAAAATTAAGTATCGGTAGGTTACGGTTAAGTAAATTTTATTCAATTAAAATTATTCAAATTCATTTAAACTCAATAGCTACATTATTACTCCATAATAATGTATCTCTCTCTCTCTCTCTCTCTCTCTCTCTCTATATATATATATCCATTGCTATTTGCACTTAGTGTAGCATCTATTGCTAAGAAAATATGCTATTTTCACACACACAAATTCCTAGCAAACCTCCAGGAAACACTCAAAAGATCTCAGTAAATATCTGATCAGCAAGTAAAAAAGGAATTAGGGAAGAAACGGAAAATACTGTTAAATTTACAGATTTGGAAGTAAAGTCTTCTAGATGATTTCGTTTGTTGAATTTTCTGTTTCACAGAATATTGTCTCGGTATAGAATAAATAAATTGTGAATGTAAGTTCATGTTGACTTTAACCTCAAGTTGCACCTGGTGTCCATAGATTAGACAGATTAGACTCAACAGCAGAGATTTATTTATTTACAGAGATGGCGAGTGAAGCGGTGACGGGTGAAGAATAACTTGCAGGGATACACTGGACATAAGGAGAACTCAAGAAATACTTGTGATTACTGATGATGACAGAGATAAGGAAATGCAGGAGATAAGGACATCAAAAAAAAAAAACAAGTACGTCTCTAGGTGAGTATCAGGTCCAACAGCATGTGTAGTACACAAGGGAGCACAGACAGTGGGTGTGTGGAGTAACTGGGTTCACACAGCATCATTGCTGAAGTAATCTGCCATTGTAACTGTTAGCAAAATAACACAAGCCTGCTCTAAATCCATCACAGGGATGGTGCTACATCTTCTTATGTTAGTGCTGAATAAGACAACATAAGACTATTCCACCTGCCAAGTGTGTTTGTAATTAAACCAAAGACTTTGAAGTATTCCTATTTATGCTACACTGTATTACTTTGCATTTGTATCCCACATTTAAATATTACTAATAATATTACTGACCAAATATTCTGGCAATATTTTACAGTGAAGACAATTCTGCAGTGAATTTGGTTTGATGCCATGCTTTTGTTTGTTGTAATTGTTGTTTTTTTTACCATTCAGACCATTGAAGGGTGACCGAACACACAGGGAACTGAAGATCGATACAGTCAAGACTCAAACCTGTGTGCCATGATATACTTATGAAAATGACTGGACTACTGCTATACCAAGAATCCAGTAAAGATCACTGTTAGAACACATCGGGCAATCCTAAAAGAGGTGAGGACAAACCCAAGGAAAAAAGTATGTGAACAACTGAGAAAAGTTTAACCTTTTAGCAAAAAAAAAAGGGCATTGTAAAACTTCTTCCAACGATGAAAAAAGGTGGAAGGACCATCATGGTTTTGCTTCTTCAGGGCCTGGACATTTTGCAATCATCAAAAGAACAATTGATTCAAAAGTACACCGAGAAATTTTGAAGAATTTCAGGGCAGCAGTTAATGATTTCAAGTTAAGCAACACAAGACAGTGTCCCAAAGCACAAAAGTAAATCAAATAAAGGATGAAAAAATAAGAAAAAAAAATTCTGTCCTGACCTTAAACCAGTTGAGATGTGTCATAACTTAAAGAGATTTGTGCTTTCATAAAAGCCAATAAATAGTGATAAACAAACAGTTTTATGGGGACGGACGGTATAAAATTGGTCCTGAAAAACTTTTTTGGAAGCTTTGCTGTTAAAGGAGCATCTACAAGATATTGAATTCAACTTACTTTCTCCATCCTGCAACTGTGAATTATTACCCAATATTCAATGAAAATGTAGAAAAAAAAAATTATTTGTTGGTGTGTTATTAGTTTATTGAGATTCAATTTAATCAGACCAAATTTTCAAAGGGTTCACAAACTTATTCTTTTAATTCTTTCAAACTTATAAATGCATGGAAATTTTTCTTTGACAAACGAAAATCAATAAATACATTTGTAACACTGTCCAAAAAAAGAAAATACAATTATGGTACAAGCAATAGACAAAATCTTCGGCTTTGCTTGTCAGGAATGTTTACATGTCAGCATTTATTACTAAATGCAAACAAAACATTTAAATGTATTAAACAATAACTTGTATACAAGGAAAGCTAAAATAATTTTACAATAGACTTAAACCACTGAACGGAACGGCATTTTAAAAGAAATAGACCAATCAATTTGGACCATTCATGAACAAAATGCAGAAAACTGTGTTTTTTAGCAAGTGATTTGAAACAAAACTGTAAGATAAAAAATCATTGGCTGCTTGTTCATGTTGATGTAGCACTGTTAGATTAACTGACAGCGTGTAGAATGATGGCCACAACCTTGTTGCAGACAACTAGCCAACATGTGATTCCAACACCACCTGAAATGAAGTAACAAAAACACTTTAAACCTCACATAATTACATTCACAATGACATTCCTTTATCAATTTATCCCACCATCCAAAAGTGGCCATCAAATACCACCACTGGTGACTTACATACCTGCAATTCCAGAAGGAAAGGCTACTAGTCTCTCCAGTGGAGCGATCCATTTACTGGGCACCACTGTGACCGGCTCGGCGTAATACTTTAATATGAGCGAGATCATGAGGGCCGCCTGACGACAGAGCAGAAAACAGAGAGAAACTTCACAAATGACACATACAGACAGACGTATGAATCATACATCAATCATATCAAAACGAAAAATGTTCCTCAATCCTCACCCACCTGGAGAATGTAAAATACAATATTTACAATCCATTTCATTTTTGCCTGCTGTGCAGTTCTTGATTTGACTGAAAAAATAAAAAAATAAAAATAAAAAGTCAGACATAAGAATATATATATATAAAAAAAAAAAAAAATCTGTCTAGTCATGGTTTCTTTAAAACAGGTCCTGCAGAGCTCAAAACCTGTAATTTTCTAGAAGCTCTGAAGAACTTGATTATCTTGCTCAGGTGTTTGATTAATGATGGAGCTCAACTCTGCAGGGCAGTGACACTCCAGGGCCAGATTTGAGAAAAATCATTTATTCCTGTTCCTGTAGAGCTCCCTTCCAGCAGATTTCAGTTCCAACCCTGCTCCAACACAGCGGTCTGTTATTATCAAGTGCTCCTGCAGATCTTCATCAGCTGCTTCAGGTTGTTTGATCAGGGCTGGAGCTGAACTTTGCAGAAAGGTCGCACTCCAGGAAACAAGAACTGGACATGCCTGATGTACATGAATGAGATTAGAGATAATAAAGACAAGAGCATGGTTTTCAGAGTTTCATAATTGACTGAATGTACATTTTCTTCTGTTCCTTAGTGCACAAGAGTATAAACTACATTTCAGGTACATTTCCATCCTTTGGGACGTCAACAGTGTGAACCACTCAATGTTTATTAGAGTTAGATTCAACTGACAGATGGATCAAAATCATTCTACACTTTGGATCTAACATAAAACTGTTTAGGGGTTAATTAACCCCAAAATTTTAATTATCTCATGTTTTATTCACCCTTGTGTCACTCCAAACCCATAAATACTTCTCGGATCACTCTTAATTACAGAAACATTGTTTTTATGTGATCCTGCCTTGAAACAATATGTTGTGTGTAAAGTGCTACAGAAATAAATGAGAAATGGATTGCCTTTAAACCACTTGATTATCGATATGGATTCTTTTTTACAATTTTAATGGATGGACAGAAATCTCTCATTTGTGTTTCTAAAAGATGAACCAAAGTCTTATGTGTTTGGAATGACATGAGGGAGAGTACATTTTCATTTTGGGGTGAACTTTCCTTTTAACAATTTATATCTATGCTATCCTGGGGAAGTCGTGGAAAGGAATAGCTTGTCACTTCATCTGCAATCTTGCTGCACATAGCCCTATAAGAAAAGCACATAATAATTTTTACCCAGTGTCTTCAGCTGATCAGTCATCTTGTTGATCTTGCGTTCCAGTCTAGCGTATCTGGCAAACTCGTCCATCATACTGATGGTGGACAGCTCCATCTTCATGCTTTGGATCTCCGTCCTCATCTCCATCTCCTGATCAGCATCCTTCTGCAAGATCTTTGACAGCTATGAGAACAAACACACACAATCTTTCATTTTAAATTGCATTACTTTTTACTCATAACTTTTACACTGACTATTACCAGAATCGAAGGGTGATACACTAATCTTTATTAGTGTATCACCCTTCGATTCTGGTAATAGTCAGGTAATAGTCAATTATATTTGCATGCTTACAGCAACAACAAATGCAGAAAGTGGCGCCTATAGTACATACACGCAAATCTGTGATTGACATCTCAAACTATCCACACATGTTCTTTGCTTTGGTTTGAAATGTGGTTGCCCAAATTGTAACCCAAATCTAATGCTTTGCCTTCCTAGGTCTTTACCTAGGAAGGCAAAGCATTAGATTTGGGTTACAAGTGCACACGTTATTCCAATGTATCCATAGAAAGCATCCTTTGAATGTCATTGTTACAATTTATAACAACAATAGTCCAGACATTAAAATAATCAGACATTCGTTTTGGAAAATGGGCTATAATAAAACAGTCCGTTTTTGGACATATAAGATGGTGCAACTATGTTGGAGTAACATGAAATGTTATTATATATAAATAAATTATAATTTATGGTACTGTCATATCATGAAAGAAGAGCAGTGTTTTTTTTTTTCTTTTTCGTCGGTTTATCAAAATATTCCCAGCCCAAATCAAACGTTTACTTTGGCACCATTAACTGTTCGCTAGCTGTGTTTCTGAATGAGTTAAAATAGACCTGGTGGTAGTTTAACAGCAGCTTTTGTTTGCTGTGACTGAGAGAAGCTCCTAGACCACATGCTGTACCACAGAGCATTTATGGCCTCGCGTTACTAATAATGTACGTTTTAAATTATATATATATGTGCTTAAGCGTCTCTAAAACTCGTTTGAATCAATACTTACAAATGAAGAAATAGACGGCAGCAATGTTTTGACGAAGTTGCACAAAAAAACCGAGCTTAGTACAAGGAACCAGTTAAACCCGGCAGCCATTTTCCTTTCATCAGCCTGATCCTCCCCCAATAATACAAACACACTAGCGCTGCTTTTTAACCAGTTCCAATGTTTAACGTGTTTATGTCATATAAAATAACACGGTAACAGTCAAATATCCAAAAAGAACACGTTTATAAGACATAACGTTTTTGTTTTCTTTATTAAGCGGCGTGTTTCTTAAAATGCATTCAAATAATCTGAACACATTACCCATTCGAATAACACTTAAATTATATTTGCATGCTTACAGCAACAACAAATGCAGAAAGTGGCGCCTATAGTACATACACGCAAATCTGTGATTGACATCTCAAACTATCCACACATGTTCTTTGCTTTGGTTTGAAATGTGGTTGCCAAGATGTTTCAGCCAATCACCACTGAGAAGGGGCGGAGCGTAGCTCGCATCAGGTTAGTGCTATAATGGAAAGAATATAGAAAGAGGAGATCCAATCCGGTTTCAGCTAGTTTCTGTTCCGATAGAACATTAACGCGTTCTTCTGTGTTTCCTAGTCCTTGTTTTTACACTTTACTAATCGGTGCGTAAGCTGTTTTAATTTATTTCCTTTTTGTTGTGAAAGCATACAAGCTTAAAGCAGCCATGCCTAAAAGGAGCAAAGTAAGTAAAATAAATATTGGATGTTTTCTTTTCTTTTAGTTATATCTTTAAATATACACGTCCCAAAGACGCTTTATGTGAAGTTATGTGAGGGCTGACTGCATTGGTGCCTGTGTTAATTCGTAATCTAGGGCATGTGAATACATGGCGTGAATCTGGCGCCTTTTTACTTGGAGCTGTGCAATCGATATTCTGTTGACATTTTAATGTGTGGATATTTTAAAAAAAAAATAGAGCATTCTCTGTGCGTTATTTTTTTACACTAAAATCGTGTTAGAACACGCAAAGTAATGATCAAAGGGGTGTAACCTTGTAACGTTTGGTCACGTTATTTCTTATGGAGAAGAAGCTTGTCCGGCGAATGTTTTGCTTTTTTAATACACATAACCACGTTACATACTAATCAGTCGAGGTTGCAAAGTTTAAAGACATTGCGGGGTTTTTGTTAGACCCTCGTGTAACTGTAAACACATGTATAGTAATGTTAGCGTGTTGTGTATGGCTCCATATGGTCCTCGAGTAGGACACATAACGTTACACACTTGAGTCTCGAGTGTCATGGCTGCCGTTGCACTAAACACATAACGTTACAAGCCGTATATTCAAATCATATTGTAATTCCGGCGGTTTTATTTCACAATTTGGTTTTGGCTGCGTATCCCGCCTTAATTTTTCACTTGACCTTTGAAACGGAATTTGTAGCGTGGATTAAGAAAGTTTTCACCGACTTTATTCGCGTATTGTTCGATTAAAGGTATTAACCTCGTGTTTTAACTTTTTCTATTTAATTTTCGATGCTAACCTATTTTATGTTAACAATGTTTGGTAAAACGTGTCGATGTTTAATGTATTTGCTCGTCGAAAGTGAATGAATTCTGTCTGTGGGGGCGGGGCCAGTGTTCCCCTCCTCCATGGGAACTACTTCGGGACGGAAATTTTTCGGTAACACCGTTACCAGCGACAATACGTTAGCTACGCTGTGTAAAACCAATGCAAATAAACGCACTATTTTGTCTTTTTTTTCAGTTTGCTTTTTTTTTTTTTTGCAACAGTTAATTTGTTCAATAGGAATTAAGTTGAATGTACAACGGAACCCATCGTCTCCCCTCCCCCATGTTCACTTTTAGATTACATAATTGCCCCTAACTTGGAGGGGGTGTGGGATACAACACCTCCCCCCCAAGACTTGATCTATGTACCCATACTAACAGCTTCTGTTTTCTCTGGAACAGGCTAACAATGACACTGAAGCAGCTGGGGTAAGTTTGGATCTAATGTTGTTAAGC
This sequence comes from Carassius auratus, assembly GCF_003368295.1. Taxonomy (NCBI): domain Eukaryota; kingdom Metazoa; phylum Chordata; class Actinopteri; order Cypriniformes; family Cyprinidae; genus Carassius; species Carassius auratus. The sequence continues at coordinate 20,179,513 of NC_039257.1, read as the reverse complement.
AACACGTTTTTGCATGTAATTGTGACACTTATTGCCTGTTTTGTTGCCTTCCCATCATATAAACAAACAGCCCAAGAGACGGTCTGAGAGACTTCAAGGAGTAAGTTGGCTTGGTCAGTCCTTCTGAAATCATATGCACACCCCATTACCTTTTTGTGACACACAGTTTACGCTGAATTATTTTATTACAGAAACCCCAAACGCCAAAGTCTGAGCCCAAGCCAAAAGTGAAGGTAAACCGGTTATCAGTATAAGATAATAAATTATTCTCTGAAGTGGCTTAACCATGTATTTTTCGGAAATGCTTCACAGAAGGCACCTGCCAAGGGCAAGAAGGCTAAGGAGGTAGAAAAGGCCAAGCCAGAGGAGAAGAAAGAGGATGCAAAGCCCGAGACGGAGTCTGAGGAGGAAACTCCTGTGGAGAACGGAGAGACCAAAGCTGAGGTAGCAAGTTATTTTAGAACTGTTAGAATAATGCATCTAACCAGGTCCTCTTTAGTAGATATTGCCTACTTATTTGGCCCTGTATTTCATTGTAGTCCAGAGTGCTAGAGAAAATAAATGTCGGTTGCAAACATTTATTGTTTTTTTTGTTTCAGGGGGACAATGGAGAAGCAGGAGGCGAGGAGAAGGCTGACTAGAAAGAGGGAGCTGCTAAATAACGTTAAAACATTTCACAACAGCTCCCATACCTCTTTTCTTGTACAATACAGAGGAATATTTTTACTGACTATTTTCTAAAAAGCTGGTTTTTTAGTAGTTCAAATATTAGAAGCTCATTTTATAGACCACGATCGAGAGAAAGCCTTAGAAGAGGGATTCCACTTTTTTCCCCACTCCACTTTTTCCTGAAGAAGAAATGCAGTCATGAAACATCTAATGACTTCCTATTATTATTATTATTATATTTCTTTTCTGACTCTGTTTTGTTTTTAAAAAAGGAGGGGAGTGGGACAGGTTGCGACAGATAATGTAATGTTATCATGCCATTTTAAAGATTAAAAAAAAATGAAATTTCTTAAGTCTTTCAAATTGAAACTGGGAGAGTTTGCCTGAGACACTAACATTCCATCGGCAATATGAGGGACACCTGTATGTGTGCTTTGTTTTATTGTTTCTGGGGGGTTGGGATTGATTGTAAGCTGTATTCTATGAATTGAAACCTCTTTTATTCAAACTGTTTTATGAATCAACAGCTTTGGCTAATGATCCTGCTCACTAGTACTGGAACACTCATCGGATGTGAGATTTACATTGACTTTTGTCTTTGTGTGGTGATAGCATTGTTTTATAGCTGCTGTGAAAAGATTTTCATAATTTCTATATGCAGTATGTGATGGTACTTTAAGAGGATGAAAAATGGAATTGTGTGTGTTAGCAACGCTTATAACAGCTGTGTTACAGTGTTAAACATGCAGGTCGTAGCTGACCTTATATGAAAATGACTGTAATTTCATTCATGTGAACATGCCAGCAGTAGCTATATCACTCAAGGTTTTAGGTTAAAAGTAAACGTGTACAGTTTCTTTTTTTTTTTTAATTTTTTTTTATGTAGCTGTATCTGTAATGATTGGTATCATACCAATAAAATGGTTGTAATTCCACCTTGATAATTTGCCGTTGTTTTCCTTTCTATGATTAAAAAGAACAGTAGATAAGATAAAACCAATACAATTCCAATTGTAAGCAATAGCTAGAAAATTAATGCTTCATTGGCAACGAATAAAATCATAATGTGCTTGACGATGTAATTATTGATATTGCATTACCTGGCCGTATTCATCTAGTTTTGTGTAACACTGGTTAGAAAAAGCGTGTGCTACTCAAAAGTTTACGATCAGAAATTTTTTTAAAGCTCATTTAGGCTGCATTTATTTGATAAAAAATTTAAAAATAAAAAGCAATATTGTGAGATTGCAGTTTAAAATAATGGTTTTCTATATTAATATTCTTATTAATATAATGTAGTAATGCAAAGCCGAGTTTTCATCAACCATTAGTCCAGCCTTCAGTGTCACACAATGCTTCAAGTATAATAATAATAATATGCTGATTTATTATCAATGTTGGAAACATTTGTGCTACACTTGATACGTTTTTAAAGATTCTTTGATGTATTAAAAAAAAAACAGCATTTATTTGAAACCGAAATCTTTTGTAACTACACAAACTACTACTATGAGAATTACCAGAAGGATTTGGAATTGTACGATTCGTGATCCTTATCAAAATTTCCCTAATAATGTTTTCTTGTTATAAGAAGATTCATTTCAGGCAATCTAAATGGGTTTAAAGGGTCTACATTCTTGGATTTTAGTGTCTTAATGGTCAGGCTAAGGTTGTTATCGATAGTCATCAATATCTTTCAATGGTGTTGTAATCATGTGACCATTTCTTGGGATGATAGTTATCAACACTGCACACCATGTACTTAGATCTTACTATATTCAAACCAGCTCACATCATAATAGAATAATATACTAACAATTTGACTACAAAGTGTCACTCCAGTTTATTAATTGGCTCAAAAATTAATCCGGACACTTAAAATATCAATAAAAACAAGTGGCATCTGAAAAAAACAACAACTAAACATCTGAACTAATTTCTCATACAATTTTATGAGTTTTTTTTTTTTTTTTACCAGCTGGTGGATGCGTGTCAGTCAGTTTTCCTCAAGTTAGCAGAGTAACCACAGGTGTAATTCATCCCAATATCAAAGGTCATAGAAAATTTGACTCTGATAACCTGAATGTCTCCATTTACATTTAATCATTTATCAGACCCTTTTATCCAAAGCAACTAGATGATCGACGATCGTCGGATCAGCTGGTTGCAATGAGTATAGTTTAATGTTATCAGCACAGCAGTGATAAGAAAAGCCATACTTCTGAATGACAGATGCTAATGATGACGTGGATAGACAAGAGAAGAGGTTCAAGCACTTAGCCTTGAGGAACCCCAGTAGCAGAAAGTCTCAAAATCTGAACAAGTTCATTTTATTTTACAAGGCATTTCACCGTTTCAAAGCAGCTTTACTGAAAATCATAATATCTAAATATATGCGTGCCATAGTCACATTTAGCAGATGGGCGATAATATAACGTTTACAATTTTCAACAACAGAAATAAACAGGCAGTTGAGATTTGAGATGCAGTATATAATTTTACATAAGTGTGGATGATGATGGACATATTTAATTACGAACTTTATATAAAAAGCTTTTTAATAATTTAAAACCCACCAACCATATTTTGCAAAAAAGATATATTTTCCTATGCTAAATCTTTTTATTATTATTATTATTATTTTTAAATACAAAGGCATTTATACATTTTGGGGCCACTAACTGCATCAGTATTTAAATGGGAAAACATGACACTTTGAAAAAGAAAGAATTCTTAATTTAAATGTAAATTTTCAGATATTTTTTATCACATGATTTGTGGTGTCTGTCAGCGGACATATTTGTGTAAATCCAGTCAGTTTACATAAATGTGATAATATTAGTGGTGGCAAATATTAGTTGTGTGGATGTCTTTTGATATTCAAACCGTCACGTTCTCACAAGACAAAAGATGAACGCTTCGGTTGTAGACATTCGATGTGACGTCACGAACCAGCCGTTCGAACGGGAACGGGGCTTTTCGTCGTTATTCGGGGAACGCTTTGCGTGGAAAGACACAGCAAGAAACGTTTCGGTTTACATCGACGACTCAAAAGCTGGATGTTTAGACTTTTAAATATCCGCGTGACTTCTGTTTTGCTGAAGAAGACGATTCGCTTTACCCCTCCCCCTGTTTCCGGTGTTCAGCCGGAAGTAGCTGTAAGCTCAGGCCTGATACTTCCAATGGCGACCGAAAACTGGCCGAACAGAAAGCGGGAGCAATCGTGGATGGCCACGAAGCGTACAGTCGACATTAAATAATTATATAATTTACCAACCACACATAAAGTTCCTCTCCAAACACCGTATTCTTTGAGCTATGGCCGATACTACAGCCAGAAATGGGAGTATTTCACCCCTTGAATCGGGTAAGACACAAAAAGTAACATTTAGGAATAGCATTAAGAGGTACTTTTCTAGTTTCTTCATCTTAAATCAAATAATAAACGGTCTCGCGGTGTCCTTTCGCAGAGTTATATTACTTGATCTCGCGCTATTTGAGCACGGGCCCGTGTCGGAAAGCGGCCGAGGTGAGTTGTTTTCAGTCCTCGAGACTTTAATACGAGTATTGTGTTTAAAATGATGCTCGAGCACTGAACGGAGCTCTTTCTCATCTGTTGCAGGCTCTTGTGTGCGAGCTGGAAGAAAACCAGGTGTGTTGCTCGATTACGAAGTCTTTATGTCCGTCTGTCAGTGTGTATGCTTCAGTCTCGAATTGAAAAATGAATTCATCTACTTTTCGTTATCGCCTGGCTTGAACTTGTTTACATTCTGCGCTATTGTTTTTATTAAGATAACTTGGCGTCCGTCGATTTTCTTTCGACCTTATTAACCCGGCTTTTTATTTTTATTTTTTATAGCTCCTTCCACGTCGGTTGGATTGGGAAGGAAATGAACACCCGCGATCTTATGAAGATTTGGTAAGTTAAGTGTTTTGATTTTGTGTCTGGAGTATGTGTATGGCATGCGTTTAATTATTACACGTGTTCATTTTGTGACCGATTTAAGATCGGATTTAAATGAAAGGTATCTGGTAATTTATTTTTATTTATTTATTTTCGATTGGTTAAATTGGCGTATCATATTTGACCACTTAGTTTACATTGTACAGCGTTATTTTTATGAGCAGTTCTGTGGGGGCTGTGTTTTGACTGCTTCCCTATTATTTAGTGCTGTATTGCAGTTAGGGTGGGGCCTCGTCGGGTTGTGGCTACGTCAGGATGTTGAACCGTCCAATCAGATTTCAGGACTCGCCGTCGGCTTTTTATTTTGCATGTGACCTGCGCTCTGATTGGCCGATTAAGGGACTCAATTTACATAAACTCCTTAAGCTCAGCCACATGATGCAGGCCTTTATTTATGTTTTTCTGAAGGGACGTGACCATGGTCAGTTATCTTACGGTTGTATTAAGTGTGTAAAATAATTAGGCAACTATTTCAATTCTGCATTTAGTTGTCTGCTTAGTAAAAAAAACAACACATTTATAGAAAGCTAGACATTAGATCAGCTACATTCAAAGAGCTACATTCAAGATGGTATTACTTGAGAATGCTTTTAAATACGTTATTACTTAAACAGCATTGCAAGGGTAGTCTGGTGTGTGTGTATATATATATATATATATATATATATATATATATATTACACATTATACACAGAAATTAATTATTATTATTATTTGGCTAATTTATGACATAACAAAAGTAAATGATCCTTTCTTCTTTGTTAGGTCGCTGCCAACAGACATACTGCACCAGACCACCTGTTGCAGATATGCAAGCAGATCGGTCCGATTCTGGACCGAGAGTTTCCGTCTGGTGTGCCAGGAGTCCACTCTCTACTCGGGGCCGGGAAACACTCTCTACTGCGAACATCAAAAGGTGAGATAAGGCTGGAGCTTTCAACACATTCTGCATTGGTGTGTTTGTCAGCTGTCCAAGTGTAAATGTTACTACTGTCTTCCTTCTCTTAACATCTCTAGACTGCGGCAGTAGCAGATGGAAAGCCTCCTCGTTCGCTGCCCTTCATAGAGGGAGACCACCTGAGAGGCCTTTAAGCTGCCGGGATGCCAATATTGGTGAGGACCTTCAGTTTTTAAGTTGCCATGAAACTAGTTCTGATGTAAGATGATGAACTTTCCTCTCACTCTTGATCCCTGTTGAATGCATTTAGACGTCTGTCCTGGCAGACAGAGAAATGAAAGCTTGAGTGATCTGATGGATTTCCTCTCTGTGTTTGTAGTGGAGGTGTGCCGAGGCAGAGAGCTCACAGGAGCTCAGCGCTTCAGCTCCATCAACCCTGTCAGCAATTATCAGCACATGAAGATGCACAGGAGGATCCTGGGACATCTCTCTGCAGTCTACTGTATCGCCTTTGATCGAACAGGTTCCAGGATTTTTACGGTGAGCATCAGTAGTCTCAGACTCGGCTCTTGGTCTGCTGCAGAAGCCTTGACTCTGTTCGTTTCCCGACCCGCAGGGTTCCGACGATGCCTTGGTGAAGATCTGGTCCTCTTTTGATGGAAGGCTTCACTCTACTCTCAGAGGACATTATGCTGAGATATCAGATCTAGCAGTTAACTTTGAGAATACTCTTATTGCGGCCGGGAGCTGCGACAAAACCATTCGAGTCTGGTGCCTTCGTACTTGTGCCCCAGTGGCGGTCCTGCAGGGCCACAGCGGATCTATTACCTCTTTACAGGTGAGAGTGCTGACGTATGACTTAAGTGTCTTTTTCCTGTTTTTATTAACGCCAAATCAGTGTAGGAGCTTGGCAAGTGAGTTTACCAGCATTGGAGATCTTACTGACTATGTCCCTTCTTTTTATTCTAAATGTATTCTAATACAGTTTTTGACAAATATACATGTTAAGTAATACATAATGTATACGTAATATTTTTCTTCTGGAAAATAAAAATCACTGTTTACACAAAAATATCAAGCAGCAAAAACAGTTTTCAACATTAGACATGTTAAAGGGATAGTTCACCCAAAAATGTAAATAATATAATGAAATACTCACCCGATTCTTCGGAACATAAATTAAGATACTTTTTGGTCGAATCTGAGAGCTCCCTGACCCTCCATAGACTGCAACGTAGCAAGAAGATCGTTAAAATACCGTAATCCATGTGACATCAGGGGTTCAACTGTAATTTTACAAAGATACGAGAATACTTTTTGAGTGCGAAAGAAAAAAAAATCCAATATAAATTATATGAATATAAAAATAAACGTGTATATTTTATAAATAAATACTGTATGTGTTTCTTTAAATGTACACAGGACAGTCTTTTAAATCTTGACCACTTTGCTAGTTTGTCACTTTAATTTGAGTTAAGTTGTGTCTTATGATGAACTCATTTATTCCCTCGATGGTTCTGTACTAATTTGTGGCCATGATTTAACTAAAAGTAAAAAAATTGTCTTAATAAATAAATCAAATAAAAATTCAGTCGTACAATAGTATTTAACATTCCCAGTGTAAAAGTGCAGTAAAATCCTTCTCTCCGTGTGGTTGCTTTACATTAGATTTCATAAAGTAGTTAATCAAACTCTCTCCTGAAGTGTTTAGAATGAAGTGGAGGACTTTGTTTCCGTCTCCAGTCCATGGTGTTTACAGTAGCATCTTACTCTTAACGATAATGTGTACAGTTGTGTCATTTTCATGTGTTTCTGTTCTTCTAACCTGTATTTCTACTTCCTCTTTCTCTTGTAGTTCTCTCCATTAGTCAAGGGCTCCAAAAGGTATTTGGTGTCCACAGGAACTGATGCGACGGTGTGTTTCTGGCAGTGGGATGTGAATAATAACAGTTTCAGGTGAGGGCTCTTCATCGCGTTAGAATGAAAAGATGAGGAATGGGACTGGTGTGTGTCAAAGACTGAGGTTCATCGTTTGTTTCATTTATCATTGGTCAGCGATCGTCCACATAAATTCACAGAGAAGCCGAGGCCTGGCGTCCAGACCGTCTGCTCTTCCTTCAGCCCCGGTGAGACGACTCAATGTTTGAACTAGAGCCCAAGAGCTTCCCTCTTGTTTTTGACACGTGTATGTTTATGTAAGGGTTTTCTTCAGTGCACATGTTTTTTCTCTTTATGCAGGTGGCATGTTCCTTGCGACAGGAAGCACAGATGATGTCATCAGGATATACTACCTGGGCAGTGGCAGTCCAGAAAAACTAGCTGAGCTTGACTCTCACACAGTAAGAGCGCTCAGTTTGTAGGAGTAGTTGAATCATCCACCAAATTGTGACGGTCTGCCATGATTTACAATATTTGGTTTAATTTGTAGGACAAGGTGGACAGCATCCAGTTCTGTCATTCAGGAGAGAGGTAATATTGCTGTTTTACCATAAACCAGTCTGAGACTTTGGCATCCAAATGTATTCAGGCAGAACTGTTTTACTGGTCCAGAATCAAAGACCAAAACAGTAACATTTAATTAGTGCTTCTCTGATGCCATGTTTGAACTGTTAGTGTTTTACACTTTTTTTTGTTAATGTACACGAGGATGCGCTTCAATAGGTGAACAATTCAGCTGTGTGTATGCTAGGGATGGGTTAATAATATTGATTTCTGATCTTTTAGTCTATTCTGTTTCCAGTTGATTCAATCAGTGTTTCAGTGTTCAGAAGTATGTCAATAAAAGTTCATTTTTCTACAGTTAGCCAGAAAAAACTGGCCATGTAGACAATACATGCCAGTGAATGTTTATAAACGAATTGGAATATTTTATTGAAAACCGCATTGTGCAATTCAAATGTTTATATGCAACGAAGTTGAGTTTTGATTTATAAATGATTGATTAATTTTTAAATTAACTTGTAAAATAAAAATCTTCAGTTTTACTCTTAAATGAGAATTTATTAATTGGGTAAAATCAATTTGGTGCATCACTATTCTTTATTATTATCCCAGAATCATTCTTTTGACGTCTCTCTCTTAGATTTGTGAGTGGCAGTCGAGACGGCACTGCTCGTATATGGCGACTGCATCAGAGACAGCAATGGAAGAGCATTTTATTGGACATGTCTGCCACTCTTCCAGGGTATGAAAACCTTCTGGGAAAACTCAAACAGATCTTGCGTTGACTTTGACTTGATCTCTTAACTAAATTGCCCCTCCTTCGTTTACTGTAGGTCTGCACCTTTAACAGAGGATGCGAATTTCTTCAAACCCAAAGTCACCATGGTTTCCTGGGATCGCCACGATAACACCGTCATCACCGCGGTCAACAATCATCTGCTCAAAGTGTGGAATTCCTATACTGGACAGTTGCTGCATATCCTTAAAGTAAGGCAGCCTCCACTGCTCCGATTCTCAGATTTAGTTGAAGGAAGAGTTCACAGAAATGAACACTGTCATTTATTTATGTTGCCCCAGAAGTATTTTACCTGACCCGGCCAAACCAAATAGAACCTGTTGAGTGAAATCATTAACATGAGCAAAAAAAAGAGCCAATCAGATTGTAGCTTGACATTTTGAGAAAATGTTTTTTTGTTATATGGAGATTAATGCATTTCTCTTCACCTCACAGGGTCATGAGGCCGAGGTGTTTGTTTTGGAGCCGCATCCCTATGACCCTCGCATCATGCTGTCTGCAGGCCACGATGGGAACGTCTTCATATGGGACCTCATCAGAGGCACCAAAACCATGCATTACTTTAACATGGTGGAGTATCCCAATGATCTTTCAGTTTTATTTACAGAACTTTATTACTGACATGCCAAACAACAAAAAATAAAATCTTGTGTTTTTGTTGAAAAGATTGAAGGTCAGGGACATGGTGCTGTGTTTGACTGTAAGTTCACCTCAGATGGGCATCGCTTTGCAATGACAGACTCTCATGGACATCTGGTTATTTTTGGCTTTGGGAGCTCTAAGCCTTATGAGAAGGTTTGTATGATTTCTAACTGTGAAATCTGAAAATGATAATTTTATAAATCTGTATTGCACCAAGATAACTTTGATAAACAATTTACAAGTGTGTATATATATTCATAGCTTCCGGACCAGGTGTTTTTCCACACTGACTATCGGCCGCTGATCCGGGACTCAAATGGGTTTGTTCTGGATGAGCAGACCCAGCAGGCCCCACACCTGATGCCTCCTCCCTTCCTGGTGGACGTTGATGGTAACCCTCACCCTCCCAGATTCCAAAGACTGGTCCCAGGAAGAGAAAACATTGCAGATGAGCATCTAGTCCCTCAGCTGGGCTACGTCGCTACAAGTAAGTTCCCTACTGTTGTCACAACACTTTTGTTTACTGCTCTAACATGACGTGGGGTACACTGTAAACGGCACTGAAAAACCAGTTTCTGAACTGGTTCCTTTGTTAAAAAAAAACACCCTAAAACTGAAATTAAGGTTTTCTTTAGTTGAAAGCCAAAACTGAAAAGAAAGCTAAAAGCTTGAAAACAATAAATCAGTTTAATAATCCGTAATTAAATAAAAACGGAGTAATTTAAATTGCACACAAGGCAGTTTTATAATAATATTTTACTGTCATTTCATTGTTGAAAACAATTGTGACTAATTGTTTTCATGAAAGATTTACACAATCATAATTACATCGAACAATGAAGATTTCACTATCAGGTTAAGCAAAAATATATTTAATAAGCAAGACATTTTTGTAAAACACTCTTCTTTATACTATTTCCAGCTAATTAACGAGTTTATTGACATTGAATAGCTTTCCTGTTGTAAATGTAATATTACGATACAACGTTAACCCCTTTCACTGATACAGACTTAACTGGTAAATTACCATTGAGAGATCACGTGTGAATAAGACCAGACATATTCGTTCTGGCAATTTACTGGTATGAGTTGTTGTAACATTACCAGTAAACTGCCGCAATGATGCTGTGTGTGAACATAGAATGAAGATTACTGGTATGAGAACATATGAGTTCAGAACGCACTGATGTAAGACGTCTACTCCGCGCCGATCCAGAGCCATTGAAATTCAAACTTCAATGGCTTCGGCCTATCATAACATTCTGACAGATGACGCATGTGTAATGTGTTTTCTCTGGGCCAAAAGCAAATGCATTAATGTGAACGTTTGACACAAAATTTAAATATAAACAAACACTGACCCCTACGTTTTCCTCCCACATGTTTAAGACCCTGGTATACTTCAAACGAAATCGAACAACGAACTGATAAGATGTCATTTTGGACAAAATCAGGCCAAAACTAAGTTCATTTCGGCAGTTCGTAATGGCTCACCAAAGCAAACTTTATGGGGGAGTTCGTTTGGTTCTTAAACACCTTAGAGTTTCTATTGGTCCATGGTGGTTACACAATCATTGCGTGTGTTCTGAAACTCCACCTTCTATGACACGCTATATATATATTTCTCAGTTTGTTCCTCATTCTGTGGAGGTCATTAAGAAGAGCAACATCTGAATACACTGGAGTGTCGAATCGCTGAGCTGCACAAATGTATCCGCACCTGTATGATCACTCGCGGAGAGACTTTAAAGATGTCGAGACAGTATTTCATTCCTAGAGAGAAATAGCAACGAAGCTTGGTGTCGATGAGCCGGAGTTATGCAAAAAGCGAAGCAGAGAAACATCCGAGAGTTTTCCAAAGCCATGAAAGGAAAGAGTAAAGATATAAGTTAGCATGTACCAAATACATGTTTCAAATAAATGTTACACCGTACTGCTGCTGCTGTTCTTTCAATAAGTTAATTTAAAGGGTATACAGTAAATGAGATGCCAAATGAATATACAATAATAAACCTTAGTTTTGATCAAAACAATTTATCCAGTTTAATAAAATAAATGAATACTAATAAAATAAAGCAACAAACTGGTTCCAATATTTTTTTTTCCACATCATGCTAAAGTTTTCAGACCATAAGCCAATAGGTAATTTCTGGTTAATGATGTCACAGAATTTACTGGTAATTTGCGTCTGATTTGAAAACAGAACATTTTTGCCCGTGTGAACCGCACATTTTTGCATTTATTAGTAAAGTCAAGCAAGTTTCTTTTCAACAAACCTTCTGATGTTCATTGATGTTTTAGAATTTCATTGTACTGTAGTAAATATGACAAAGTTCTTGAATCTTGAGTCTTTTTTCACATGCACTTTGCACTACCGTTTGAACGGAGGTAGCAAATTAAAAGAGCACCAAAAACCACGTTTATTGTTTGAGTTACATGATAAAACTGAGATTTGTAAAGCTTGACTTTTTCATATGAAAAATAACAAAGCACAGAACATAAAGGCACAGTCCAAAAAAATCCTATATGATCATATGGAGTGTTTCTGATTGCTGCCTTTAAAAATGTTTCAGGTGATGGTGAGGTCGTGGAGCAGGTGATCAGTCAGCAGTCTGCGGAGAGCGAGGAGGTTCGTCACAACGCCTTGGATTTTGCCATCCGCCAGCTTCAGCAGCACCATGACAGACGGCTTTCAGCTCCGGCAGAAGGTGGTGCTCCTGCCCGTGTGCCAGAGCCAGGGACTCCCCGCAGAGGTGCCTATATGTTCAACTCCATTAGCATGTAGTCTTTGAGCGACATCCACTTCTGTACAGTTTCATCTAATGTAGCTGCATTTGATCGACAGTGTCACTGAACGAGCGCATGGAGGTTCAGTCTCCACCTAATGTGGGTTTACGGCGCAGTGGACAGGTAGAGGGGGTCCGGCAGATGCACCAGAATGCTCCACGCAGTCAGATGGCCACAGAGAGGGATCTTCAGGCCTGGAGACGCAGGGTGGTGGTGCCGGAGCTTACAGCAAGCTGCTACAGGTTCCTATACGGTTATTTTGTCTAATTGGCCAACTGACCCAGATGGTGCATTGTGATTGGCCTAACACCGCAAACACTTGTCGGAAATGTAAAGCCCCTTTCTATAATAGCAAGCTTAAATGTAAAGACAGATAATATTGTCCTTAGTTTTACCATCAGTTCAAGCTTGAACAAACCATGGACAGTTAAGACAGCCGACTCCACTGTGTGACCCTGTTTGTCTCTCTTACACACACACGTGCGTGCACACATTTTTAATCTCTCAACTCTTTTTAGCTTTTCTGACCCACTTCGGTCTTAAGGTCTCTATTAATGAGGCTGGTTGAATCGAGTGTGTTAGATGAGTGAGACGGTGCTGGGCTACTTCAGGAACGTTTTGAAAACCATTTCAGAGACGTGTTTTTAAATGTGACTCATATAAAATAAATTACATGCATGCATATTTTTAAAGCAGCTTTATCGTCTTTTTGGTAACTTCATGACGTAACGGTCTACGACATTGCATGCACGTAGTTTGTGTGCTTTGATATGAAAGGATACATACTTTGTGCGTGCAATTGAAGAGCATGCGCTGCAAGGACAGTATAGTTTCTGCACTCGTTTGACTCGCGCATGGTACAGAACTCAAGTGGAGGGTTCGTCTGAAAAAAAACTCCCATTTTCTGTCATTCTGCAAAAAATTCTTGTCAAGAGAAAAAGTGACCAAAGGGAGTGACAGTTGTGAGTGGGGTGGCCAAAACTAGCCCCACCCCTGCGTTAATTGCATGAGATATCTTTAACGCGTTAAACAGAAAAAATTTATCACCTACATTTAACACGCTAATTTTGACACCACTAGATTAAATACAAGATTCCTTGCTGTTGTTTTTCTGTTTGAAACAGTTTGCTTTATTTGCGACTGATTCAGTTAAATTTTATTACAGTTTATACATTTGTCACTTTATTGAAAATATTAAAATGAAAAATGGTATGCCAACTTTATGTGTGTTGTATTGTGAGAGTGTTTGTTATCGGAAAGTAAACCAGAAACCTATTGGTTTGTCCTCCGATGGTTCGGAATTACAAATTTAATTTACTGCTTGTTCATTTAGGGCACAGGAGTCATTCAGAATAGCGAAGGGTGAGGAGGAGGTCACCCTTTACAGCTCCAAGAGAAGGAGAGTGGCCCACACCACCTTCAGGGTAGGGGTCTGCCTCTTGATGAATTGCATCATGGGTATTGGTGTCAGCACTGAGTAAACGTCCTGTTCTGCCCACAGGATGATTCTGATGACGAAGAGCTGGGCCTCAAACGTGCACCGTCACGCAAACGGCAGAAGAATCAGGAGCGTAAAGGGAGTCTGGCTGAAGAGTTAATCGAGTTCTCATGTGAGGAGGGGGAGGAAACGGCATCTTCTGAGGTTCAGTGTTTGGGTTAATTCACTTTAATATAAACTTATGCCATATCGTACATGTTAATAATTATGTGTATTAATTGTGTAGGGCGGTGAAATCGAGGGCAGTGATGTTGATTCATCTGTGGAGGATGAAGAGGAATGGAGGAGTGATAGCTCAAGGTATTTAATCTGCCACCATAGTGGAAGTGTGTAATATATGCACTAGTGTCAAGTTAAATTACACTTTGTTTCCAATAATAATGTCTAGTAAATCAAATTAAAATTGAAAGCAGAAATGTTCAGTTGAAACTTTTTAAATGACTGCCACAGACTTTTTTTATTTTTGCTCTTACTCCAAAATAATTGCAAACAGGCGATGTTGGTAGCATCTTGAATGCTTTCATTGTCCTCGTTTGTAAGTCGCTTTGAATAAAAGTAACTTAATTATGACCTGTTGATAATTTATCGCTTTGATAATCTTATATCACTGTTAGCATTATAGGTGAAGCCCTTTCATTATGATTGATATATTTTAGGTTTATTTTTTATATTCACATAATTCCGAGCATTTCGCAATGCTTTGTGAATATTGAGATTTGGGGAACAGTACTATTGCATAATGAAATGCAATACTTATTTGGAAATGATGATTATTATTAATAACAATATATGCAGGTGTGTTCCATCAGTGATTAATAATTAAAATTACATTTGGGAAAGACTTTCAAAGTGTGAGTGTAAAAACAGGATTTTGGAACTGTCATTTCAAAACGCTTCACTTGGAAACTGGAGTTATTTTTGGATTTCTGTTTGGTCCTGCACATAACGCAGATATTATAAACTACACCTTAAATGTTATAAGACCTTCATTCATCTTCGGAACACATGAAATTATTTTTGATGAAATCCGAGAGCTCTCTGACCCTCCACTGACAGTAGGAGTCCTACCACGATCAAGGTCCAGAAATAGGGTGGCCATGTGCCGGGATTTTAATATTGCCTAAAACATCCAAAGCAGTTTGACCAATAACATGCAGGTATTGTATATAATCGACCAATCTGGTGGCTGTGCGTTAAAAGGTGGGCTCTACAGGAAATGATCAAAGCGTTGCAAATATCAACACGTGTTTGTTCGTTCGTCTGACTCGAAGCATCACTGCACACCGATCAAATAAAGATCAAAGAAACTCCTGATATCACGTGGACATGTTAATGATGCCCTTACTACAGTTCTGTGGTTTGATCGGGCTAAGCTCTTGGATTTCATCAGAAATATCTTAGGGGGGCTTGGAATGACAATAAGGTGAATTAATTAGAGAGTTGTCATCTCTAACATGTTTATGAGGAAATATTTACATGTCTCTTTGTTCATAATTAAAGTCACTCCTCCAGTGATTATTCCGACTGGATGGCAGATGCAGGAATAAGTTTGAGGCCAGCTGCGTCTCCATCGTCTCGGCGGCGTGCAAGACGCAGGATCAGCAGCTCTGAGGAAGAGGACGAGGAAGACGAAGAAGCAGATGAGGAGCAGACCATAGATGAAGAGGAACAGGTGTCTTCACCCCGGAAGCACAAGAAAACCAAAAGCAAAACCCCAGAGGTGTGCAGCACAACCATTACTCTTCCTATTACAAACTCTTCAGTGGTGCTTTTAAAGTTGATCCCCACCCAACCCTTCTCCGCCCGAGTTTTGGTTTCCTCAAATTCCCAGTTATAACTCTGGAGAGACATTTTAATCATGCGCTAGCTCTTAATTTAGAATTGTATACCTTATTTTATTCAGAAATTGTCATTAAAATAGCCTTGATGCTGGTATGGTGTTAAAAGTGAATAAATTATAAGCACTTAATTTAGTCCTGTGTTGGGTGGGAAATGGTTTGGAAACAATGTTTTTGAAAATAACTTTGGGAGTTTAAAATGCCCTTTTTTTTTAAATTGTTGTCCTTAGCATCCAAAACCGAGACCGCCCATTAATAGAGAAATCTCAAATGAGTTCCGCCCCTCAGCATGGATTACTGACGTCATCCCCCGAAAGTCCCCCTTCGTCCCTCAAATGGGAGACGAGGTACAGAACACGTTTTCTTCCATCACATCTGTTTTAATGTACATCTGATTTTTGTGTTAATCAGTTTATTATTTTATTCTCTGTCCACAGGTCATCTATTTTCGTCAGGGTCATGAGGCGTATGTGGATGCAGTCTGCAGGACTAACCTGTACCCCATTAACCCAGACAGACAGCCATGGAAGAAGATGGAGTTAAGAGTAAGATCAAAACAGTCCTGGGGTTTTCTTCTTTCTTTTTTAATTAATTCGGACACAGTTGATTTTAGCAGATGCATCCCTTCATAAGTGCTTTGAAAAACTTTGCATTGATGTGATCTTAACATTATGCTGAGATACATTGGTAACTAAACTAATACCAGTCATGATCTGTGTATTTACTTCCCAAATTTGTCTCACATGATGATTTAGTTCCCATACACTTGTGTTTGTTGTATTTAACCTTGAACATGCTTTTAAACAATACATGCAACTTTTAATGTTTTCAGCATGTCTGGCTTTGAAAATCACATAAATAATTTGTTTTTTCCAGGACCAAGAGTTTGTAAAAATAACAGGGATCAAGTATGAAGTGTGTCCTCCAACCCTGTGCTGTCTGAAACTGACCCTGATTGACCCTGGAACAGGCAAAATAACAGACCGATCCTTTTCAATAAAGTAAGTTAGCAAGATATTAGTTGAATTTTCAATTATATTGTAGATTAAACAAACGAACGTGTTTTGGTGCCTTTTTTTTTTCTCTTAGATATCATGATATGCCGGATGTAATTGATTTTCTGGTGCTGCGTCAAAGCTTCGACGATGCACGGCACAGAGTGTGGACCTCGAGTAAGTTTGAGTCATGACCTGATAACAGAGTTTATTTTGGTTGCCTACATCAAAGTAAAATTTTATTCATACTGAGTCATGTCTGTCCTGGTTTCCGTGCCTTGTTTTCTGTAGATGATCGGTTTCGCTCTGTGATCGATGACGCCTGGTGGTTTGGGACCATAGTTTGTCAGGAACCATATCAATCTGAATATCCTGACAGCCTTTTTCAGTGCTTCAAAGTCAAGTAAGCCCCAACTGAGTTATTGGATGGCGTGTGGTCAATTGGCAGTGGTATTTAACGTCTTGTTTGTGCAGGTGGGACAATGGGGAGACAGAAAAGCTGAGTCCATGGGATGTGGAGGCTATTCCTGAAAACGGTACTTCTGACTCCTCAAGCATTGTCTTAAACCAGATACATGATGTATGTTTCTTGCAGTGTCCCCCCAGTTGAGATGCAATTTGCATATCAGCAATCTTTGTACAAAATTTTGGGAGTTTGTGTGTTTACTCCATTTCTAACAGAAAGGTACTTTGTCATTGTGTTTTAATTAAGCAAGTGGTTTATTTATTGGGTTATTTGGGTTTCTGCAGCTGAGCAGCCGGAGACGGTGAGTGCAGGAGTGCCAGTGACCGATGAGGAGATGATGGATATCCAGTATAAACCTCAGGAGGGTGAATGGTGGGACAAGGGTCGAGACCAAGAGAGTGCACGAATCATTGCAGGCATAGAACAGCTTGTGACTGTGGGTACGTTATCCTATTTTATTATTATTATTATTATTATTATATAATTTTTATATTTTTTGCCATTTAAGCAATTCAAATTTTGATGAACTACTTGGACTAGGGATAGTTAAGCCAAAAATGAAAATCATCTTTCACTTACCCTAATGGCATTCCAATCCCTTGATTCAAATGTTTTTTTTTTTGTTGTTTTTTTTGTGAGTTTAAAGCTTCAAAAAGTTTATAAGGAGATTTGTAAAAGTAATCCATATAAATTTAGCTGTTTGTTTTTTTTTTTTGTTTTTTTTTTTTGATTACGTAGACTTTCTTTGTATGGACAATGTAAAATATCTTCAAATTACCTATTGGTAAGCCCCTCCCCTCGATTGCAGATGAGCCAATGGCAGTTGAGTATCAGTTACACTGACAGATAATTTTCAGCTCCGTTAAGAAACATTAAGAGATCTGAAGCTTTCATTGTTTTGAAGGACTTTATGCTTCAAAAGTTGAAAAACCGATGTGCCTATTGTACTTGAAACACTGATTTCAGGTATCCTGAGCAGATAGCCAATAGAATTTATTATATTATATTTCCTAAACCCAAACAAAACGGAGCAAAAATCTAACCTAAATAGCAAACTGTTTTTACATGAAGCATGGTGTAGTTAAGTCAAAATCACATAAACGAAGGGGGGCGGGGCTTACCAGTAGGTAAATTGTGTTCCAAAGATCAGTGATGAACTTCTGGGTTTGGAACATCATGAGGGTGACTAAGGGGCCGTTTAAACGACAACATTTTCAGCTAAAAAATGGGAAACTCTATACGTTTTGCCTGTTCCTTTGCACGACAATCGAATTTTGGGTCCTGAAAATGCATATTTTAGAAAATGGGTTTCAAAGTGCAAGTTTTTTTTTTTAATGGAAAAAAAAAACTTGGCAAACGTGAACAAACAAACAAACGTGAACAAACATACACAACACTGGTGAAGTACATGGTACAGTTGTTGCTGCTCAAGAGATTTCTAACGTTTCTTCAGCAAAGTGTGGATTCACTTCAATATTACAAACACCAGTGGAGACGCGTCTTATACAACATATAATCATCACTTCCCTACAGGTACTGTTTACTAACAAGGAGACAGTGCCAACTACAAGCCTGGCAAACTTAATACAGCGTCTTTGGCCATTTTTGCTGACATTTGTAAATGCGAATCATTTTGAAAACGTTGTCGTGAATACATGAAACTTCTTTAAAACGCAAGGGAAAACTTTTCCATTTTTGACTACATTATTGTCATGTTAACGTAGCCTTAATAATGACAGAAAATATCACTTTCTGTAAACTAACCCTGTATGAAATGTCCTTTTCAACAGATATCGCAGCACCTTTCTCTGGTCCGGTCGACCTCACTCAGTATCCAACATATTGTGCTGTCATCGCATATCCCACTGACCTCAACACAATCAAACTGCGGCTCAAGCACAACTTCTACAGGTTTGTAGCTTAATAGGTGCAGTCCTTCTTAAATTAAAAATTGTCACCATTCACTCATCCCCATTACATTTCTAAACCCATATGAAAATCTTTGTTCAGTGATGCACATAAGTAGAAATTTTGAAGAATGTTCATGCTCCATTTTTCCAGATAACAAATAAGACTTTCATTAATCTTCAAGAAAATTATTATTTGTATTTTTTTTTTTTTTGGTAAATCTGAGAGATTTCTGTCCCTCCATCAGAAACCCATACCGTCAAGACTTTGACTTAGTTCATAAAGGTATTGCAAAAAGTAATCTAAATGAATTTAATGGTTTAAACAGGTCTGCTGAAGAGACCCTTTATATGAACCGATTCAATTTAGGCTTTTTTTTTTTCTTATGAACTTTGATCAATGCACATCAAGTATTTTCACCTGCAGCTTGACGTGCAAGAAGAAACTTTGTTGGTTTTTGCAAAAGCTTAAACATGGCAAGCATGTTAACCCCACTGGTCTCACTACTGTTATGATCTTTGTTTTTGGATGATCATTCTTCAAAATAGCTTTTGTCCCAAAGAAAGAAAGTGAAATGGGTCTGAATGAATGAGTTTTACTGTTTCATGTCATCAGTGTATGTGTCTACTTTTGGTGTGTTTTACCACATCTTGGGTTTTTTAGGCGACTGTCTGCATTGATCTGGGATGTAAAACACATTGAACAAAATGCCAAGACTTTTAATGAGCCCCGCAGCAAGATTGCAGAGTCAGCAAAAATCATAACAAACGTTCTTCTGAAGTTCATAAGGTTGGTCTTTAGTGAAGATCCATTTGTGATATTTATTTTGTTCTGTAATTTAATAAACTTTTTCTTTTTCCACCCCGGCCACAGTAAACCTCACTGTACAGATATTATGGAGATCTACAATGCCGTTGAAAACATGGAGTACTCTGACGATGAGGTTTGTGTATTTGTTTCACCTGTATTTTCTTAGCCTTTTCTGCAAAACTTGAGATTGATTCATATGTGGCTTTTAGGACATGGATGACATCGATGCACCTGGAACCTCTGCAGGACAAAGACTTCGCCAGGTAGTGTGAAATATTAATGATAGTATATACTGCACATTGGTAGAAATGTGGTAGAATTTACATAAATGTTTAAGAATCACTTCATGATGAGGTAGATCTTAAACAGCACGTTCATGCCAGAAAACTACTAATTGGCCGAAATGCTTCATTTGACTTTTCGGAGATCATCTACTCTTCCCTGTGGATTACTTCTGACCTACTTTCTGTATGCACTGAATTTCTGCGTATTGAATTTTAGAATATTGAATAAGATGTTCTGAATTTGTGTATTTGCAGTAGAAGATTCCAAAACCGAAAATTCCCTGTTTGAAAATACATGTCTTAAAAACTGGCATAAAAAATCTAATTAGGAACTGTTAAATGCCACATAATATTCAGTTTTGTTAATGACACGTGTCAATAATTCAAATTTACACAATACAAATTCAATTAGTTCTGATGTTTTATAAGCTCCATACTAAAATCTGCCGTTTGGATAAAAAAAAAAAAATTCCATCACAAAACCGAATGCTGTTTTGTGTCTTGTTTTCGTCAGCCATCACTGGAGCTTGTTCAGGACAGGGATGCGTGGAAGGACCACTGCAAACGTTTGCTGGACTACATGTTTGAGTGTGAGGATTCAGAGCCGTTCCGGGATCCTGTAGATCCGAGAGAATATCCTGTGAGTCCAAAAAACAGTCAATGGAATAATGTTAGGGATGTCTGTCTTAATCTGGAGATGTGGATCTGATTTAAAGGTGGGATCAAGCATTGTCAGTAGAAACAGGAAGTTAATGTCTCCTGGTTGTGTCTCCAGGATTACTCTAATATCATTGACGCTCCTATGGACCTTGGAACAGTGCGGCAAACTCTTGACGAAGATCGCTATGAAAATCCCATAGACCTCTGCAAGGACACCAGGCTTATTTTTGCCAATGCTAAAGCCTACACGCCAAGCAAACGGTCAAAGGTAATGCATAAGTCTTGGACAATCTCGTCTTTTTTTGCCTTTTCTTATTTCTGCTTGCCTTTTTGCTCAATTCTTGAAGACATTGATGTTCTTGCACTCTTTGATTTGATAGATTTACAGTATGACTTTGCGACTGTCAGCATTTTTCGAGGAGAGTATACGAAAAATCATTTCAGACTATAAGACTGCCATCAAAAGTAGCTTAAAGCTGCGACGCAGTCAAAGATTCAGGAAGAAATTACAGCATCAGGAGTCGGCTCCTTCCAGTCAAGGATCCACACGGTAAGTGGATCCCCCTGACATGTGAATGCTGCTGTCATTCTAACTTCTATGTCTAATGTCATTGTTTGCAATCAGAAAATGAAGTGTTTATTTATTTTTTATTATTCTTCTCCCCTCTTGACCCAAGTCAAAAGAGGGCTACTATAAAAACTCAGGAAAACACAGAACAGTCTACGGCCAAATCTACCTCCGCCAAAGTGTCTGGACCAGAGCGCCGCAGAGTCAACGAAGCCAAGGATACCTTCAGACGGAGTTGCTCATCTTCATCCGGTAAGACACACAACTTTATTTAAAAAATTATTTGTTTCTGGTAATAAAATACAAGGCATTCTGTTGCAGCTACAGGTGTATATAAAAAAAAATTTAATCAACTTTTAAGTGAATTGCCCATTCACATGAAGATGATCTAAAACTATTTCAGCTGCTTTATTTGGAATAAAAAAAAGGACACAAAGCATTACAAGTGGGTTTTATGAACAGACTTGAGACTGCATTATTCACTGAGCGTCTTCAACGAGTTATAAACTCAACATCCTCTGGAAATCCAGATCAGTACAAGTTGTGAATAAATCATTCAGCCTGGTTTTATGAACTGGATCCACTACCTCCTCCAGTGGTTCCTGTTGAATGTACAGTGCTTTAAAGGGTTAGTTCACCCAAACAGCAAAATTATGTCATAAATGACTCTCCCTCATGTCGTTCCAAACCCATAAGACCTCCTTTTATCTTCAGAACACAGTTTAAGATATTTTAGATTTAGTCCAAGAGGTTTCTGTCCCTCCATTGAAACTGTGTGTACGGTCTACTGTCCATGTCCAGAAAGGTAAGAAAAACATCATCAAAGTAGTCCATGTGACATCAGAGGCTCAGTTAGAATGTTTTGAAGCATCGAAAATATATTTTTTTTTCCCCAAAAAATAGCAAAAATGATGACTTTATTCAGCATTGTCTTCTCTTCCGTGTCTGTTGTGAGAAAGAGGTCAAAACAAAGCAGTTTGTCATATCCGGTTCGTGAGTCAGTCTTTTGTTTGTTATCTGGCTCGGCTCTGTGTTCATCTTCAGTTTTCTCTTCACAGCAGTTCAGTCAGTGTACTGTTTGAGTAAATGAATTACGCCGATGAATTATTGGTTTTTTTTTTTTACTCAGAGGGAGTGTCAGCTACATTAAAAAAGTTAACAGCTTAAGTCATTTGCGGATTAATGTCTATTGGAGAAGCGAACCATTTAAAACAATTCAGTTCGATTTGGTGAACTAGTTCAAAAAGATCCGGTTACATCGAATGATTTGTTCGCGAACCAGATATCACAAACTGCTTTGTTTTGAACTCGCTCACAACAGACACGGAAGAGAAGACAATGCTGAATAAAGTCATAGTTTTTGCTATTTTTGGACCAAAATGTATTTTCGATGCTTCAAAAAATTCTAACTGACCCTCTGATGTCACATGGACTACTTTGATGATGTTTTTCTTACCTTTCTGGACATGGACAGTAGACCGTACACACAGCTTCAATGGAGGGACTGAGAGCTCTCGGACTAAATCTAAAATATCTTAAACTGTGTTCTGAAGATAAAAGGAGGTCTTATGGGTTTGGAACGACATGAGGGTGAGTCATTTATGACATAATTTTGCTGTTTGGGTGAACTATCCCTTTAATGGACACCATTCTTTAGAAACCCACCAGATGGGAAGTCTATCCATTGACCAGATATTATAGACAATAATTTAAGTAGAAAATACTGGTTAAACTGATTATAGGTAAATCTGTAATTGCTGTGTAAACTATTCATTTTTATTACATGAGACTTTCAGAAACTCTGGAATAACAGTTTGTGCTTTTGATATAGGGTCTGATCATGACAGCAAACAATCTCAGAGTCAGTCGGAAGAGGATGAGGAACCTTCATCCTTGTCTCGTGTCTTCAGACGAGAGACTAGAGCCACAAGAAGAGCTGCACAGAATAATGGAGCAAAACACAGACATGGTGGGATCTTTTAGACAAACTGTTAAATCCTTGTGTGTGTTATCGTGTGCAGTTGAGACGAAATGTAAAGCAATTTTAGCTTTTTTTTTTGTCTTATTTTGACAATAACAAATCGCTTAAAAAAACAAAATTCTTACGTATCTTAGAGGGCTATGCCAAGATGAATGGGCACAGCAGGGCACACGAGCGTCAGAGACCACGACCCTGCAGCGTTTCTTACCAAGAGCCTTCACAAGGCTCTGATACATCAGAGAACGAGTCGTCATCATCTTTCACTCGCCGGCCGAGGGCCCGTAAGACCGCCATGGCAGCAGTTAATAAGATAAAACTCATGGATACTCTGGAAGAAGATGAAGGCTCAGATGAGGAGGGGTGTGGAGGCAGCACCCGACCTGCGACCCGTGCTAGCAAACGCTCTGCTGTAATTCAGAGCAGTTCTGATTCAGAAGAGGAGGAAGCAGGTATAAACATCTACACAGCTTAAGGTCCTTGCACACTGACTCTGAAATTTGTATAGTTTTTTTCCATATTTGTCAACCTTTCCTATCAAAATGCTTGCTACGGATGTGAAAATGCAGAAATTGAATTTTTTTTATGTCGAAAGTTTCGGAGGCAGTGTGTAAACATAACACAACTCGAGGTCGTATTTATTTTTTTAAGTGCAAAAATTTAGCGAACATTTCGGACTTACTGTGCAATGACCTTTACATTTATGTTATTGTTATTGTTATCATTACATGTTATTGTTTTTCTCACAGAGTCAAATGAAAGTGACGTTTCAGCCAGCGAAGAAGAGAAAAGTGATGGCAGTGCAGACAGTGATTCATCTTCTCAGAGCAAAGCGGAGAGCAGAACTGCTGGGTGCAGAACATCTAGAAGATCAGCAGAAAAAAAGGGTGTGTTTGGTAGATCCATTGAGCTCTAAAATCAGCATGAAATCCAGATTTTATTCATCTGCACAGGTTTTGCACAATTTATCAAGCGTTCTATTACAAAATATCTTAATGATAATAAACCATTAAAGGGTTAGTTCACCTAAAAATTAAAATGAGCCTGTGTTTTACTCACCCTCAAGGCATCTTAGGTGTATATGACTTTCTTCTTTCAGACGAATCATGTCGGAGTTATATTAAAAATTGTCCTGGCTACTCCAAGCGTTACCATTGCGGTGGGTGTTTCTGTGGAACAGTCCAAAAGTAATCAAATAAAGCGTGCCCATTTATAAAAAAATGTGCCTCACATGGCTCCGGGGGGTGAATAAACCCTTACGAAAAATAACCATGGTTTTATTATAGTAAAACTGTAGTAACTCATGGTTTTTTGGCGTATTGACTGCCATTTGTAAAACCACAGATTTACTACAAATACCATGATTAAACTATGGTTAATTTAATTTGTGGTTACCATGGTTTAACTACAGTAAGCATGGTTTTTTGGTTTTATTTGTAGTAAAACCATGGTTAATTTTCGTAAGGGAAGGCATCCTGTAGTGTATCCATTAATTTTTAGAAGTAAAATATCCATATTTCAAACGTAATATTTTTCTCTCACTTCTGTTATCTGTCATATGTTATGCATGCCGATGTTTTATGTCATCCACCTGAGCGACAGTTAGATGAAGTGAGAGAGAAGTCTTTATTATGTTTGACATAAGGATAATTTTCATACAAAAACGCATGGATTTGCTACAGGAGGTCTTTATTCACCTCCTGGAGCCGTGTGAGGCACATTTTATTATGGATGCGCATTTCATTTGACATCTTTTGGACCGTTGGACAAACATTCGCCCATTGCAATGATAATGCTTGGAATAACCTGGACTATTTTTTATAAAACTCTGATTGGCTTCGTCTGAAAGAAATTCATATGACCCTATGATGCCTTTAGGGTGAGTAAAACATTTAAAAACATTCTCAACTTGTTCAGGCTTAAATAAAAATGGATTGATGTTTAACCTCAAATGAAGTATGGTCCTTTAACATTAAGCATTAATGGGTCACTGACGCTAAAGAAAGGTGCATTTCTCTATTTCTGTTTTTAGAAACGTCTCCTTACATTAATGGACATGGCACAAAACGGCAACGAGTGGAAAGCGAGGACAACACGGATGATGGGGAGAGTCAGAATGAAAGTGTGAACGGGGAGTCAGATGAGGATCTCGTTGTCAGGCGGAAGTCCACCAGGAAGACTGCAAAAGCCGCTGTCACTAAAATAAAAAAATTGAATGACACTGATGCTGAAGAAGAGAATTGCTCCAGAGTCCAACGTCAGAAAAATCGGCCAAGCAAGCAGGATTCTGAAGGAAGTTCTGATGAGGATGTTGAGGTGCCCAAAATTCAAAAGCACCCTTATCAAAACGGAAGAAAGATGAAGAGAAGTAAAGCACCAACAGAAAGCCAAGAACAAGCTTCTCCCACAAAACAGCAAGTTACCCACAAAAAAACCTCAACCACAGATGCATTAACATCAACCACCCAGGACTCAGAGGAGCTCAGTGATGTTTCTGAAAAAGTTGCTGCTCACAGGAAGAGAATAAAATCAGAAGACGAAGAAAATCAAAGTGATGGTGAAGAAAGAAGATCGCTCAGAAACAGAAAGTGTGCATCCAGCGCTCACAAAAAAATGCTTGAGGCAATGTCGGGTGCCTCCAGTTCGCAAAGTGAAGAGGAGGTAGACCAAAGACAAAGGAAAAAAGAGGATACTTCCTCCGATGAATGGCAAAAGAGTGACGCATCAGAGGAGGACAAGAAGGCAAATCCCAGGAGAAAGACTTGCCTTAAAGTTGCATCCAAAGGAATCACTCTTCGAACTCTTCCCAAGAAGAGCTACACTATGGACGACTCGGATGAAGAATTCAGTCCTGAGATGGAGGTGCAGTCGAGGAATGGAAAGAGCAACGAGTCGGCCAACTCCAGGGCAAGAAAACCACCAGGCGGTAACTCCAAAAGAAAACGTGGTGGCTCCTCAGAGTCTGAAAACACAGACAACAGAAGTAGTAGGACCAGGGATGAAAACAAGGGCGTGACACCTCAAAGAAAGCATGCGAAACGCTACAAGCACTCAACGGACTCTGAGAGTGACTCCGAAACTAGGTGCAAATCAGAGAACGGTCAGGAGCGATGGTCTCAGGAGAAGCTTCCCAAGGCGACCCGGCAACAAAGCAAGCAAAGCGAAAGCGATGATGATGAAGAGGATGGAAGCGACTCTGAGAGCGAAGAGTCTGCGGAGTCTGAATCAGATGCCAGCTCAGGTTCACAGAGCAGTCCGAAGAGAAAGCTAAGAGACCGTGGCCGAGGAACCACGCAGTCCAGGAAACGTCAGAGGGGTGTGTCCGATGAGGATAGCGACGTGTCGTATGGGAAACCTCGACGGGCCACGCGCATCCGGACCAGAAACCGAGGCAAACGGACTGTGAATTACCAAGACAGTGAATGAAGGACTTGGGCGGTGGAGCCATGCAAGAGACACTAACTGGAGACCTTGAAGACACACTTGATTGTCCGAACTTAAAAACAATTGTAGTAGCACTGGAGTCCTCAATATTACTGTGAATCGGTTTCATTCAGGGATATTTATGTTTTGTTGGTTTTATAAATAAGATGAATTATAAATAAGATGTATTTGATCTTCTGGTTTGGCTATTCAAACCAGCCCCACTCTGTGATTCGGCCAATGGGAAAGACTGCATAGAGAAGGATGGTTTGCTTGGGTGCTATCCAATTATACCTCCTGTTTAATCGAGCATATTTGCTGGCTTGCACTAAAAGGCACACTGTAATGAGGTATTTTATACACTAGTTCTGCATTAGAAACTCAGGGGTCAACTACGTTTACCATATTCTCAAACTTGCATTTGTTTCTTCTTTCCATTTTTAGCTCTAGGATTCTAGTGTCATATTTCTGACATGAGCATTTAGGTCCAAAAACACTTTATGAAAACGAACAAGTCGTCTTTGACTCTGACACACAAATTCTGTATTGTCACTGTTAAAGGGATCGTTGAGCCAAAATGTACAATTATATTTTTCTTCCTGTCACCTTTTGGTTCCTCTTTGTGTTCTTTGACCATATCTCGGTTTGTAGCAAAGTGTTGTACATTTAAATTCCTTTGTCAAGAATGACTTTTTTTTTTCTTTTTGTATTCAAATTAGATGAATTGCCATGCCATGAACTATGAATTGGTACCTATTTGCTAAGTACAGTCAATCAAACGAGTACTTCCAGCAAAAGTACTGTTTTTTTCTCATATTGGGAAGATGTTTTAGTGATCGGTGTTGCATACTTTCAGTATTAATTCCTTTTCAGACTTAACTTATGAACAGCAATTAACTTTTGTATGCAGTCTTTGAATTGTGCATCGCTGTTTATGTAATGCAGATGATATTTGGCATTTTGCTTGTCTTTTTCATAAGAGCTTCTTTAATACACGTTTCACTGAGGATGATAAGCCTGCTGGCTGCTTAAGTGAGAGAGGGATGACTTCCTTTGAATAAAGTACTGTTTCAGGTTGGAATTGGAATTTGTTTTTCTTAACTCCTTTAAGAAATAAACTGATACGGGACAAAATGAAAGACAAATCTCACGTTTCTTTTACCAGTTATAACTGAGCATGATTACATGTACAGTTTTATTTTTGTGGTTCAACTTTTTACGTAGGCCTAAAGGTAATTTGATTAGCATGTTACAAGTAACAATGAAAACCTAACATAAAAGAGTCAAGAGCCCAACTACAGAAACACTGATCCCAATAATGGTGCTTTGTTGAAATTTCATTGTTTGTTTTTAAACCTTAATTGCGTGTGCAGAATTGATTTTGATTCAATGCAACTAACATCGACAAATCAAACATTTTTAATAGTGCTGTCAAAATTAGCGCGTTAACGCATTCGATTAATTTGAAATATTTAACGCGTTAAAAAAAAATAACGCAATTAACGCGGTTGCAGTTTTTTTTATTTCCAGTTGTGGCCTATGTGTGTTCAACGTGCAAAGAAATATGGATAAGACCAAGGAAGGACTTTTAGACGGAAAGTT
The DNA here is from genome assembly GCF_003368295.1 of Carassius auratus. Lineage (NCBI taxonomy): Eukaryota > Metazoa > Chordata > Actinopteri > Cypriniformes > Cyprinidae > Carassius > Carassius auratus. Next base: position 20,151,285 of record NC_039257.1, on the reverse strand, counting down.
TCAGTATAAAACTCTGCCGGATTACTCTTCAGTCTGCCACAAGAAACATTACTCTTCATTCAGTCTGCCACAAGAAACAGCAACATTAAAATCATGAACTCAAATGTCATTGTTTAAAAAAAAAAAACAATGACTGTAACAGTGCGTAAATCAGTCCTTTCTGTAACGCTAACGTTAATAAGCTTAAACGAAAATAAAGAAATAATTGTGTAGCGGAGTAATTTTTGTACACAGTGCCGCGAACTGTCAATCACTCCTGTGCGCGTGCATCACTGTCCTCCTCAGCTGCAGCAACTTGCGCTCTCTCTCTTCATCAAGCTTTAAAACAAAAAGGGGACACAAAGATCATATTGTCTTTGTGCATAGGCTATAGATTAATTAGATAAATGAATATCTAAATTTGTGCCTTGCCGTCTACGGTATTTTTTTAGAACTTAGAAAAAAGATGCTGCAGCCAATGAGCAGCCAGCGGGGGCTGCAGGACGACTCAACCTCCGCAGACAGTTTTTAATGTTTATCAGACAATAAATACTCAAGATTTTGCTTTAGTATAACTCACAACGAGTTTCACACAGCTTCTCCGGCCACGTTGAGTTGTTGACACTTAACAGTGGGAAAAGCAACACATGCGCTATTCACTTGTGTAACTTAAGGGTGAATGGGTAATGTAGTTTCTGCTCTGGGTGGGATGAATTAGGAAGCTTGCATTGTGAAGGGCGCTCTGAAAATCGGCAAAAAGATTAAAACCTCTATTAAAACAGATGTCCAAATGAGCGTACCGGTACGCTACAAGCACGTTCTGGGCGCACGGAGAGGTGGCAGTACGCTCAAGAGCTATATTTGGAAGTGGCAGTACTGAGTACCGGTGCATACCGGCCCACTTAAAGCACTGGCAATGACTATACTTTGGAATTTTTTTGCAGTCCACTTAGAATTCAACATGGAAATCATTTTTGTTTTTTATTGGCATTGATTGTTTTGAAATTCAAATGGTACTTACATGCCTGTGTTTTTATTTCTGTAATAAATATGGCTTTCAAGCCAACAGTTAATTTGGAGGATATTGATGGTTTATTGCAGGTATGTTGTTTACATGAGAAAATCTGTGTTACAAGTTAAACAAAAATTCCAATAAACAATCATATTTTGAATTTAAATAGTTTCTTTGTCTTGAGTTTACATTAATTATTTACATTTTACATTTACATATCCAAAAAGTTTCAGTCTTTTAATTGCGATTAATCGCGATTAATTTTAAAAAATTGTGCGATTAATTAGTTAATTTTTTTTAATCGATTGACAGCACTAATTTTTAACATTGGTTGCTTGCTATCAGGGTAGCCTCTGCCAACAAATTGGTCCATCTGTCCTTAGAGTAAATACACTTTTTCTTTTTAGAGCTGCTTGACAGTGGGATTGAATTCTGTTTGCATAATTAAAATATAATAGTTTTATTCATTTTATTTATATATTGTATTACTGCAATATTAATATTATTTAATATCTTTAAAAAAATCAGTATGGCTACTGTATACTGTCATTTGACTTCCCTGGAAACATAGAGATTAAAGTACAGTTTATGTCCTCCGGGGCATCGCTAGTATGGGGAAAAGGGTGACCGAGTGCATCTAACCTTTCAAATCGTATTCACAAAAATCAAACCTTTAATTGGAGTATAAGTATTTAAAATGGGGGGGAAATGTTTGAAACCTTCATTTGCCAGTTTAACAGCTCTAAATGTTTTCCTATAATGCCTGATGAGGTTGGAGAACACCTGACGAGAGATTAGAGACCATGCCTTCATCCAGAATCACTTCAGACCCTTTAGATTCCCAGCTCCATGTTGCTGCTTCTCCTCTTCAGTTCACCCCACTCATTTTCTGTAGGGTTCAGGTCAGAGGACTGGATTGGCCAAAGCAGAAGCATGGTTTTGTGCCCAGTAACCAGGTTTGTGTATGGATTATTGTATGGTTTGGATCCAAACATGGTCCATTATAAGATTTCTAACAGAGTCAGTCACTTTTACATTTTTTATCTCTTGGTATTTCATCAAATCGAAGATGCCATTTGTCTGAACAAGACATCCAGGACCTCCAGCAGAAATATAAGCCATTGACATAAAAAATACAGCTGTGTATTTTATTGTACACATGGGGTAGTTTTATCCTTGTTTTCACTAAACCCATCTTGAGTGTTACACTGTTAACACTGTGAGCAGTGCAATAAAATTAGAAGACTAATGTCATAATCAATGATACTGCATAATTGTTGCCATCATTTAAACAGCAATATTATTTACAGGAAGAATTGCACAAGAGTACATGTCACAGAAATCAAACTGAACTTTGGCCTACATGATTTAAATGGATTCTCACATTTCACTGTTGGTTATATATGCTCTATATAATTGTGTATGTGACCAATAAAAATCCTGAATCTTGAATGATCTGAAGTATATGTGATTATATGTGAACAAATTTGATTCACTTTTAATGATTCTTTATTCAGCCTAAAATTATGACCTTATAAGTTTTTTTTTTCTTTGTTGTTTTTTTGTGTTTGATCAATGCCTTGAAATGGTCTTTGGCTCACATGATTATTAGAAAAGCAACATATCGTTGATGGGATAAGAATTGCTAGATGGTTTTTAAGAACACTTAAAACCTTAAACTCTTAAGATTCTTTCAAAAAATAAATGATATGAGATCGATATGAAAGAAAAAAATTCACTCAGTTCTATTTCTTAAGCAATATGCTCTTTGACACCAACATTTTTTTTACAGTGAAAGCTGCATGCAGATAAATCACTCATGTTATCTTAATACTGGCTGAAACTATAATTTTACCTCGAAGTCAGAAGAAGAAAAAAACAATTATTATCCAAATATAAAAAATACACTTATTTTAGTTGTTAGTGTACATCATAGTTGTATTGTATCAAAATAATAATAAATACTTGATGAGTTTACTGTACAGTAATAATACAATTAATAAACTTGAAGATACGGCACGTGCAATAAAATCCCATCTAATCCTATTTTAAATTAATTTAATCAAACATGCCATTATTTGCTATTTTATTGCACATGGGTCATTGCAAAATAATTTTTATGAACCTAAACATACACTGTCAATCGGAAATTATTATTTTTTTTAAGAAATTAATACATTTATTCAGTAAAGATGCAGTATATTGATCCAAAGTGACCATAAAGACTTCCACATTGTCATAGGAATTATTTGTCAGATTACATTTCAGTATACTTCAGACAAAACGCTGTTCATTGAACTTTTTTTTCATTAAAGAATCCTGAATAAAACTTATAAAGGTTTCCACATATTAAGCTCTTTTTAACACTGATAATAGAAATGTTTTACAGTATATTACAATGATTTCTGAAGGATCATGTGACATTGAAGACTTAAGTAATGCTGCTGGAATAAATGACATTTTAAAATGTATTACAATTACAAGTATTTCTGTTGCATGTTTGAGCTATTTTTACTGTAATTTCATTTGTGTTTTTTTTTTTTCGTGAATTTACAAATAATGAATTTACATGGTGCAGACTTCTTTCAATATATATATACAGATGGGTCCAAAAAGTAGAGACCTGTAGTGAAAAACCTTATATTTTGCACGTTTATTACAATATTTTAATAAAAATAAAATGAACAGCATAGCAATTTGAGTGAAAGGTGAGTTAACAAAAAGAAAAAAGAAAGAAATTCCGAATTACACTTTTAGTATTTGGTTTGACCCCCTTTTGGTTCAGTTCTTATTGAACTCATCAAGTTGTTAATGGACTTTAGGTTTGAGAGTATTCCAAAGAATGATGCAATTGTTAAAATCATTAGAATATGAACGCACATTACATGATTACTTGAAAACTGCTGATTTAAACCGTTATGAAGATGTATAGAAATATAGACCTGTCACAGCTTTAAAATGGCATGATAACTGCAATATCTGCACAGCTTGTCTGTATCTTTCTCTCAAACCATATTAAAAGCTAACACAAGTACATCCCATTTCTAAAGCCCACCCCTTTTTCAATGAAGATAACGGGTCTTATCAAAAGAACTCTGTCCCTACGGTTCATCTGATCACACACACTGCTAGAGAAGGCCCTGGCTCGTCTCATTCTGCTCTTCTCACACAACATCAGCTTCACAATGCCGGTTGATTTCAATGGAACGTGGGAGATGGTCAGCAATGACAACTTTGAGGATGTCATGAAGGCTTTGGGTATGTGATTTCTATTACTGAATGCCTACTATAGTTATCAACAGGAGCATAGACACACCACCAGAGATGCAGATTGGGTTCTTGCATCTACATCTAACTTATCTTTTCCTTAGAGGACACTCTTTTACTTTGAGTTCACTCTAACCCTGCATAAATGATGCACTTATTGCAAAAGAATGGGTTAAAGAACACGATATATATGTGTGTGTGTGTGTGCCAAAGTAATAAAGTTCGAATTATTTAATTTTTTTTGTCATTCTTTTATTTTGAAACAGATTTGAATGCATGTACTCACTTAATATTAGAGACTTTATATGGGTTATTATAAATACTAACTGCAACTAAAATCATAACAAAATATGCATAGTTTGAAATAAACTTGAAAACGAAAAAATGTGCATGCACTGGGGTTGCATAAATTTCAGTCATCTTCATTTTGCAACAGATTTTATTGCATGGACTCATGCTTAATAATAATAATAATAATAAATGGTGATCAGACTGTTATAGGAATTTGAGGAAAATGAATTAATTGAAATGAAGAAAACTCATTGAGTATCTTTACTTGTGCAAGAAATGAATCAATAAATGGGTTGCTTTTTCAGGATCAAAGTTCATGCAAGGTCATATTACATTAGGTATTTTATCAGTGGCTTTGATAAAAGTGGGAGACGAGCGAACTTGAACACTTCAGCCACCTTTGTCCCAGCGTATCAATATGTGTGAGGTCATTTCTGTCCATCTATTGCATAACTGAAGAAATATGGCCCTGTTTCTTCAGTGTCCCCAATGATTTCAAAGTCTCCTTTCAGTACACTGAAAAGATGTTGAAAAGACATGAAAAGGGGTCAAATAAGTAAATCAAACTGACATCAAAACATGACATGTCATTGTTGTGATGTAAATTTAATCAAACATATTGGCCTACGTAAACATTAACCCACATTTCAATGTGGGATTAACTTCTTTTTTTCACCCAATTACCGCTGGAAGAAATTGCCATCCAAACTGAATTTAAAATGATGTTACAGCATCTTGATCAAGCCTTTATTAAAGGTGCTGTAGGGAACTTTTGTAAAAATATATTTTTGACATATTTGTTAAACCTGTCATTATGTCCTGACAGTAGAATATGAGACAGATAATCTGTGAAAAAATCAAGCTCCTCTGGCTCCTCCCAGTGTCCTATTGCCATTTGCAGGAATGCCATTGCTCCCGGTAAAAAACAATCAATCAGAGCTGCGGTCCGTAACTTTGTTTGTGTTCAAAATGTAGAAAAATGAACATAATAAGCGAGTACACCATGAATCCATTTTCCAACCGTGTTTTTAGCTTGTCCTGAATCACTAGGGTGCACCTATAATAAGTGTTTATATCCAGACTATTTTAGATTGCTTCGGGGGTACCACGGCGGAGTAACCCAGTACCTTTGTGATTCTTCATAGACATAAACAGAGAGAAGTAGTTCTGGCTACAATGTTCAATGTTTATTAACCGCTAGAGCGTCAAAAGTTACCTACCGCAGCTTTAATACTGATGTCAGATTGATATCAAGGTGCCTGCTGAGATGCTTCTTGGAACGTGCTGATACTTCCTTTTCAAGGCTATTATATAGTTAATTCTATTCCTCCCTTACAGACATTGACTTTGCCACTCGTAAGATCGCAGTGCATCTCAAACAGACTAAGGTCATTGTGCAGAACGGAGACAAATTTGAGACCAAAACACTCAGCACCTTCAGAAACTATGAGGTCGATTTCACCATCGGGGAGGAGTTTGAGGAGCACACAAAAGCCCTGGACAACAGAATTGTTAAGGTAGGTGTTCAAAATGCAACAAAGTCCAAATATAAAATATTTCAGATTTGAGTTGCATAAAAAATATATAAATCCATTTGGATTTTGAAAATAAACTAATCAATTAGATGCATACACATAAAGAAACAGGCAAGAATTTCTGAAAAAACACAAATAGAAAATGACCAGGTCTGTATATTTATCCAATTTATTTTACTTATTAACTAATTATTTTAGTGTTTTACACAATTAGCCATATTTTAACCACGCTCATCCTTTTAAACTAACTGAATAAATGTAATTGTTTTCACATTGAACAGATGATATGGTGTCCCATATAGAGTACTCATCTTTTACATTGACAAAACACTGAAATATTTCCTTCAGACTCTGGTGAGGTGGGACGGTGATAAACTGGTGTGTGTGCAAAAGGGAGAAAAGGAGAACCGTGGCTGGAGGCAATGGATTGAAGGAGACCTGCTTCACTTGGTAAAGAACTGCACTTGTACAACTGATACATCATCAAAAGGAGAAATCAATTATTACACTTATGGCATACAATAGTCCTGTATTATATGCCAGGGTACTGAATTATTATCATATAATATACCACTGCACTGGCATACATGACACCCCAAAATCAATATACATACCCAAATAAACAAGGTGACACTGTAATGTCTGTCACAATTCCAATTTGGCACTTTTTAAGTGTATATTAATGAATATTTTAGTGTATATGTCCAGTTATCATGCTGACCCCTCTCTCTTTTAGGAGATCTACTGTCAGGACAAACTCTGCCATCAAGTCTTCAAGAAAAAAAACTAATGCTCAATAAATAACAGGATTTTCACACCTGGGTTTGGTGTTATGCTGTGTATATTTATTAAATCAATTTTAATAAACAGCTTCAACCAAATACACTCATTTGGTGCTCCATCTGGGAGAATTTCAATGCAGCAAATAAAAGTTTCTGATAATTTCGCTGTTAAATAAGAATGAATAATAACTTCCATTAAGAGGTGTATAATCCAGTTTAATTATATGTGTTTTATTGAGACCAGTATATCAAAGTTGATATTATTTGACATGATTTAGCCAGAAATGGGCATGGATGCATTGTTTTCATGTACTAATACCTGCTATTGCACTGGATGCAAAAGTTAAATCAAGTACTGATTCAGTAGTGTTTATACTGTTAAACCGTGTTCCCTCACCATTGTTAAGACACACCAACCATTTATCATCAATATATTCTTCTAAAGCTAATCCATTTACAGTTACTTCCCCATAATGTATTGTGTGCATTAAAATCACCACAGCATATTTTCATACACAATATTTTCCAAAATACTTCCCTCTATTTCCCATGAGGATTATTCAATTCAATTCAAGTTTATTTGTATAGCGCCTTTTACGATACAAATCATTACAAAGCAAGTTTCTACAATATTTTGTAGTAGCTTATCAGTGGTGACTATCAGTTTGTGCGCATATGACAGGATTTTTCAGAAAAATTAATACAAGACGTATTCAGCCAGAAGATGAACATTATTTAACAGCAGTTATTATATGATTCAGTCACACTTGTAGCAATATGTGTTAGTTCTGTTTGTTGATTCAGGGTTAGCATCATCTGGGGTCATCTGAGGGTCAGCATCATCTCTTCTCAGGTGTTCTGGATCCAGACTGGAGCTTGTGGAAATCCTAGTTACAAACATTGAAAGAAATTATAATAATTTATTACATCTATCAAACCTTTACTAGTCCATATCCTTACTGTAAGTGATTCATTCTTATAATTTACATTTATAATTTCATAGCTTAAACCATTTTGTTTGAAAGTTACGAATCCCCCACCCCTCTACCATTCTCTCCATCTCTTCTAACTGCTGAATATCCTTTAATAATAAAATCTAACTCTGATTTTAACCATGTTTCTTGCACACATATTATATTAGGTTTCTCTTTTAATTAATCTACATATTTCTTAAATGACTGGCCGTTAGCTATCAAACTTCTAGCATTCCATCGTAGTATGCCTTCATTTCCCACCCTTCAGTCTATTCCAGCATTGTGCTGGGTAGACTGAGTGTCTGTACTGAAGTTATCCCTAACTGTTTCCCAAACCATTCCTTTTATCCCCAAATATTTTTCAGCTGCTTTCACAATAATTCTTATCCTTTTGGTACGACCTGTTGTCTGTGCAGTACAATTGATAACTTCAACCATAAAAATCACAAAATCATGTTTGCGGACAACTAAATTGTCTTTCCTTATCTTTTCATCCTCTTCATTTATTATGTCATTTCTAATGCCCTCATTTCGTTTTGGTATTACATTCACTCTGGGGACCAGCTTTACTGCTTCAGAGTAGCTAATGCCTTCAGTTACTGTAATTCTTTGTACCTCTTTGGCTCTTTTACTAAATTCACAGCCCAGGTATGCTGCAATGTGTCCCCTCCACAATTGCAGAACTTTGTCACGTTCATCATAATCATGATATATGCCCAAACCATTGACATTTATAACATCGAAGTGGTGGAGGGTTGTACAACTTAACCACATAACTCATAAAACCAACAAAAACCTTATCAAGTAACGTTTCCTCTTCAAACTGATAAGCTGTTGCAAATGTCCCCAAATCTCTTAGTTTTGAGTCTTTTGGTTTCACATACTTTAGCCTGCTTAATGTTTGCTTTTATAGCTTCTGTCTCTACGTTTACAGGAATGCCTGTAATGACTGCTCTAACTAGCTTTTTGTCATTAGCCTTTGAACATTGCACTAGTTTACCATGAATTTTACTCATCTTAATTGCTTTTTTGAGTTGTTCTTTACTTTTACAAAACACCAGTTGTTGTCCATTTCGTGATATTTTTGCATTCTTTACCTCTCCAATTTCTTAACTTAGACTTTTTGTAAGTTGTATCGGATTCCCCTCTCAGAACGTGTTACTTTCTTGGCTCAACTTAACAAATACCTTATATTGTTCCCCACCATCCTTTAACCCTAAAACCGTATTCTGGACAAATGTGGGCAAAATCATTTTGATTTATTTTTAAAAAATACTTCCCTTGATCTGAGCGGTACAAGACTTGGTTACCTTTCCTAAGTTTGCCTCCTGAACACACACACATTTTTTTGACTCAATTCTACAATGTTAAGTGGGTGAAAAAAAACCTCCTTAATCTTGTATTTGGGTCAAAAAATGGGCACCCATAGAAATGAATGGGGAAAACTGTAATTTAGAGCATTCTTCTTGTTTTTTTGTAAAAATAAATTAATAGATCCAATACAATGCATATCTAACATACACACAAATGAAGGGCTGATCCTGTACAACATTCTCATCATGGCAAAAACTCACACTCATACACACACACACACACACACACACAAACAATGCATTCAATGAGCCTATGACAGAGCTGGGCTAATGTCTGACCATGTTTTTTGGTATGATCCAATCATATTTTGGCATCTTTGTATAGTCTGACCTAACACATATATATATATTTTTTTAAATTACAATTTTAACTTGTGATAGTCAAAAACTTAAGAGGTCAAATTCGTTTTATACAGTGGTTCATAGAGTTCAGCCTATATGCAGCCATTAAGTACTATAGCCATCTAGTGGCTATTGATATTATTGTTTTTTGTTAATTTAATACCAAAATGAGACACCAGGTGACAGCAAAGTCACTTCATCTTTAGGTTTTAGCTCTAAGAACTTATTGAAATGATATTTTAATGTAGTTAAAAAAATTACAAACATAAAACATAAAAATAAGCATAATTTACATAGAAAATATGGTACTTTTTGAGGTAAATAAATTCAAAAATAATAAAATAAAGCACCATAAATGGATAGACAAAACTTTATTGAAGACAGTGATATAACATTTATAATAAATAGAAAATAGGATCACACCTGAGTCCTCTGTGCCCATATTTGTCCACAATTACAGGATTAAGGGCTATAAAGTGAATACGGTTTGAGGGTTAAAGATACACTTTCACCACAATCAGTTGTATTATTATTTTCCTTTTTACTAGATTAATATTCCACTCTTTGTTTCCCTTGCTGTCCTCCAACTCTCCAATGCTCCCCTTCTCTCCTGTCTCACTTACTACTCCGTCACTTCCTTCCTCCATCTCCTGACCATTCCCAGTCCAGCTGTTGCCATCCACCCTGACACGGAGTCAGTTTCAGTTTGCATTGGCATGCACCCGCCATCCACAGGCCTCTTCCACCAGGTCCCAAATGTGCCAATTTTTCCTGGCTCCAAAAATATTGTCTGTTTAGACACACAGAGATAAAGAATCAGTGTAAGAATCACAGCAATGGTGACCATCAAAAAAGCATGTTGTAGCCAATCAAAAATCATCCATGGCTACCATCTTGCATTGTGGCATGAATAAATTATGAGCATCTTTGCAATTTCTTTAATTGTTACTATTTCAGAACAGCTTGTAAGGAACTTTTTCAAAAATTATAAGAAAAAAAAAACAATCTTTCACTGTGGAGTCACAAGATTGTTGTAATTAATAAATAAAATTTGTCTCAGAGATTAGACTCTGAATGAGTTCAGTGATTTAGGTTAAATAGTGACTATGGTAGAACATAATCATCACCACCTAATGACTTTTGCTCTTTGCAATATCTAGTTGTTCTAATTCAGATAAAGCAACTAAATATAATTTATTATTAAAGAGTCAAGAGCATAACTAAAGTAAACACTGACCACTATAATGGAGACTTAAACTTGTATTTTCTTCTTTGGTAATTTTTCCTGTTAACATCAGTTGTCTTAAATAATGATCAATCAGCACTCAATAAATCTCTCAATTACCTCATTAAATGTAACGCTTTTTCAGTGTTGCTTTTAACACGATGTAGTGTGGACATTTATAGACACCCAGCAGTGTTAATTTGACACTTCCTCATAATTACTTTTAACACTCTGTAGTCTGTACTGTTAACACGTATAGACAACCATCAGTGTTGATTTGGCACTTCCTCAGAATTACTTTTAACACTCTGTACAGTGGACACATCGACAACCATCAGTGTTAATCTGACACTGGGGTACTGTGCAGGGAAGAATTTTTGGTTATTGTTGCAGGTCATTAAATTGGTTATAGTCTTTGATTCTTCAGTGTAAGTCCTATTTATTTATTTCTATATTTATCTATTAATTGTCCCCCTGTGATTGTTGGTATATTAAATCAACACAATGAATATTCAGTCTTTTTTCGTTCTCAATCTTTGTGTAATTTGAAGTTAAACTAGAACATCTGTTTTTTTTGTTTTTTTTTTTTGAGAAAATGTTCGTAACCATATGTCCGTATTCCATAAAACTAGTTTACCAATAAGCCAGGCTTATTTCAGTTATTCTGATTTATTGACACTTGATTTGGTTTCCGAAAGCAAAACTACCATAACTCAAACTCAGTCACTGAGGTAACTTCTGCTGGGAAACTATTGTCAGACTAAGCTGAGTTCCTCTAAACTCTGACCACATCGATTTCACCACTGCAGTTGCCAATTGGGCTTCGCTTTGTGTATCAAGTTCGCTCTCGCTGAGACAGAAGCTGAAAGCTTTTCAAAATTTTTACTGTAGTGTCCAATCATTGACCTCAACGTAGTGCCTCCCTGTTTTAATTGGACTATAGTGGTGATTGACAGTTCCTGTCGACCAGTAATATCGCCGGTTCTTCTCCGGAAGGCGTCACCCTCACCTCTCCCATTTTCTGTAGTTTTCGTCCATTTCAGTTTGATGCGCGTGAATCGTAACGGGACAACATGGCGACGCAGGCGGCCCGCTACTACAGCGAAGGAGGCAGAGCAACAAAACGCCAAAAAACGGAAGGCGAAGGGGGAATGGCGACAGTAAGTCAAATCTTTGCTTACACCCTATCATTTAATTTATTACGGACTTCATCTGACTTCTCTTTAGTTAGCTAGCTGGGTAAAACAGCACTGTTTAGCGAACAAGCTAATCAAACAATTGAGCTACAGTACACTGATTTTTCTGCACCCAAAGCATTACAAAAACAAAAATATAAAAACATGTAATGATTTTGTACCCAATGTTTGATGTGTTCCTAAGAAACGCTTTTGTTTTCCACGCCAAACATATATTCTTAAAAGCTGCTGAATGAATGAGTTATGCTGTTTGTAACCGACCAAACACATAAATTGTGTTTTGTTAATTACAACGAGTGGGAAACATATAACTTACATAATGATTAATACATATACATTTATAGAACGGACTCATATTGTAAAAAAAAAAGTGCATGTTACACAGAAATTGCAGTATGTATTTAGACTATTTCTTGTAAAAAAAAAAAAAAATTATGATAATAATGAATACTTATTATTTCCAGTTTTCTGGACTAACGTGATGATTTATTCCATAGGAGGAGTATGTTGACCCGCACAAGACCCTGCCCTCTCTTGTGGTGCATGTCCGAGGTTTAGTGGACGGAGTATTGGAGGCCGACATCGTTGAAGCCCTGCAAGAGTTTGGAGCCATCAGGTAACTTGTGCTACGTCTCTGTCAGGTGTGCCATAATGTAATTGAAATGCATTGAGGATCGTCTCTCTCCATCTCTCTGCAGTTATGTTGTACTCATGCCGAAGAAGCGTCAAGCCCTGGTTGAATATGAGGATATGAATGGGTCTTGCAATGCTGTTACTTATGCCAACGACAACCAGATCTACATCGCCGGACATCCTGCGTTTGTCAACTACTCTACCAGTCAGAAGATATCCAGGCCGGGTGACCCTGACGATTCCCGCAGTGTTAATAATGTTTTGCTACTTACAATCATGAACCCCATTTATCCTATTACCACGGTACTGCCCACATCCTCTGTGTAATATCAATGATGCCTTTTATTATACAAAATGAGATTTTGATTAAATTCAAGAGCTCTCTGACGCTCCATAGACACTAAAGTTCTTGTTGTTCTACAGGATGTCCTCTATACTATTTGCAACAACTGTGGTCCTGTTCAACGAATCGTCATCTTTAGGAAGAATGGTGTCCAGGCCATGGTGGAATATCCTTTACTGTTTCACACTGCAGATCAAAGCTGTTGGTTAGATTCTGCTAGCTGTAATTTGTGTTCATGAGTCCTTACGCTCTTGTCAGTTAAGTTCACTTCGCATGTGGACTCTGAATGTCTTACACGCTTTGTTAACCAATTATCTTAAAGGCATAGTTCACCCAAAAAATAAAGCAATATCATTAATTACTCACCCTCCTGTTGTTCCGAGCATGTTGAACACAAATTAAGAGAATTTTGAATATCCAAGAGCCCTCTGACCCTCCATAGACAGCAAGGAGAAACTTCCACGATCAGGGCACAGAAAGGTAGTAAAGACATTATTGAAATAGACCATGTGACATCAGGGGTTCAACTTTAATTTTACGAGGTTATATTGAGTACTTTTTGTGCAAAAATACTTTATTCAACAATTCCTCTCCACCCTAGTGCACCATTTTCCTTCATGTACGCAACAAATGCGCATAGTGCAGCTGCAGTTAAAAACGCCTTGTTTATACTTAAAGGAGAGCATACGTGGAGAGTGATACTCTCCAAAATGGTGCCCTAATGAGAGAAAAAGTACTCTCGTGGCTTCATGAAATTAAGGTTGAACCACTGATGTCACACTGTTTCAAGTCTTTATTACCTTTCTGTGCCTTGAACATGGTAGGACCCTTGCTGTCTATGGAGTGTCCGAGTGTTCTCTGATTTCATCAGAAATATCTTAATCTGTGTTCCAAAGATAAACGGAGGTCTTACAGGTTTGGAGTGACACGGTAATTAATGACAGAATTTTCATTTTTCAGTGAACTGACCATTTAAAGTATGCTACCTTCCATAAATACTTTAATTAATAATCTCTGTAGTCAGGGAACACAAGATTACCATTGTTTTTCTTTAATTCCTCACACATTTGATTCCGTTCAGAGCGCCCAAAGGGCCAAGGCCTCACTCAATGGGGCTGATATATACTCTGGCTGTTGCACACTAAAGATCGAGTATGCCAAGGTGAGGGTCATTTCAGATTTTTGACATTTGACAATACTCTGTGCATTTTCTGAATGGCTTAAAAATGAGGTTTTATAGGGAATTTTTTTTCAGTTAGAGTCAAAATCTTCAAGCAGAAAGTAAAACATAAGTAAAAAAAAAAGTAAAAGCTTAATCAATGCACCAATATATAATAAACATACTAATGCTTAATAATGAAATGATTTTCATTGACATTTGTTTAACCACATATTTTAAGTATATACTCAATATCACCCATCCCTACTCAAGCTGCTAGAAATATATATTTTTAATGAATTTATTTTATTTACTTTTTTGTACTCTTAGCCAACACGCCTTAATGTGTTCAAGAATGACCAGGACACATGGGACTACACCAATCCGAACCTGAGCAGCCAAGGTACCGTTTACCATTTACTCTGTCATTTCTCTGCGCCCTTACTGCCACTGTGGGGAAAATAAGTGGGTGGGATTGGGACGTTTTAAAAACGCAAAACCTCCCCTGTGCCGAGTGTTAGGCATACCAACGTCTACACCACGTTTTCGTGACTCTCTGAGGGGAGGGTAAAGCTGTATCCCTGTGATCTTTAAGGCTTCCTCAGAATGTTGTGCTGCTGATATCTCACAAACTTCCTTTTCCAGCAAAGCCTGTCACATGCCAGTAGTGTGAGGGGCAAGTGGTTTACTGGGTTAGCACCATAGAGGCAGATTATCAGACATCTTATGCAGTTAACATGAAACTACGTTCACATTTTACATTTTCCAGTTGAAGTAATATTTAAAGGTGCTGTATGTAGGATTTACACCAAGTGGTTGAACTAGGTATTGCAGTCCAAATTCAAAATATTGGAGAGGGTTTTTTTCAGCTGGAACCACCTCCTCAGACTTGACGCACTCGTAGGTTGCCAGATTTAGGAGACAAACAGGAACAAGCGCACTTGGCGATGAACAAAATTAAATACTTAAATGCTTAAATACTGGTAACCTGGGGTGCCGAAAAACAATTAGGTAAACTGGCACTGGGCGGGTTTCACACACAAACAAACACGACATTCCGGTCCGGAACACAGAATTTCAAATGAGAATAATTGACTGTAGCATTGTTTTTCAGATAAACAAGTATTCAAACTTATTATGTTTCTTAAATATCTGCAAAAATATTATGGTATTTTTAATGCTTAGCAGAGACTAAATCTTACATACAGCACCTTTAAGAAGAAAAAACTGCAGGGCAACTTGATTTAGTTTTTTTGGGGGAATTTATTAGACTAGGAAAAAAAAAGTGTTCATTCTTTTTCGAGCAGTGCTATGTTGTTCTTCGGAATAGCATGCATTGATTTAATTGTTCACAATAAACGAGTAATGTATTAAAAGTAAATGGGGACAATTTCATGTTGAATTTCACGATTTTGTGATTTGGGACATGGGTATTCATGAGCAATGGTGTGCCCAAAGAAATTCCTGTTGTAAACAAATTGCAGGTCAACCAACCAATGATCATTTTGAACAGGATGTTCTTTGGTGCTTGCTTGGGCCATTTGCCCCTCACATTCATGCGGTACATTTTAGAGACCAAAACGAGAGCACAGAACTTTCCAGAATATCAAGTGCATCAACAGAACACTTAACACATCTGGACACTGGGGGACATTTCCTACATTTCACTGGAGACACAAGTGCCTCAGACTTCCACCACTGTATCAGTCATCAAACCACAACTGCCTTATACCTTGCGAGAATATTTCTCCAGAAGGACAAACATGCATTTTACTCTCGTGAAACTGCAAGGCATCCTGACAAACACCTGATCACGCAACATTTAGCACTCATCACCTCCTACAGAAAATACACTGCCAGGAAAGACACTGAAGGATTTTGGGGTTGTCGGTGCAAGTAGTTAAGGCTCCCACACCCATTCAACTTTCTCCTGTTGTTTCTTACGGGTCAAGAGCAAGACACACACCACCTTAACCTCACTGCTAACAAGGGATGATTTTGACACGCATCCTCAAGTGACACCACAACACAATGCAAACAGACCTCTTCTCCTCATTCATGGCAAACTGCTGACATCCACAGACAAACAGCCTTTCTGAACCTGTCTGTCTTTTCTGGGGTATGTCGCCTTTCTCGCCGTGCCGATCGTTACAACACAAACCCAGACACCTACAAATCGACATGCCCGACTCTTCACTCGTCAACAGCTGATGACACTAAACCACTCGAGACACCGAAGACACTGCAGACAACATTTTGACAAGCAGATGCACTGACATGCAGACAGCCGACACGTCAAGTTTTTTTATTTAGTTTTTTTACTCTAAGCCCTGACATTCTGCCCTGGAGGCTGGTGTTTCAGATACTCTCTCTTCCCCAAACATGTGTCCTCTTCCTCTAGTCCTTTCTTTTTACGAATCCTCTTCTCTCTTTCTGTCAATGTGACGTTTTTCCCTTTTTTTTCCCCCAGTCGTTTGACTACTGTATAACACCTTCCGTATGATGCAGGTTGGCTTTGTGTCTCTAGTGGAAGTACCAGTCAGTCTGAATTGGGCATAAATTGCTCCAGCTTTTCAACCACCATGGGAAGACAGGCATTGAAATGTGTGCTGGCATCATTGGAGCACTGAAACCCATCTGAGACGAGGAAGAGTACTTTGGAAATCAGTGGAATGGACTGGTGGGGGGAAGAAATGGAAAGTTCTTAAGTGGGATATGGAGGAGGATGCCATGAAGACACTCAACGATGGCTAATTTACGGCATGTTCTTCTTGCACCATCCTTCAACCCCGAACCCTTGCGTTTGTACTGTAAGTAACCCCAAGCTTCTGTTGTCTTGGAGTGATACGCTTCTAGTCTAATGTTTCATGGGGGTGTTTGACCAAATGTTTGACTAACTTGATCTTTTCCTCTCCAGTTTTTGTCTTCCTCATTGGGCTACACATTGATGTAGATCAGCAAGATGCATTAAAATGTATATTCCTGGGATGGGTTGTTTTTCTGGGAGCAACATTACTATACTTGTGATTTCAGAGATGTTTTGACACCCCCTTTTCCACCGACGGGGCGCTAGTTCCCATCCCTGGCACCATTTTGTGTGTTTACACTAATAATATGGCCTGCTATGCCACTAAAGCCTAGAATATATTTGAATTTTATGCATTCGCTGAAGTGTGCGAAAAGTGTTCGGTGTGAATTTCATTATCACCGAAATATTGTACGTGTGTATAGCTTTTCTTACCATGGCTAAAATGTTTGTTAAAAAGTTGCTCCACAAGCTGGCAACACTGTTTTGTAATTGCGTAAAAATAAGTGGATGAGATGGAACAGGACGCGCCAGCATCAGTATACTGCAACATTGACAAGTACAAAGACGTTTTATCAGTCGTAAATTCTGGAGAGAAATCGCGCAGCCAGTGATGAAACTTTATTGAGCCCGTGTCAGTTGCCCGTGATTGCCCATGCTGTCAAATTGACTATACTTTGAAACGCTGTGTTTGGCTGTACGCATAAGATGAGCTTTCGCTTCAAAGCTGAAGTATTCTTTGGGCTTCGAATCATTAGTTGAGGGATGAGATAATTAGTTTTCATAACAGCTAATCAGTCTGTTTAATGTAAAACAGAACTAGATCGCACAAACTAAATTATCAGGTTTCTAAATTTCCTGTTTTTTTAAAATCTAATTAAATAAGCTTTCGGTAGTTACATCAAAGCTAGCTTGTGATTAAATACAATTGCTCTAAATATAAACGTTTGTTTTCAAAAGTAGTAAGCAAAAGACGTAATTAGCCATATCTGTTTGCGGTGAAGTGATGTAATAAGTAAAAGCGTGAGTTCATTTTGAGACCCAGCTGTGCATGATCACCAGCACCATTTGGGTGGTAAATGAGGTATAAGAGAAGAGAGGCCTGCCATCATTTTCAGTTGCGTCTTTTGTAAATAGCAACGTTAATAAAGGCATGGTGCCCTAAGCATTTTAAGATCCTAAATAGAGTAAGAAACCTGTTATGTGAATGTTCAGAAATGTCCGTGAGATTGATGTTTGCACTGTGTGTACCTGAACAGGTGCAGATGCTGATGGCAATGGGGGCAATCAAGGTGTGTGTCTGCAGTAGACATCCTGTCCCCCCCTACAACCCCACCCACCCACACACACTCCCAAACATAATATATGACATAAATACACTGGCAGCCAACACAGCAGTTTGTTCAGGGGCTGGTACACCCCAAAAGAAAGCCTGTATGTTTATTATCCAGCTGTCTGTGGTATACAGGTTTGTAAGTAGTCTTTTCATAGGTCAGTCTCCTCAAGCTGTCGTAACATGACATTTCACCCTAAAATTAAAACAATGAAATGAAGAAAATGAACCCTGTAATGATCATTAATATAAAAACCACCTCAATTACAAGTCAAATTACTGGAATTGAAAAAGACTTGCACTACTGTATAAATGTACCGTGGTCTTTTTAAGCCCCATTGCAGTGTTTTTATACAAAAGCACAAAAGATGTTCAGATATTATGATAATGACAGTTTAAGGAGAAAATGAGATTGATTTATAAAAATGTTATCATACAAAAATTCAGTTATTTAAATGTAGGTTTCATTTTCTTTAAACAAATGTACCTGTTTTGTTTTAGTTTTTTGGTGGGGGGGGTGAAATGTAACCCTAATCTTATGTGTCCCCTTCTCTGCTGAACTTAAAGCTCGTGTCAATCACATTAACATTCACAAAGTCAGTGTCCTGTCCTGTCGCCTCTCAGCAAACTCATCTTTCACTCTCTCTCTCTCTCTCCCCCAAACTCTTTTTGGCCCCTCCCCTTTCCTTTCTTCACCCTCTTCCTTCTCTTGCCTCTCAGATATGAACTCCAACCCCAACAAGCGCCAGAGGCAGCCGGCTCTGCTGGGAGACCACCCTCCAGAGTATGGTAAGGCTTGCGGGGGCACACGTGATAACACATTTGCCTCATTTGCTCGCAAACAGGGGAGTGGATGTTAAAACGAAAACAAATTTGGGGTGCTTTTATCACAGTGGCAGCAAGATGGTGCCGTGTTGACATTAAAACATAAACTAAAGTGAAGGCTGTGTCAAATGTTTGTTTACCCCATCCTGCCCACAACCCCCACCCCAACGTGCTCTGTTTGTCGTTTGTGGGTTCTCAGGAGGTTATCACGGATACCAAGACGAGGGCTACGGCGGCCCCTATGAAGGCCGACGGATGGGGCCGCCGCCCATGGGTGGTCCAAGGCGTGGTGGAACCAGTCAGCGGTACGGTGCACAGTACGGCCCCCCACCTCCGCCCCCTGGTGAATATGGCGCACATGCAGACTCACCGGTGATCATGGTGTATGGCCTGGAGCCCTCAAAAATAAACGCAGACAGGGTCTTCAACATCTTCTGCCTGTACGGAAATGTGGAACGGGTATGTAGAACGGCTAAAAGTAGGTTGGCCACTGTCAAAATGTAAACCGTTTTATCTGAAATCCACTTTCCCCTTTTAATGTAGGTGAAATTCATGAAGAGCAAGCCTGGAGCTGCTATGGTGGAGATGGGAGACTGCTATGCTGTGGATCGTGCCATCTCACATCTCAACAACAACTTCCTGTTCAACCAGAAGCTCAATGTTTGGTAATTGTTCCAACTGGAGTTCTTTTCAAATGTTGCAATAAGAGCAGCCCGATTCATTACATAGTGTTTAATAGAAGAAAATAAGATTCCGATATTTTGAAAATATTTGTGACAGCTTTGCAATATATTATGTTTAATCATTAAAGGCATTAAAAATGCTTCCAATGTGTTAAAATACTTCGTTTTCTCAATTTTTTTATGCAAACTTTTTTTTTTTTTTTTGCATTATGGAGAAATTAGAATTAGAAGGGGAATCAAATTTAAAAAAAGCCAAAAATATGATTTCATATGAATACATACTAGTATAGCTCAACTGTTTGATCTGTTGTTTTGATCAGTGTGTCCAAGCAGCAGGCCATCATGCCCGGTCAGTCCTATGAGCTGGAAGACGGCTCCAGCAGCTTCAAAGACTTTCACGGGAGCAGAAATAACCGCTTCACTTCTCCAGAGCAGGCGGCCAAGAACCGCATTCAGCATCCCAGCAACGTCCTACACTTCTTCAACGCAGCACCAGAGGCTTCACCAGACACCTTCACCAGGGTCAGTTCACAATACAGGAAGTCAGGACCATTCTTGTCACCTGATGTGTACATTTACCACCTTCATCTGTTTTCAGATCTGTGATGAACTCGGGGTAAAGAGCCCTTCCAATGTCAAACCTTTTGCAGCTAAAGGTATGTGAAAGTGTGTAAATAATAGCATAGAAAGCCAAACTCTGCATGAAATCACTTAAAGTGTGCTCTATTAACTGCTAATGTCATCCATGGCCCTTCATGATTGTAATGTGTTAATGAATAGGTTCCACATCAGAGAGGAGTTCGTCAGGGCTTCTGGAGTGGGAGTCTGTTAATGACGCTATGGAAGCTCTTGCTATGATGAACCATTACCAGATGAAAAACCCCAGTGAGTTACTTCATCTAGTGTTTCAGATATTATTTCCATTAATTGGTTGTGTCAGCATTTCCAACAAAATTAAAGCGAACTTAATAAAAATATATGTATGTATTTGGCTGCTAGGGGTGGTAAATATGACCAGAATTTTGTTGACCAAATTTCATAGTATGAGAAATTGATATCACTGTAACTATATAATGTGACCCTGGAGCACAAAACCTTAAGTCGCTGGGGTATATTTTCAGCAATAGCCAAAAACACATTGTGTGGGTCAAAATGATTGATTTTTCTTTTTACCCAGCTGTTTACTTTTACTAAAACAGAACCTACTGTGTTCACGTGAAGACTGCACATTTTAACAGCTGTGTCTTAATTGCCCGTTCAAGCACAATAAGGTGCAAAAGAAAACTGAATTGATCACATGATGTCAAATAGACAGTTTATAGTTTGTGTATATCTCTGGTTCTTTCTTGGCCACACTTTTCCCACCAACAAATGTGGACTTATCCTTTGTTTTTCTGTTTCTCTCTGCAGATGGCCCATATCCATACACGCTCAAGCTGTGCTTCTCTACTGCACAGCATGCAAACTGAACCCCATCTCGTCCCCATCACCATCATCATGGTGACGTCCCAGAGTCATCGCTCACACCATCACTTCACCTTCCTGCTACTTTATTGTCCTTAACGGCTCATCTGTGTGAAGGGTGTGCAGACGTGTGGAGTTAATCTTATGTTGATTGAGCAGCAACACAAGCTGAGAGTAAAACTGACTGAACTCATTGTTTTTAAAGGAAGACGAGAGTTGAAATGCTTTTGTACCAGTATTTTGGTTTTGTTACTGTTTTTTTTTTTTTTTTTTTTATTGCTTGCCATGATTGACTGTTAGCTGTGGGCTCAGCACCTCACTTTTAGAAATGTCACTCTGTAAAGAAGAATGCAATTTTCTTTTTTTTTTTGACTAAAATAAAAATAGTGATTATGTCTCTCTGTTGTTATTTCTTTTGCAATGGAACAAATGTGACTAGTGGTTTAAAATGGTATAAAGCAGTTTAATCTTTTTTTTTTTTTTTTTTTTTTTTTTTTTTTTTTCAAAAGCTGCCTGGATGTTATTGCCCAGTGTATATTAGGAATCTGGAAGATAAAATGTAATCAGTTTAATAAAGAAATAATCTGCATATTCAAAAATGGGTTTTGCCGCTTCCTGATAACTAACTCACAGAAATGTAAATGATATTTCTACAGTCAAGGTAAATTTCTCTGATAGTCCTGTGAAAGGCCTAGAAACCCAAATAATCTGATGAGATGCTTTCAAATTATTAAGAAGCTATGCAGTAAAAATGAAAGTCATGATCTTTAAAGTCATGACGGACACTCGCCAATCTAAAATGACAAAACTATGATAGGCTTATGTCAAATACAGGGGTCATAATATTTTAATAACCATGTACTAGGATTCTTATAATGCACTATAAAATTGGTATTTAATTTTTTCATGTACTGTGCTGTTTTATATATGTGTCTGTATATAATTTGTAAACTCGTAAAAAAACACATAGTTTAGAAAAAATAATTCAGTTACAGTTAAGTAATAAGGAAGAAAAGGTGATATTGCTACTAAACATGAATTATGTATCATATGCATTGTAACGTTACGTAATTATGAGCAAATAAAATACGAACAAAACACTATCGACACATTTTTCAATTCACCTTTGAAATTTTCTTACACAAACTATACAATTAGTATTAAAATAGAAGAGTAACAGCAATTTTTATTTAATTGAAGATAAACGTAAACACCACCGTTTCACTTTGTTGCGGCATATTCCGGAAGAACAGCACGCGCATGAGCGGATGTCAAACGTTATGATGTAAT
The DNA here is from genome assembly GCF_003368295.1 of Carassius auratus. Classification (NCBI taxonomy): domain Eukaryota; kingdom Metazoa; phylum Chordata; class Actinopteri; order Cypriniformes; family Cyprinidae; genus Carassius; species Carassius auratus. The sequence continues at coordinate 20,128,773 of NC_039257.1, read as the reverse complement.
ACACTGGAAAGTTCCCGGATTCTAAGTACAGTGTGAATTGCGAAGGTCAGTAGCGCACTTACGCCGTTACAGTGAGATTAAAACAACAGAATTTCTTTGCGAATCTCGGAACTTTTTCTGGAATTAGTCATATAAAAACATCATGCCAAGAGGAAGCCGAAGCAGAACTTCGAGGATGAGTCCTCCAAGGTGAGCGGGTTATCATTAGCTAACTAACGTTACATGTGTCAGTGCTAGTCATGCGTCAGTACTTAACCAGCAGTTTACATCGGGTTTAAACTTCTTTACCATCACTGACAGCTACAGCTTCACAAGACTCTCTTAGTGTCTCTTTAAGCATATTATTATTACAATAGTGATGGTGATTGCAGAGGATACTCATGGCTTGCATTTAATATGAACACGAGTGTGTATGAACGAGTCGCTTTGGAAAATATTTGTTTACAATATCTAATCTAATATAATCTATAACATTTCTAATTATTCTCTGCTCTGAAATGTTTCTTTCCTGTTTTTCGTAGACATGCACTGTTATGAAAGTGCAATGGTTATATAATTCTAGAATTTTTTTAAAGTGTATTAAATTATTTTTGTTTAAATTTTCTATTCTTAAAACCTCCAGGCTTTGGGTAAATACTAGAGATGTTCCGATACCCTTTTTCTCTTCCCGATACCGATTCCGATACCTGGGCTCAGGGTATCGGCCGATACCGAGTACTGATCCGATACCTGGGTGTATATCTGTATATACAGCTGTATATACTACTAGCCCTGTGTAAATTGCTAGAATTTTTTTATGGTGTGCTTCAGACAGATCCCTCAATAAAACATGAACAAATACATGGTGAACTACTGTATTTATTACAGTATTTTTATTATCTAACATGAATTTGACAGTATTATTTATTTTCTTATGCAAAAAAGAACTTCAAATGCAGCCAAAAATCTAACACCGCAAACTAAAAAAGGTATTTAAGTTTTACAATATAACTGTATAAAAAAACTGCAACAAATAAGTCTAGGAATATAAAAAAAGATCTATTAATCAGATAATCTCTTTACAACAAAACAAGTAAAAAACAAGCAACCATCTAGGCATAATTATTATTATTATAGAGACGTATTATTATTACTGTAGGCTACAACAGTAGCTTTATATATTGTCAATTTACTCATGTAAACCAAACATTTATTTTAATGGGCTGCCATGAAGATCTTTGAGTGTCTGTGTTTATGATATGACAGTATTCTCAAATGAAACGGTAAATTCTCATGAAGTGACGGTTTATGCGTTCGTGTCCTCATGACACACAGCAGAGACTACAAAACAGCGAGCTCTCGCGCATCTGTGCCAGTCACCCACAGAGATGTAGATTTTGCGGGAGTAATATTTAAATAGTATTTTGCAGTTTAATATTCACAGACACTAGTATATATTCGGCTACTGTCTGGAGACCTGCGTTTTGACTTACACGGAAGCGACTGAACGCAGCTGCCGGTACTGAATATACTTGAGAGTCTGTAACTACCGGTACTACAGAGACATACTGCTAACCACTGATCTATAATATAGAAGCGGCTTCACTGTCTTTTGGCAGTTTAGAATGTGATGAGTGATCCAGTCATATATAGATCAGGGCTGCTAACGCGTTTTCATTTCTTCTTCGCTGCTCTAAACAGGGGTTGCTTGTGGCAACACAGCACAACTTCCTGTGTTTTCAATGCATTTTGAGCAGCGAAGAAGAACCGTGCAGCGGTTAGGCAAAGCTTGCGGTCATAACTAGGTCTTTTTTAAGAAAATGGTATCGGATCGGTATATGGGTTCATGTACTCGCCGATGCCGATGCCAGAATTTGTTGTGGTATCGGAGATATTTCCGATACTAGTATCGGAATCGGAACAACTCTAGTAAATACGAAGAATTATTCAGGTTTTTAAACATTAATACTGAACATGAGATGAGAAGAAAAAAATGTCTAAAATAAAATTTGGAAATTAACAGACATCAGTAAATATTTATTAATTGTTGAGAAATAAATGTACAACATCTACTGACCTATATATATATATATATATATATATATATATATATATATATATATATATATATATATATATATATATATATATATATATATATTGAAAATCCATAAATTTCCCATATGCACTGTGTATCAGTCACTATTTGATCCTGTATACCAGCCACCTAGAACATCCTAGCAACCATATAAGAACAATGGAATCAAATACTGATGATAACCAAAATCTGTCACTGAAATTGATTAGTGTGTGAACCTTGTATTAGGAGCTCTTCCTGTACAGGTAGATGATGATGTGTTTTCACTCTAGTTACTCGTCCCCTCCACCAATGGCTCGAGCTCCTCCCCCTCGCTCCTACGCCCCAGCTCCCGCTCCTCCTCCACCATCGGCGGTGGGCGCTCCTGCTGCTGCGCCCCGTCAGCCGGGGATGTTCGCTCAGATGGCGTCCACCGCGGCGGGCGTCGCTGTCGGCTCTGCTGTCGGACACACTATAGGTCACGCCATGACCGGCGGCTTCAGCGGAGGTGGAAACTCAGAGGCTGCCAGGCCTGATGTCACCTATCAGGTAAACTCGAAGCCAAACTACCCGTTTGAGTAGTTACACTCAGCTCTCCCAGTAGGATTTAGGTACTTCTTCATATGTCATTACACGATACGAGTCCCTTGGATGTCCTCAGTGTGAAAAATGGATCTCAAAATCACAGTCATTGTTGGAAAGGGTTCAAATGCACAAAAATGCTATAAAACTAAAGAATTTGTTGGACCTGAAGGATTTTTCTGAAGAACAGCAGGCAGTTTAACTGTTCAAGACAAACAAGAGACTCATGAACAATTATTATTAAACAAAAAAACACAGCTGTGGATCAATCAAGTAACAACACAATATGACACAGTATTGTGGACAATGTAAAATTTATAAACCTATTTTATGTGAAATATCTTATTCAGGTCAGTACTAAATAAACAATAACATGCATTTTGTTTGATCCCTCTTATTTTGGTAAAATAATGAACATTTTGCAAAATTTGCCAGCTGTATTTAAACTCTTGACTTCAACTGTATTTCATGTATCTAAATATTTTTGAAGTGTAGTACACTTAAAATATATTAACTGTAAAGTTATAACATTACTTAAAATTATAATCAAGTAGCTTACATGTGGCTAAGTAAGAACGTTGGTCAACAAATCCAAATGAGTGTAATGCAAATTGTATGTTTTTTACAAAGTGCACTTTTTAAAGTGTGTTAGTCTCTCTTCACACTTAAGTGTCTTTTTATTTCGTTAAGATTATTTAATTTTCCTTAAGTACAGTTTAAAGTATACAGTAAAATTGTAAGGAACTGCTTTATTTTATGGTGTCTTTGTTACAGTGTAATTATAAATGTAAATAATAAGTAATATTAGCTAGCCACATGTACTTACTATTTGCTTAGGGTTAGAATGAGGGTTTGGTTTGGGGTTTGTTGCATTTAATAATGTTTAATGTTTTGTCATCAATAAAGTAAGCACATGTAATTTGCAACAAGGACACCGTAAAATACCAAATATACTTCTAAGAACGGAAGAACACAACAAATGCACATTCCATACATTTAAGCACTTCTTAGTACAGTCTCTCAAAATATTTTTTTAAATTCCTTTATTTAATCATCTTTTAAATCTGGTTGATCTTGCTAAATGGTTTTAGGATTTCTACATTCACATAAAAATAGAATCCTAAAATGCTTCTTTATCCTAAACCTTCCCACAGGAGCCCTACCAGGCTCAGCCCATGTACCAGCAGCAGCAGCCATCCATGTACCAGCAGCAGCAGCAGGGTCCCTGTGCTTATGAGCTGAAGCAGTTCATTGAATGCGCTCAGACACAGAGCGACCTCAAACTCTGTGAGGGCTTCAGCGAAGTACTGAAACAATGCAAATTCTCCAGTGGTATGTACACAGATGTTGTTAGTGGCACCAGTTCGCAAAATTTTATAATTAAGTCTAGTTCATTAGTCTAGTCTATTTATTTATATAGCACATTTAAAAACAACAGACGTTGGCAAAAGTGCTTTACATATCAAACATAAGACATACAATCTAAAAACTCTCAAACAATCACAAAATTACATAGAATTAATTACAATCAAATGCAACAGAGAAGATCTAAGTCTTTAAATTAAGAGCTCGGAGGGCTAAACACTATCACTTCAGTCTTCAGTCCACTCCTTAATATCATTAAAACATGCAAAAAGAGATTGTAAGGCCGAATTATCCCCCATTTTTATAGACAGATAAAGCTGTGTATCGACAATAAGGATGATGATATACATTATGTTTCTGACAGATATCAGCCAAAGGAAGCATGTAAATAGAAAATAAGGCTGGACCCAGTATTGATCCTTGTGGAACACCATACTTCATTTGAGCAGAAGAGGATTTGAAATTTCCTTATTCGACATAATAAGTTCTCCTAGAGAGATATGAATTAAACCAGTTAAGAGCAATACCTTGGATCCTAGCTCGCATTCTTAAGTCCTCCATCAGTATTTTATGTGTTATAGTATCAAATGCAGCTGTCAAATCAAGTGAAAAATTGCATGCTTTCCCAAATCGACAGGCAAAAACAGATCATTAGACACTTCGAGAAAGATTGGAACTTATCAAAAGAACCATTTCTATTTAAATTAATAGAAAACTGTTGAAAGACAACCCTCTCCAGAGTTTTTGACAGGAAAGACAGTTTTGAAATTGGCTGGTAGTTTTTTAAATCAGATGAATCCAAATTGATTTCCTCGTGTGTTTTGGCCAACATGAATTACCGTAGATGCTCTTACCGCGCGCATGTTTAATATATTTACTTCCAGGCATAGAAATAATAATAATAATAATAATAAAAATAAAATCAAGAGCCAGATCACGTAAACTGTTAATACTGGCTATTGTAATATCAGCAACAGGTAAGATTACTCACGTTCATATATGCACTCAGTTACATAATGTTTTAAATACAGATGTACCTTCATGAAAATGAAACATGGGTTTAGCCTACTACTACAAAAAAAAGGAAAACGAGTTAAACTAAAGAAACACATTAACATGGTTTTGCTATACTAGCCACTTAGTATATATTGTGGAATAATACTAATGGTAATCAATCCGAATGACTATACGCAATGCATGCATACAGAGCCCGTGATCTCTTTGACGCCCAGATGCACAAAACAGACCGTCCCACCTCTGTAATAAACACAGAGATGTTAGTCCCGTCCGAATCTCAGACGTCAGGTAGTAAGAATCGAAAGTCAAACGTAGTTTCGAAAACTAGTCCCGTCTGAATAAGGTTTAAGTTCATGAAATCAGATAATAAAATATTTCACCCAGAATTCATCATTTACTCACCGTCATGTCACTCCAAGCCTGTAGGACTTTCTGAACTGTTGATGGAGAGACAGAAATGTCTGATGTCATTCACAATATCTTCATTTGTGTTCTGAACATGAATGAAAGTGTTACGGTCTGTGAATGACGTTAGGGTGAGTAAATGATTTTCCGTTTATCGTGAACCATTCTATTTATTCATCCTTTATATTTTCTCTTGTTGCAATATATGGTGTATGCGACACAGTTTTGTTGATCATGTAGTGGACTAGCCTACATCAGTTTGCTTCAACAACATTCCTTTGCGGTATTTTTCCATTATTAATGGATATGGGTTGTATTGTTCTAAAGTAATTAAAAGATTGATTTCTTTTTTTCCCCACCTCCTCCTACAGGACTGTCATAAGGTTTGGATCGGAGACACGAACACGACCATAGCCATTCACCGTCTGCTTGCTTCTGGAAAATGATTCCTCTAAAAAATACATCTCAATCAGATATTAGGACCTATGTCAAAAATAAAAGAAGAAATGCTGTGTAACATCTGTGATGCATAGTATTTATATATCTGGTGATTTTTCTTTTCTGCTTGAGTGACTGTAGAAGAGATCACAATGTGTATTTCTCTGCAGGAGAATTTGTGATGTTATTAAAACAAGTTTAATTCAAATGATGTGGTCTTGAATAGTGAATAAAAGGATCAGAAACATTCCATTGCTGTTTGCTGTAATTTTTACCCACAGTGTCTATTCAAGTATAGCATAACTAATGCCTTAATATAGTCATTCATGCAGTTAGCTGACACTACAGTCATCTCAGCTTCTGTAATAAGTTTAGATGTTAAATCATCTCCCATATATGTTTGTAGGCAACATTTAAAGGGGTCATATGATGTGATTTAAATCTGTCCTTTCTCTTTGGAGTGTTACAAGCTCTTGGTGCATAAAGAAGATCTGTAAAGTTGCAAAGACTAAAGTCTCAAAACCAAAGAGGTTTTCTTTATAAAGGTTAAGAGTCAACCACACCCCCTAAAACGGCTCGTTCTAAAACGACCCCACATCTCTACATCACTATGTAGGAAGAATTGCATAACACAGCCCAGATGTTCACGATGGCGTACCTTTTATCCTTGTTGTAGTATTGTTGTTGCTGCTGCTATGTCGTATAGATGCTGTGTGTTTCACTGAAAGCGAAACTACTTTGTTTGGCTTTCCAAAAGAGGAAGATATTTGCTTCGTCATGCATGGAGCTGATCGGTTGCTGGTCGCTGAGGAAATACATCAACATTTTGCACTGATGATCGCCGGAGCGGCTTTCACCATGGACGTAGCAGAGTCCAGTCCGCGGTTGTCACACGTGGTTGCTGCAAGCTCCTTTGTCGAATCTGCCGGCCGCCTCTGCTCACCCAAGGCCGCGGCTCACTCTAGGCCAAGTAAGACATGTTCCTGGATCAACATAATTGTCCAAAAATATAGACTTAACCCAATCCCTAAACCTAACCTACCCATAATTTATTCCTAAACTCGTGGTGAAATATAGCTGATTAACAAGAGTGTAGAAGCACCTAACCCTGATTATAAGCCTAAAACAGATATTTTCTTAAAAGTTGTATTTCAATTCTGATTGGTTGATTGGAATGTTGTTGCAGGATCATCAAGGATGTTGTACTTGGTGAAATCACGCTCACCGCCTCCGGCCTTCACTCACTCAAGGCCATGTGTGACGCGGTTTCATTGAGAAAACAAACTACTTAGTTTGGCCTTCCAATGGGGTTTAATGTTTATGTCTTATCGCTCAGGCCAGGCAGGGCATCACAATATGTTAAGGGGAGTAACATTTCCGTCACAGGCTTAAGGTATTGGGCCAATCACAACGCACTGGATAGCTGGCCAATCACAGCTCACCTCGCTTTTCAGACGATGAGCTTAGTAAAACTCAACGCGTTTCAGAAGGCGGGACATAGAGGAGAAACAATAATGTACAGTATGTGGAATATAATGCGTTTTTATTCAACCTTAAACCGCATAAACACATTTCATTTCACCAAATACACAAAATAATGCTCTTTTTAGCAACATCATATGACACCTTTAAATAATAATACAAAATATCTGTTGTGAATAAATTATTGTTTTATATAATTAATTGCTACAGAAATGTAAGTGTGAACTGATTTCGTTATTATTAGAGTGCATAGCCGTAAGTGGTAATACGATATGGGACTGTCCTGCCTTTAATACGGCTTTTTTATTTTTGGAGCTTGACATTCAGTTGCCTTATGGGCGCTGTGTTGTTGAAGGCAGCAGAGCCGTCGTGCTGTATCTCTCGCGGTATATGACTGAAGAAAGGCTGATCGCTGACTTCAACAGGAGGACTAATAGCGATTCTAACAGGTATGTCGAATTTAGTCGCTGTGAGTTGCTGATAGTAATCAGCTCGTGTGTGATCGCCGTCCATGATGCTGCAGCACAGACTGATGCAGAGCTGCTGCTTCTGTACTGTGTATAAACATAGCGAGCACATATGACCAGAGTACACCAGGGTGTTTTGCCAACGCAGAACGCTACAAATAAAAACGGTAAAATAAATTAAGCAACAGAAATATAATACACGATTGTGTTTCTGACCCTTACTAATTATGGAGCTGGATAAGATCACTGTACACTAGTATGTAGCAATGGTACTCTAAAAGTACTATGGATTTCATGCGGGCCAGATGTGGGCCGGTTCTGAGCCGAAACTGCTTGCTGTCTGGGATATGACAGAAATGGTAATGCATGGTGTAGAAAAACACACAGTTACCTACATTGTTTATGGACATGTGCCACAGCAGTATCATACTAATGTGGTTATTATTTAGTAATATTTCAAAGCCCCCTGGTAATTCCATCTATGAAAAGACTTGAGTTGTTTTATTATAATATTGTTAAAGCTTGTATTATTACTATTTGTGTTATTAATAAAAGTAATGGTTGTATTATTTGATTATATTATAACTAGTGCTGTCAAACGATTAATCAGATCTAAAATAAGAGTTTTTGTTTACATAATATATGTGTGTACTGTGTATATTTTATTATGTATTTATGAATATACACACGCATGTATATATTTCATTTTTATATTTAATAAAAATATGTTGTATTTGTATATTAAATATATTTATATGTAATATAAATTATATAAATATATACATTTAAATACATGTAAATATTTTCTGTATATGAGTGTATTTATATATACATAATAAATATACACACATATATTATGTAAGCAAAAACCTTCATTTTGGATGTAATTAATCATGATTAATCATTTGAAAGCACTAATTGTAACCAATACCAATATGTTCTTAGATGTTGTGATTATTTTATAATGAACTTCTTATCATTTATTCTGCGTGTAACAGATGTAAACATGCATGTCTGATGATGTAAACATGTAAACATGAAGCTGATGTTTGCAGGAGCCCAGTTTTCTTCCAGGCGAGTCTATAATAATGACCAAAGAAGATGAAATTCCTGACTGGGCCGGAGCACAGGACTTCTATGAGAAGTATGATCCAAAGGAGATCCTTGGAAGGTATTGTCAGATAGTGCAATAAGGTTTTAGTGAAGACCAAAAAAATTTCAGGTCATATTTCATCCAAATTTATGTAATATTTTATTATATATATTATAATATATTATATTATTATATATATATATATATATATATATATATATAAATATTTCTAAATATTTCCAAAATGTTAAAAAAAAATCTTTTGATTTTGGTTTGAAATATGACTAAGATGGATGTTTGTTGAAAGTGTTTTGGGATAAATAATAAGCAATAGTAATAATAAAAAAATTGTATATTGGTTCAAAGTTTTGTCAAATTACTGAAACTAATCAGGTTTGGTTTGGACCGGTTTTGTTTGCCTGTACCTTTTTTATCTCCAAAAAAAAAAAAAAAAATCAGTTGTGACAAAATGACAATTTTACTTTCCAATTGTCATTACATCTAAATAATATTTGTAAAATGCATATTCATGCATATTTATAATATTTATGAGTAATCTAAATGTATAATTTAAATGTAGAATTTAGAATGCCGTAAACATTGTGAATTAATGATGAATTATCGTAGGGCTAAACAAAGAGAAATATAATTTTGACTCAATGGTTCGTGGTTCCAGAGTTAAAAACTAAATGCAAAGTACTTATAATTGCAAATGTTGAATAATAGTAATTCCATAAAAGTTACTTAATAACAGGAAGGCATTAGTGCAGGGGATTCATTTGACCTAAAACACATTATTCATTTAGTATTCATAACTGATTCTGTATGCATTATATACTGTACAATGTTATATTCTTTACATCTTTTCTTCAGAAGACATATGATATGATATGTGTTTGGTTATGGAGAGTAGTAGTTGTGTAGCTGATGAGGCTTGTGTTGCAGAGGGGTGAGCAGCGTGGTTCGACGCTGCATCCACAAGCGCAGCACTCAGGAATATGCAGTCAAGATCATAGACATCACGCCATCAGATAAGATGAGCCCTGAGGAGATCGAGGAGATCAGAAATGCCACAATAAAAGAGGTAGACATCCTCAAGAAGGTGTGTGGACAAGAAAATATCAGTGAGTATCCACAAAGTAGCAGCTTTAAATTGCAAAATGTAACAGTATCTTGTTAAGAATGCATATTTTATTTCATGATATAATGAACTCTAATGATTCGAAAACGTTTCTTGCCTCTCCAGTTCAGCTGAAGGATTCCTTTGAAACCAAAGCTTTCTTCTTCTTAGTGTTCGACTTGTAAGTAGAGTTCGTTTATACCAAATGCCAGCATACAGTACAATCTCAGCACAAATAAGAAACCTCTCTCATATTCGGCTGCTTTTACTTCCAGCTAATTTCTTAAAGGTCCTGTTTTTCGTGCTTTTTTGAATTGTGTTTAGAGTGTGCAATATAACATGTGTTCATGTTTCGCATGTAAAAAAACACAGTATTTTTCACACAATTCACCTATCTGTATACCGCTGTTTTCACTGTCACAAAAACGGGCTGATGACTTCCTTGTTCTATAAAGTCCCTCCTTAAGAAAAACGTGACGAGTTCTGATTGGGCCAGCGGTTCCTGTGTTGTGATTCGACAGCAGCTGAGCACACGCTGCCCTCCTGGAACGCGAAACTATTGGATTAGTTTTGGAGTAGTTTCGAGAAGCAAGTGGGCAGGATCTGTTTTGAAAACCTGACAATCCTGATCTGTACGTGCTGGAGATGTTCTTCTAATCACAGAACGCCTTTGCTGACAAGATGCGCATGAAAATCGCATTTTATTTTTTTGCACAGCCCTAACATCTAGTTAACAAAGCTAAACAGCGTTGCCCTTTTTGTAATAAGTTACAGAAACTGTTAAACGCACCAACTTAAATAATAAAATACACTTACCGGTTGTGGTCCATAAACAACGCCTTCTCCAGTCAAAGAGGGAACTGCTCCATCTTTCAAGAATAATCTTTTTGCGAATCTGGCATTAAACTGATAGAGATTGAGGATGTTGTCCTCAGCAAGCTGTCCTCAACTAAATGTGCTGCACATAGTTTTACATGTCGATTATAATTTTCGGGAATCGAGTTAAATATAAATTGTAACCATTGATCTCCAAGTACAGCGTCCCTGGGAAGCCCAAACAAAGATGATTGGACTCCAAGATGAAAATAAGTGTTTCGACGACATGTCGAACACAAACGCAGCTCTTCCTTCTTCTCCGTCGGAGCGCAACAAGGCCACGCCCCCTTTTTGTGTATTCATGTGGGCGGAGGTTAGTCAAAAAACTGTTTTAGTGACGTCATTACTGCAGGAACTAGAGGGATATAGTCCAAACGGGCCGTTTTTTGTAGGCGAATTCTGTTAAATAAAATATCTCGCTTGGCATTGAACTTTGAGCTTTATAATTTTACAGATATTATTATTCTCTAACAACAACATTACACACTAACTAAAGTTAAAACGTGGAATCAAGAAGAACGGGACCTTTAACGTGTAAACATTTGAATAAACATAAAAAGTTAAACAAACCTAGACTTTAAATGAACAAGTTTTACAGGTATTTATTAAGCAGTAATTGGATAATGACTCAAAGCGAGTGCATCTCTTCCTCATGGACTGCACTTTTTTCATCTGGTTGTTACAGAATCAATTGAAACATCTCTTTATTACTTTTAACTCTTAATTCCTACGTTATTAAAACCTTGATTCCCTGCCACCTGTAAACTGTGAGTGTCTTAAAGTCCGTTCCACAAGTGGAATAATTGTTTGTAGTTCATGGAACAAGCATGAAAATTATTGTTTATACACTGGTCTGGTATGTATGGAAGCCCGTTTCTGCCACTGAATAAAAAATAAAACAAGGTAATTGCGACTTTTTATTTCACAATTCTGACTTTTTTTCTCAGAATTAAGAGTTCACATCTTGCAATTGTGTGAGATAATAATTTGAGATATAAACTTACAGTTGTGAGGGGAAAAAAAAGTTATACCTCGCAATTCTGATTTTCTTTTTTCTCTTATAAAAAAGGTCCGAATTGTGAGATAAAAATGACCTTGTTTTATTTTTTTATTTAGTGGCAGAAACAGGTTTCCAAAATATATTGAGAAAACAATTTCCAGAAAAAGGGATGGTTTTTTTTTTTTGCTGAGTTTAGTAAATTTATATTATATGTGTGTTTATCTTTTTTTTTTTATTAATATGAGGTCATGATAACTACATTAACATTTAATTCTAATACAATTTAAACAGAGTTAAATGCAATAAATCTTTTTCTCCCAGGATGAAGAAAGGAGAGCTTTTTGATTACCTGACCGAGAAGGTTACACTCAGTGAAAAAGAGACAAGGTTAGTATAATGATTTCATCAAATCTCTCCAGGACATGTGCGGGTCATATTTCATCAAAAGTATATCAAATCAAAATTATATATATAAAAAAAACTTTTATGAAAAATTATTCTGAATTATAGTGACTCTCATCTTTTTTGTCATCGCACACACAAGTGCACCGTTTTGAGGAATCAAGATACATAAAAACGCGACTTTCTGAATACTCCAGATGATGACGGATGACAGATGCAATCGATAACTTGGTGCAATGAATAAAACAGATTTTATTCATCTTGATTTCTCAGAACTTCTGTGCTGTTCCTGGGCGAGTCGTAATGAACTCCTGCACTAATGTCTCATCAACACGGAGTGATGTCTTGTTTTTTGTATTGATTTTAGGATGAAATATGACCACAGTTCAGTGTACTTGTTTCATTTTGCAGGAAGATTATGCGGTCACTGTTCGAGGTGGTTCAGTTCCTTCACTCTCAAAACATCGTGCACAGAGATCTGAAGCCAGAAAACATCCTTCTAGATGACAATATGAACATCAAACTCACTGATTTTGGCTTTGCTGTGCAGATTGCACCAGGACAAAAACTTAACGGTAAGAAACTTTTCTTAACGTGTGTGTCATGAGTTTTTTTCAGTATTTTTTTTTCTTGATAATATTTCAAAAATAAAATGTATTTTTTGTTGTGCATGTGTGTGCAATTGTAAAATAGTCCCAATATTGACATCAGTCACAGGCCCCTGAATTGAAGAACTGAGGTCAGATGCGATTTGCATTTTCTGACCAGTAGTTGTCAGGTTTGTGCAGCTCTTGGATTCGGGTTTCATGTTATCCTTACATGAGATGTTACACATGGAACTGGAGAAGCTATTTGCTATTTGCTGTGCCCTCTGACCTTTAACCAGGAACAGAGTAGCTGCCGCTGTTCCAAGAACATGGCTAACCGATAAGAGAGATGTTAATACACTTTACCGTAAGACTGTAAAAGGGTGAATTCAATAAAGCCATAGTCTCATTACATAACATACTACATGTTATGATTCCAGATACATAGAATGAGCATGCATCATATAACAGCCAAATAAACGTGTTTCATTAGAGCCTCCTTTGATATTGTGTTGTCATACATAGAGGTATGTGGGACCCCAGGCTATCTAGCCCCAGAGATTATCGAATGCTCAATGGATCCTCACCACCAGGGTTACGGGACCGCCGTTGATCTGTGAGTACACCCTCATATTTTAGAAATAGACTTATAAGAGCTCAGTCTTGACGACCAACCGATGTAAATTCTACTTGTAAGTAGTGCTGGATTGAGAAATGGCACCGGTTCTTGTGTTTTTCAGCTGGAGCGCAGGGGTGATCATGTACACCCTTCTTGCAGGTTCTCCTCCTTTCTGGCACAGGAAGCAGATGCTAATGCTGCGCATGATCCTGGCGGGAAGCTACCAGTTCACCTCTCCGGAGTGGGACGACCGTTCAGACACCGTCAAAGACCTGGTGCGTCTGTAGCAGATCTGGGATGATCAGAGTAGTGGAATACACTTGTTAAACTTTAGCAGCCAATGAATAAAGCCTACAAAAGATCGGCTAACCTGCCCTGCGAACTCTCTCAGATCTCCAGGTTGTTGGTGGTGAATCCTGAGGCACGTTACTCTGCCAAAGATGCCTTAAACCACCCTTTCTTCCAGCAGTATGTGGTCGCAGAGGTGCGACATTTCAGCCCCTACAGGAAGTTCAAGGTGGGGTCTATATAACTGAGAATAATATGTAGTTATTACCAATAAACAAACCAGAGGAAATCATCATTTTTGAATGAATCGTCCGAGCGAATGATTCAATGAACTATCGATAAAACCAGTGACTTGGATTGTTCTGGATTGCTATTTTGAATGAATTGGTTGAATGAATGATTCAATGCCTCTCTTATTAAGACAACCAGTTGTAGTTTTTAAAAGTAAGCTGTTTAAGTAAGTTGTTTCTGCAGCAGTAGATTTGGCTAATGTTGACTTAATTTGGTTGATAACAGCCTATAGTGTCGATTCAGTTGACTTGTATTGTATTAATTTACCACATTTAAGAATTTGACAGAAAAAGATGACAAATACAGAATCGTCCCAATGTAAACCCCTCTAGGTTTATTGCAAACACTTGTGTTTTTCAGGTGATCTGCTTGACAGTTTTGGCAGCAATGCGCATTTACTGCAATTATCGCCGTGCCAAGCCAGTTACCAAAGAAGTGATCAAGAGCGACCCCTATGCAGTAAAGCCTATCCGCAAGCTCATCGATGCCTGTGCGTTCAAGATTTATGGACACTGGGTGAAGAAGGGCCAGACGCAGAACAGAGCTGCCCTGTTTGAGAACAGTCCAAAAGCTATCTTGCTTTCTCTAGCAGCGGAAACAGAAGATTCATCTCTCCGAATGATGTAATGTCATATATGTAAAGCACACTACTGAAAACTATAGAGGATAGTATGTTCAAGAAATAGTTAATACCTCATGCTGCGTGACAGCGATATGAGAGCAAATCTACACTTTCATTTCAGTTGCATAAATTGTTCCAACTTTTAAATGCTGTTACTGAAACTGCACTGAACCTGGACACCTGAAGTTCTCATGATAATTCAGGTCGTGTTTATTTATTCTAATATATGATAAATTATTGGAAATATTAAAACAAAACAAAAATATAAAATATCTTTTTTTTTTTTAACACCATGTTGTCATATCTGAACCTAAGTGCCTGAGTTTGCAGGTGCTCTGAACTGGCTCATTCGTGTTTGACCTGGTTAGGTCAAAAGGTCAAGGGTTGTGGCTAGAAGGGAAACAGCTAAAACCGGAAGCTAACAATAAACTAAATTCCTATTAGATTGTGTTTTATTAACGTTTATACCCCAACCCTGAACCTACCCTTATAGTGATGCAAAAACAGCAATTATTGTTGTACAGAGTGACAAAACTGACGCTGTATTGATGTGTTCTAGCCTTAACCGAGGTCCAGGCTGTCCATGTGTCTCTCCACATCGGTGGGTTATTATTATCCAAGGGATAAAACCCAGGGCTGCTCAGTGACGCTCCAGACATGTGTTTCTCCGGCCAGCGTGAAGGTCAGCGGGTTGTGGACAGAGTGTCCAAAGATACAGGACGAGTAGCTCCTCGAGTACACACCAAACCTGCTCCTTGGGAAAACTAAATGGTGGTAAATGTACTCTGGCTGAATCATGTGACCACACTCGCCTTCAAACTACTATGAGCACAGTTCCTGAAAAATCATCCCTATTCAAAACCTATTCAAATATTTTTTTACAGTTTTTGACCTGGATTACACAGTATTTTTACATCCATAAATGACCGAAAGCACCAGACACTTTACCATTGGCTATTACAGGGACAGGGGCTCAATGACCAGAGAGCATTAGTGACATGGTCCTGAATATTGATAGGCAGTATCTAGTAACTAGTTGCAGTAATAATATTACTTTTTGCAGTAACTAGTACTAATAAGCTTTCAGTAATAATATTACAGTTATTATCCAAAAAACAGTTAGTTAGTTAGTTACTTTCGATAATTCAATAATTCCTAGATTTATTTTCATCAGATTTCACAACTTGCACAGGCAGGCTCATGAAGTCAACGGTGGAATATGAAAAAGCTTACATTCATTGGATGGAAATATTGCCGTTACATTGACTATAGTCATGCCAGAGTAAAGAATTACTCTGATTACATCACTCTGATCCTGATATAAACTGTAGAAAATCTTTTTTGAGAATGAGACATTTTCTTATGAACTTGTAAGATTTATTTTGATAAAATACATAATGGAATGTAATTTTATATTGGTATAACAGAAATGATAGACACTGAGTGTTGTAATAGCCTTACTTCTGGCTGGTTCAGTGCGGATCTTTGTCTAATGATGAGACAGAAATATATTGTTAATAACATTTTAGAAGAATTTTATGGGGATATGCAACTTATGTGGTTCGTGAAAGAAATGAAAATAGTGTAATTATCCCATTTAATCCCACAGCCATGAAAAGGTTTTTATTTATAAAGCTCTAAACACCTTACTCACTGATTTTTCAGTGTACTTTCTGCAAGCATGAAAAAATAAAGGGCCTCAATTAAACATGTGCAGTTTCACGTGATAAGTGCAAACTGTCACATGACCAGAGCAGCTTATTTCCTGTTAGCACCTTGAGAAGATGATGCCTAGTAAAGTGTCTTAACATAAATATATGAGAATGAGTTTTGGTACACATGATCTTTAGGGTGTCTAGTATTAACATATCCATTTACATATATTCAGTTTTGTTGAGTGTGGTCATAGAATGTGTAAACATGTTGATGGTCACAGTAGTGACCGCTGGGATACCAGTGAACTTAAGTGTACTATATAAATCCAACTGCCGTTGCTAATGAAAATGACAATAAAATATGAAAAACCATTGCACTAAATTAACATTTACAATAATGATGTTTTAATGAAGCATTTTATGTTATTTTTGACAAAATTAACAATTTTGAAATGCAGTGATGGATGTATCTTTTATTTATTTATTTATTTATCTCAGTGTTCTTATCAGTGTTGCATAAGTTTTTCTTTTAATGCATAATAGTAACCCTAGAATGTGATCAAACAGTTTAAAGTAGCTGGGCTAAGATCTAAACATTTTTATGACAGCAGAAATATGTTATATTATCGCACAGGTCACAATTGTGACCGAACATAAAACACAACTTTTTTCCACACACTTTTCCCAAAAAATTAAAATTAAAAAAATTATATTGATTATTTCAAAGGGTAACTAATGACACATAATTTGGATATTTTGATGTCTTAGGAAAATGTTGGGATTAAACGGGCTAATTTCTATTTCCAAAAAGTAATATTTAACTTTTGAAGGAGTAACTAGTAATGAGTAATATATAACATTTTTGAGTAACTAGCCCAACACTTCGACCAGTCAGTTGGTCCATTCTGACTAAATGGAGTGTGTGCAGACCAGTGACTTTAGCTACAAGATTTGAATGAACTCATTAATATATATCACGTACGTTACGCGATACGCTTCTAAAATTAATATTAATGAGGTTACGTGACGTTATAGAGAGACGTCAGCACGTCAAATTTAATATTCATCAGACAAGCGTCTCCACGTGTTTTGCTCCTCTGTCGCTCTTGTGTTATACTTCCGCTGTCCCATGTGTCTGTTTTCATTTACAGTGAGATACAGCAATGGCTTCTAAACGACAAAATGGGGATCCTGTCGAGTCCGCTACAACAGCGAAGAAAACCAAAACAGACGAAAGCGAGTTCTCTGGCACGGTCTTTAAATCCATGCTGAAGGATCCAACTAAAGCGCTAAAGGGTAACTTCAGTGTATTTTAGCTACAAAGCAATCTGCATTCAGTTGAAAACCGGTCACGTGTGCAGTTTTTCAATTTTATTTGTAAATGCTCGATTCGTGTAACGTTACAATGTAGTTTTCTCTAAATGCTAATAATCATGCTTCCAGTGTTCGCTCCACCAGACTTTTATTTTGTTTTCTCATTTGATGGTGCTCAGAACTGGCTGTAGTTACAGTAAAAACGCAGAAATAATTCAAAATGTTTACATATATCTTACTGTAAGAATACAAATGTTAACACTGTACTTAATCATAAACTTATATTGTATATTATGTAGGTTTGGAGACCTTCGTAAGACTAGCGAAGAAACTTCCATGCGCAGACATCTATGATGTAGTGGAAGGATACATCAAAATCTCAGTTGAATGTTCAGAAATTTTTGCATTACTGGAGGAAGAAAATAATTCAGAGGCTGAAGTGAGTCAATTATCTCTCTGTCTGTCTGTCTATTATTATTATTTTTTTTATATTAGCTTACTTTTTTTTACAATGCATAATAATCATGGACATTTTACATTACATTTACATTCATGCATTTGACAGATGCTTTTATCCAACGTATACTGCAGTCACAATACATATTTAATAAGTTCATGCTTTCTCTGGATCAAACCCTTGGCCTAGCCATTGTTAGTGCCATGTTCTACTCTTTGAGTACAGAAATGCCTTGCATTTTCCATTTATTTTAGTGTAAAATGTCTTCCTTTTAAGAATCCATAATCATGCAGTGAGTCAAGGAAGTGAGAGAATAGGCTTCCAGTTCTTTCGTCACATAGGAAATGAAAGGTCTAGTTGAATGATAACAATTTATTTACAGTTTGGCAATTAAATAAGTTTATAGTGATGTTTCATGCATACAGTAAAAAATAGACTTCGATGCTGTATGCTGATTTGCCAACATTAGTTATTTTTGGTGTCCAAAATATACAGTTGATTACAATTAAAGAGTTTACTGTTTGCATCATAATCACATCTATTTAATATATTTTGTAGATGATGCTGATATTTCAGAGTCTAGAAATGATTTTGCTGCGGACGGCCAGCGATCTGTCTCAGTTGAGCATGGTGGGCTCCAACATCGTGAGGAAGACTGTCTCCACTCACATGAGACTTATACTGTCCTCTCTACATTCAGAGAATCACAGGTATTTTTATGCAAATCTTAATCAGATATTTACATATGTGTATGATATGATAAGCAGGCAAAATTAATCATTTGGAATGTTTTGAACGCACTCATTGTGGTTTGTGTACCTTGTTTTTTGCACAGGTTTGTCCGCCAGTGTCTGTGTTTCCTGTCCGCAGTGGTATCTCAGGGTTCGGAGGCTGCGAGGGATGTCTTCAGTCAAATACACATCAGTAAAGGTCTCACCAGCCTCACACGGAGAAGAGACAAAACTGTTAAGTGCTTTACAAACTCTAAATACTACATAACTTTTACACGACATTCGCGTTTATTCATTTAGCAATTGTTCATTTTCTAGGGAAAGCCAGATGTTCGAATGGCTTACATACAGTTTGTCCTTTCATTCCTGATGTCTGGAGACAATACAACTATTGGCCACATACTGGAGGCTAAAGGTATCAACAAACCAAATCTGTGTGTGCATTATGAGTTGGGTCTTTAAATGGTCTTAAATTAGTATTTGTCTGTCGTTCTCTAGATTTTTTGTCTGAAATCTTGACCAGTGGACTTAAAGATGACAGATTATCCATCGTAAATTTGATTCTGTCCACCCTGCAAACCAGAGTAAGACCCTTCCTTATGAATGCCATTTACCAAAGTGAGTGAGTGCTGTCCTTAAATGTCATAACTTATTAATGTATTTGGCCATAGGTTGTGCAGAATAAAACCATCACGAAAACTCAGAAAGTGCGATTCTTTAGTCCTTCCATACTGGGACACATTGCCTCTCTCTATAAGTGGAACGGGATTGTGGATGTCAGTGTGTCTGAGAAAGAGGTACAGTGGACTCTCTCTTTACACAGAGCATGACTTACATGGGTGATTCAAATCCCAAATCTCAATTGTCAAATCTGTTGTAAGATTATCCACAGATATGAATTGGTACATTTGTTAACCCTATGTGTGTGGTGTCTGTCGCAAAGTACTGATGTTGACAATAAACTTTATATTTAAAAGCGCATCACAACATTTTACAGTAAGGGTTCATTAGGAAACATGAACTAATAATGAAAATATATCTGTGAAGAATTTGTTGTTGATGTTAAAGTTGATGATAATTTCAGGTTTTAGTAATACATAATCAAAAGTTGTATCTGTTAAATAGACATGATCTATAAACTAACATGAACTAATTAATAAAACCTGTAGCAAATCTATTGCACATTGTTAATGTTACACTGTAAAAATATTCTGTAATATTTATGGTAAGAAACCGACAGCTGTGGTAGTAGCGTTTTAGGTTTTAACTTAGATTTACAGTTCAATACCGTAATTTCATTAACTGATATAATGTTAATATACCACACCACTGAAGTACTGAAATCTGTACCTTTGTAAACACTGCACCAAAGGCAGGTGGTGATTTAGAAAATCACATGATAAACCAAAGCCTATCACAAGCAGCTTTTAAAAATTAATATCTATATAGAAGATGTGCACTAAAAACTAAACTCAATCATGGTAACAATACACATGAAACTGAAATAATGCAATAAACATTAATTGAACAACATTAAATGTAACACACAACCCTAATGCACACAACTGATAAGAAAAAAACTAAGAAGAAACATAGTTATTTCAAACATAAAAATTGAATTGTAATGCCGAAACTCTGGGAATGTAAATTTACAGTTATTCACTGTTAATTATACAATATTTTTCCATTTCCAAAAACAGTATACCACCGTAAAATTACATGTAATTTCCAATACAGTTTTTCACCGTATATAGTACACTGTTAAAAATATTCTGTAAAATATACAGTAAAAAAACGGCAGCTGTGGTTGCCAGAATTATACCGTAAAAAAATACGGCAACACCGTTTTTGGTTTAACTGTTTTAAACTGTAAAAAATACAGTTACACTGTTTTAGGTTTAACGGTTTTACCTTATATTTACAGTTTAATACCATAATTTAACTGATATAATATTAATATACAAACTTATTGAAGTACTGAAATCTGTTTTGTACCTTTGTATTACACTGGTAACCACCAAAAGCAGGTGGTGATGAGAAAGTCACGTGATGAAACAAAGCCCATCACAAGCAGCTTTTAAATAATAAGAGAAGGTGCACCGTGTCATTTACACAAGCACTAAACACCATCATGGTGAGATTCATTAAACTGAAATATGCAATAAATTACATTAATTTAACAACATTTTATGTAACATACAAACCTAATAAACATAACAGATAAGAAAAAATTAAGAAACATAGTTATTTCAAAGAAAAAACATCAAATTCAAACAAAATTTGAAATGCAACGCAGAGAATTCTGGGAACGTAAGTTTACGTTTTTTCCCTGTAAAGTTTACAGGAAATTACCGTTAACCAGTAAACTGGTTTGTAATGTAGCATTTTCACAGTTCTTTACCGTCAAAATCAAAGTCATTTTTTACAGTGATAAGGTTACCCTTTAACCATTTAACAGTTTTTTTCTGTAGCATTTTTGCAGTCTTTTACCGTTAAATTCAGTTTAACATTTTTTTTTTTTACAGTATAGCTAATGCATTAACTAACTTCAGCTTAAAGGCAAAAAACTGAAATGTTTATATCATGTTAATTATACTACACATGCAAGTGATATCATAAGATGAAGAGACAGAAGTTGTTGCTGCTGCTGCATAATATTTTGCAGTGCGTGAAAAAAAAAAAAAGACTGGGTGTTATGCTGATCAGCTGAAAATTAATTGTATATGGTTTTGTACAGTAACGGTTATAAACTCTCTTTCCACCTCTATACTTATTGAGTGTGTTTCATAGGCCAAAACAGAGAAAACAAGAAATAAAGTCAAAGATTAAATTAACTTTTATCCCTAGATTTCCATTGACATCACAATAGTATTTGTTATTGTGAATTCTTTTGGCCATGATAATTGTGTAGTAAAGGCCTGACATTGTGGGAAGATAATTAAAAATAAGTTAAATGACATGTTCCTGTTAGTAACAATGTAATAAGAATGTAATAACAATGTAATTCTACCTCTGAAATCCTATTTCTGTTACAGGAGTTGTAGGTGAGTGAAAATAATATTAACCAATAATGTCATAATCTAACATTTATTATCAAACTCTGATAGATAACATTTAATCCCCTCCTAGGTTTTGCTCTGCAACGCATCAAATTACAAATGTTCAATGCTTCGCGTGTGCCTTTCAGGATGTCTTTAAGCTTTTTGTATCCAACATCTTTTAGAAACGAGATGAAGGTGAAGGGAAGCGTATAGTGAGGGAGCTGGTGCATAACTTCCTGCTGGACCTCTGCTGCTCTCGCAAACATGGCATCAGCTTTCATGACCCGAGCCTGGGCACCGCTGGAAGGTAAGTCTGTGAGAGCTTCATAGCGTCATTCTTTCAGCTAAATCTTATTGTTGTTTAAAACACTGTTTTGTAATCCTATCCAAATAAAATGACTCTACTAGCACAAAATCTCCAAAGTGTAAAAGAAATAAGGTCAAGTCAAATGTGCCTAAATGCTTTCCCCTTCCTGTATCCAGAGCAGGAAACATTGTTCTTCTGCAGTTCCTGGTGGGGCTGAAGCAGGCGGCCGAGGACGAGATGGTAGCGGAGCTGGTTGTTGGTGTTCTGAAGGCCAGTCCTGATATACTGACCAGATACTTTAAAGAAACCAATTTCTCATTCAGTCCACGAAACAAAAGCACTTGGCTGGAAAACATCACTCTACTCAAGAAAGTGAGTCTGAAGCCTTTGCACGTATTTACCTTTGCCCTTCAGCAAGTAGGAAATATGGGAATATATAAAATATAATAGGAAATATATAACAATTTAATAAAGTTATCAAACACTAAATACAAAATTAAATATAGATGAATCCTTAGCTGCAAAAGTTATTGAGTTCGTGTAATAACAAGGCCATTTTACATCTTATTTATATTGTGCGTCCTTTTGCCTTAACTCCGAAATGGTTCACAGGTGTGACTTCCTCATGGTTTGATATTGTTGCAGATTTACGAGGCTCAGCCGGAGGTGTCCAAGGCTTTCCAGATGAGTGAAATGATTCCTTTACCTCGTCTGCTGTCTATGGTGTTGGTCACGTCTCTTCCTTCAGTGTGCAATAAAGCCTTCTTCACTCAAGGTCTCAATGTAAGCGCCAGATTCAACCAATCAGACAATCACAACAGTACCATTAGAGGCCAATCTCAGTGTATTTATTTATTTATTTTTAATCCAAATTAATTAATATTAGAAGAAATAATTTGAGTTGTACATTACTCTTCAAAGGTTTGGGGCTTGTAAGATTTGGATGTTTTTTAAAGAAGACTTCTGTGCTCACCAGGGCATTTATTTGATCAAAAATACAGTAATATTGTGAAATATTATTACACATCAAATGTAATTTAATCCTCTAATGGGCAAAGCTGTATTTTCAGCAACATATCTCCTTTCTTCAGTGTCACACGATCCTTCAGAAATCATTCTTATATGCATTTAGCAGACACTTTTATCCAAAGTGACTTACAGTGCATTCAGGCTACACATTTCTTTTTAACCAGTACCTGTGTTCCCTGGGAATTGAACCCACAACCTTCTGCGCTGCTAACGCAATGCTCTACCACTACAGGGACATCTCAGTATGCTCGATCTTTAATATTTCTCTTATAGCTACCCAACCTGGTGGTCCAGCACACAACACTTTCCCTCCTGGCATTTATTCTGAAGCGAGCCCAGAAAAACATCGAACACTGTCTGGACAAAACAGTCTGGGAGAGTTCAGACATTTACAGCCCGGCCGTGATGGAGGAGTTTGTGCAGCTTTACAGAGATGCACTGAGCAAGGTGAGGATGATGGGAAAGGGTTTTAACATCTCAAGCTATCATATTATTTCACAATGAATATTCATCCTTTTGCTGCCTCAGATTCTACCGGACACGGTGTCCGTTGTTTCCAACTGGCAGTCGCACTTGAAGGAGAAGGAGGATGCAGTAAAGACGATGGGCACAGGACAAAAACAGAGCGAAGAACACAGTAATAGTTAACGTCTTTTAAAGCTACAGACTTGTTCTTGCTCAAACGCAGTCATTCAGAAATGGTTTTCCTCCAACAGCGCGGCAGGACGACCCACAGCTCATCCTGGTGAAGGCTCTGCTGCTGCGGGTGATGTGTTTGTATCAGAGGGTGGTGCCTCACCTCGTCAGCCAGAGCAAGTTCGACTTCAGCAAACTCCTGAAAGGTCTGACACATTGATTGAGAACCGATATAACCAATATAGTGCATTTACCTTCTCACCTGTTATGGAACGGATTTAAGTGACTAATCACAATGTTTGCAGGCATTGTGACAGAGAGTGGAATGAAACAGGAAGTTCCTCCAGTTCTACAGTATCAAATTCTACAACTGGCTTTGGAACTTCCTGCAAGCAAATTCTCCTGGTTTCGTGTTCAGGTAAAAACTTACTTTTTTTTATTTGCTTTTTTTTTTTATCCAAGGTCTGCGTGAACACATTTGTCTTCAACATTTGGTTGGCTGATGTTTGTGTATATGTGTATTTTGTTTCTTTCAAGCTTAAGATCATCATGTGTCCCCCCTTTTCTTTTTTTTATCCCGAAACGCAGGATCTGCCAGATACAGATCCTGAAAAAGGAGAGCGATCAGTCTTCTATTTGCTTCTTAAAATGTTTGTGAGTAGTAACAGTAACTACTTGAAGACTTCAACCAGGATGTTGGTCCTAAAAGTAAGTTTCATTCTCATTCAACAACAGAAAACTGCATACAAAACCCATGTTTTTAAAATACTAATGTATTATAAGTATCGTATATTTCGGGCTATAAGTCGCACCTGAGTATATTAGTCCAAAAATGCGTCATGATGAGGAAAAAAAACATATATTTAGTCGCATTTATTTAGAACCAAGAACCAAGAGAAAACATTACCGTCTACAGCCGTGAGAGGGCGCTCTATGTTTTCAGTGTAGACTACAGGAGCACTGAGCAGCATAGAGCGCCCTCTAGCGTCTGTAGACTGTAATGTTTTCTATTGGTTCATTTCTCTTAGTTCATGTCAAATTAATTTTGATAAATAAGTCGCACCTGACTATAAGTCGCAGGACCAGCCAAACTATGAAAAAAAGTGTGACTTACAGTCCGGAAAATACGGTATTTTATTATTTATGGAAGGCCGTTTTCACACCTGAATTAAAAAAAAAATTGATTTGTTGCGATTTTTATCTCACAGTTTTGACTTTTTTTTTCTCCGAATAACGTGATATAGTCACAATTGCGAGAGAAAAACGTTGCAATTCTGACTTTTTTCTCGCAATGGCAAGTTTATATCTCACAATTTTGAGTTTAAAACTCTGAGATGGCACTGAATAAAAAAATACTACTACAAATAGATTTTCTAAATATTTCCTGCAATATTATGTACGTAAAGAAATATATTTTATGTTTGAACAGTTACCTGTATCAATCAGCATGTGCGCAGCTGACACATCCAACCTATTGACTGACATATATCACTTATCCTGTCTGAAAAGACCATAAACTTGCAGATGACATCTGAAGGAAAAATTAATTGACGTACACATCTTAAAATCTGATCCTGTGTGACTGATCCACTTCAAACCGGGTGGTTTTAGGTCAAGGTTTTTGCCAGTAGGGAACAGTCTTCACAGTCATTGTATAGATCAGTAGTTTGGACTGACACGAGGGAGAGGAAGTAATGACAGAAGTTGTATCTATGGCTGAACTCACTGATCCTCCTCTGTTCTCCAGGTGTTGCGGGACAGTGGTGTATTTGAGCACACGTGGAAAGAGCTGGAGATCTGGTTGGACCATCTGGCGCTTTTGGACCCGTCCCAGCAGGAGACCGTTATCCAGTTTTTAGACCTTGTACTGGATTCTAACCTCTCACATCTGTTTTTACTTGGTTCTTAGAGAATCATTTCAGAGTTCTGAATAAAAAAGGTTGATATTTGCCATTTAGTGCTGTCCATCTCTGTTGTGTGACAGGTTTTGAAGAGAGTGGTGTGTAACCCACACGTGTACACAGAGAAAGCAGCGAGTATGGTCCAGGAGGCGGCGTATCTACAGGCCAACCAGAGCGGTCAGGAGGGAGATGAAGCTAGCATCCCTATATCACACATCGACGGTTAGACGTGTGTCTGTGATCTGAGGAGCTGGTGCAGCGGTGGGAATTATTCTGGGTTGTTTAAAGGCTTATGTGTGTATTTTGCTGTGTTTTAGATGTGCTCGACATGGTTGATGTGATAGTGGAGGACAGCGAAGGGGATGTTGAGGAGATCGGACCTTCGCTCACTGATGACATCATCCTCCAGACGTTCCCGTTCAGTGCCATCGTACCAGCTGTGCTAGAGGTTCGCAACAAGCTGCCGGAGAGTTTTAAAGATGGGAAAGGTAAAGTTTACAGATAGATATGATCTAATCAATCAAGTTTCTTAAATAAAATGAGACATCGGAGCTGTGGGGTGTGTGTGTACACATTGAGCCTTGGTAAGTAAAAGTGCGCTGGATTGAGTCCAGCCTGCGTATCAGAAGGCAAAAATCTTTGCTATTTGAAATCCATTTTTTCTTCTTTTTTTGTGTACTTAAATGTAACATTTACTTGCAGAGTTGTCCGTTTATGGGTGAAAATCACAGTTTTTAATACAAAATCTCTCACAGATTCAATAATTTTTTTTTAACTGGTTGGTGTTTCACCAAAAGAGAAGCTTTGAAACTTTAAGCTCTATTTCTGATTTCTCTTCAAAATAAAAGTTTCTGTTTTCTTCTGTAAAATAAAATGTGTATTGTAATTAAATGCCATAATATTTTTTAAACTCCGGTATTATATATAAAAATATTTTGCACTTTATTGATACGTTTAATTATTATAATATTTATATTATTTTTATTACTTTTGACTGGGGTGTTAACCAAACAGAAGCTTGGGGACTTTAAGATCTCTGTGTTTTTTATTCAAAATAAAAGATCTTTATTCAAAATAAAAGCTCTTTGGTTAAATCTTTGAAAGCAATTAAATAAAGGTGATCTGTTTTTCCATGAAGTAAAGTTGTTATTAAATTCTCAATGTTTTTATTAGTGTTACTAGTATAGTAATATATTTGTATTCATTTAAGTAATTGTTATAATTAAATAAAATAAAAATGTTAATTATTCTAAAATAATTTATTTAATTTAATATTTAATTATTTAATAATCAACTAATAATAATAATATTAACAACAATAATAGTTTTGCCCCCAGATTCCCGTTGTCTACCTGGGAGTGTTCATTGAGAATGCAGTGTGTAGGGCAGGACAGTTTTCGTGTGCTCTTATATTACCATCTGTGCTCTGTTGTGTAGGAGTGGTGTTTCGGTACATGGCTGCGGTCCTGTGTGATGTCCTGCACTGTCAGAGAGACCCGCTGGCTCTGTGTCTGACCCTCCAGCACTACGATAAAGAGCTGAACTCCTCAGACACCTCCGTCGTCTCCTTCTACCGCTACTACTCTCAGTGGCTCCCCAAACACACACAGGACCCCCCGGTGAGCCCTTCACCTTCACTGCACCTCAGATCCAGAGGCAACTAATCAAACTGTTAGCTGTCTTCTCCTTTTCCTTCAACATTTCCTTTCGTTTCTGCTTCTTCTTCTCTTGAGTGTATGGCAGCTCATAGAACTGGACATAGAAAAGTTATGAAATATGCCGTACAGATAGAGGACAGTCTATAAGCAAATTTGGACTCTCTATTCTTGATAAAGTGTTGTTTTTTCGTCATGAGAACAGTGACATCAAATATGGCATAAACAGATGAGCTCACTATTTTGTATAATTCTATTTTGTCTATTTCTCACCAAAATGTAAAAATTTTCTTCAGACCCTGTCATGAAATATTTTTGTAACTTTTATGTATTTTATATATTTCCTTTTATAATCGAGGACCTTTATAAACTAGGAATAGTTAATAGTTTTTTTTTTTAGTTTTTTTTTCTTCCTAATCAAACTTTCTTCCAGTTTGTCACTAAAGACGTCCCGGATGGTGCATCTGGCACGGACTTCTCCTCGCTGCTGAAGGCCTGCTACAGTGAAGGGCCCGATGCGTTCCTGCGGGACTCTTTTAAGGAGGCTGCACAGGAAGCTGTGAACACTCTGCATGTGTCCCAGTTCCCTGTGGCTGTCAATCAAGTGCTTCTCTACCTCAGAAACTTCGTGCTCACGTTCAATTCGGTATTCAGCCTCTCAGACATATATTTGAATGGTTTTTGTCTAGGAACTATAAAGTTTGCGTTTAGTGTTCATTTGAGTGAGATAATTCACCACAAACATTCTGTTGCTTTTTACTCTCCTTCATGACATTCCAAACCTGTATGACATTCTTCCTTCTGTGAAACATAAAAAGAATGTTGGTGAGGATTTGATGGAACACTTCCATTGTTTGGAAAAAAAGTATCATCTTTGAGGTTCTACAGAAGACAGAATGTCATACGCCTTTGGTTTGGCGTCTTTATGAGGAAATGATGACAGGATTTCATTTTTGTGTTAACTATCCGTTGTATGTTTAGTAACATGTAAATGAATGATTTTGTGAAGTATGATTAGTCAGTTAAACACTATAAAAAGTCATCCTTTTACCCATTTCCTAGTGGAAAAGAACGTTCTGTATCAATTAGCCAACATCTGAGAACCATGAACATTCATATATGTTGATAGATTATGGAAATAATAAGTTAAAATCTCAGGGGGTAGTGTTTTAGGAGTCGATTCAGCTTTTGGGAATAGCTCCTGAGCCGTGGTCACTGTGTTTTCCTGCAGCTCCCCAAAGAGAGCGCAGCAGAGGTGTTGGGCAGTGTGATGAGCGTGCTGAACTCTCTCGTCCTGAAGCTGTTGAGCTCAGAGACACAACAGCCCACTCAACCTGAACCCACAGAGCTGCAGGACGAGGCAGACCTCTTCCTCGAGACCAACCACGTACCTGCTCACAACACCCAACAGGTAGCCTTGATCTTCCTCCGGGATGCTTTCAGAAGCTTTGTTATTGGGAGGTAGACCGATCCGTTGCTGCTCTTCTGTCCTCCAGATCCAGCTGGCTGTCCTCAGAGCAGTGTTTAAACACCCAGCGGTGGAGCAGTGGTTTCTGGCTCTGGAGCTGAGCTCTCTTCCTCCTCACTCTCTGAATCCAGTGCGGCTGAAGCAGCTGTGTGGCCGTCTGACTGAGACCACACTCGCTCTGCTGGAGTCCAGCGCCGCTGCGCTCCGACACCTGGACTCTGTAGAGCTCATAGACACGTACTCGACCGCAGCGCAGAGAGCCGTTCTCAGAGAACTCCAGGAAAAGAGAAGCAAGTATGTGTCACGCCATTCACAAGTGCTTATTGGAAGAAGGTGAACTGCAATTTGAAGGGCTACTCCACACAGAAAAATGATTAGCGATGAGTTGTATTTCATTTGCATCATTCCTTTAAGGGGTTTCTGTCATAATCAGTTTTTCTGATTTTCAAGTTGTGGGATGCATTATGCACTGTGCTCTGGATGTGTAATGTCCTTTTTAACTATTTTAATTAGTTATCTGGATATTAGATGCATGCAGTACAGAAGGTTTTCATATGGAGCTCACTATACATGCTGCATGAATCTTATTTGTTTGATGCACCACTGAAAAAAAATCCCTGTTGCTTTTCAGAAGTTGTCCTAAAAAGGAATCTCTGTCTGTCCGAGCGCTCCTGGCTCTACATGATTACATTGACCCGTCAAGCTTGAAGGAGGTGGTGTCCGCCCTGCTGTTGCTTCCTCAGAAGTATCTGGTGGGCCCTGAGAAGCAGCTGAGCGTGTACGGCCGTGCGGTGCTGAAGCTGCTCTCAGACAGCATGAGACGCTTCTCTGAAGACCACAGCAGCTGCATTGCTCTGTCTCAGGCCCACCTGCGAGGTCTGACTGCTCTCCTCACATCCAGCCAGTGTGTGCAGCTCGAGGACTTCCTGCTACAGGTACAAACACTGCACTCCAGCCACCATATAGTTCTTTAAAAAAGTCCTCCGTTCACCCTCCCTCAAGTTGAGCTCTTCAGTTGGAGCAGAAATGACTTAATTTATGCCATTAAATCCCAATTAAACCTATGAACTTCTAAAAGGGTACATGTTACTTTATTGTCTTGTTTTCCAGTACAAATTTCTAAACGTACTAAAATCAAGAAATATTTAGATGCTAAATAAAGATATGAATTTAGATGCAAATTTAGATGAGAAATTTTGGTTTAAAACAAGAACAAATATCATTATTAAAAAAAGGAAAACCTATTTTGCTTTTGAATCAAGTTTTCTGAGCACATTGGCAGATATTTGTTATTTTGTTATTCATAAACTCACTTCATTTGCATAACTTTCACCGAAACAAGACTTACCATCTTGAGCTTTTCTTGTTTGTCAGTTAATCATCATCCTGATTTGGGAATCTTTTTTGCACTGGAAAGCAAGACAAAAATACTAAGAAGAAGAACATCACTCTTTTGCAATATGATCAGAAGGCATGTAAAAAGTTGTTTTCATCATATTCCAGTATTTGTTAGCAGAACCTTAAGTTCTTTTAATAAATGACAAAGCACTTAAGAGATGCTTAAAGTCTCAACGGGCCAATCCGTGCTAGATTGAAGGTGTTTAAAAGCCAGAGCTACATTTTCGGGCTTATTTCAGTCTCCCCAAACAAACTCCAAAATGATCTTTGTTTTGCTCTGATGTTGTTCTGAATGATCTCACACTTGTTTGCTCTCCGGTTTCGCTTGCATGTATAGCTGGGCCTTTAAAGTAGCAGTAATGCACTCACTGATACAGTTCATCAACAGAATGTTTCTCTCTAGGTGCTCTCGCAGGAGCCAAGCACTGCCAAACTCATTCAGACAGACGTTCTCTTGCACTGCATCCAGAGAGAAAGTCCTTCAGCTCAGGCTATGGGGGCTCTTCTTCTGGAGAACTGCTCCACACATGTCCTCAGCTTTGAGCTCTGGTGCCTGGAAGCCTCTAACCTAACACAGATCAGCTCCCAAAACAGCGGCTTCCTGTTTTTACTCAACGCCTACTTGAGGAGAGCCACCACTGATGACCCCACTCGCCCTAAACACAGTCAGTACTGCTGCTTTCATAGAAAGGCTCAAATAATGCTGTTCAAGTTGATTCCGAAGGTTGATTCATGTGGTCTCATCTGTCACCTCGCACAGTTCAGAAGTCAGTCCTGAAGGTCCTGAAGAAGGCTTTACTCTCCGAGCTGTGGCACACAGTGCAGCAAGCAGAAGTTGGGGTTGGGACTGGTCTGCACGTGGAGGTTGTGTCCGGCCTCATCCGACTGGCTGCGGTGACCTCTGACCTCACACCACTTATGAATGATCTACCTGCCATCCTTCAGAAAACCGACAGTAATGAAAGGTAAACTCAGAAAGCCTGACATGAAATAAGTCAGAGTTTTGTATTTTTTTACGCACCGGATTCCAGTGTTCACACGGTTGCGGTCCTAATGACTATATATATGATATAATATATATATATATATATATATATATATATATAATTGTTTGGCATCAATGCTGTCAAACGATAAACTGCTTACAAAAATAAACGTTTTTGTTTATATTAGTGCCGGGCAACGATTATATTTTTTAATCATGATTGATCACATGATTTTCTGCAATCAATCGCATTATATATTTTAAATTTTAATATTTTATAGTGTTCCTGTAGCTCAATTGGTAGAGCATTGCGTTATCAAGCGCAATGTTGGGGGTTCGATTCCCCAGGAACAAATTATAGGTAAAAATTGATAGCCTATATAAAAAATATATATAAAATATTTATACATGGAAAGATTGAAAATTCCCTTTTTTGTTACTGAGTTGTATATTGGTTTTCATTTGGACACATCCTACTTTTATTCTGTGTATGCCTTGCATTTTTGATACACGCTTGAACTAAAACTTTGAGGATTCAAAAGTTTTTATTTGCATAACATTTTCTGAAACCTCTGCTTTCAGGTGGAAGCTGGCCGACTCCATCAGTGAAAAACTGTCCGGTTCAGAGGAACTGTGTCAGTGGAGGAAGTCTCTGCTTTCAGCTGCTCTCCTCTGGCTTTCTGATGTGTATAAAGAACAGAAAGAATCCCAATCTCTTCATGAAGAGACCATGCTGACAAGACTCAAGTCACTGCTGGTGAGTCCGTATGGTCCTGGCCATGGTTAAAGCATGTAAACAGTACTTTCTGATAGCAGTGTGTCAGTATTATTCAAGAGTTTTCCAGATTAAGATGGCTTGATGGTTGAAAAAGATTAGTGATGCAGTTTTTAAAAGTACAATATTACTTGCCAACAGTTAGAAGTATTATTGTTGTACTATTGAAAACTGAGAGTTGCATATTTTAAACATTAACATCTGCTTGCCTTGTTCAAACTGAGGGACAAGTCAGAATTTCTAACTTTTTTTTCAATCATCCATAATAATTATATTCAAAGGTACAGCACAGTTGTAATGTGTTGACCAAGTATTCACTTTTTTATAAGAAATGTGTTGTGTTGTGTCACTTGTATTTAACACACAATACTGATCATTTTATTTACAGATATTAACTGCTGTTAGTTGAAAAGTCAAACAAGCATAATGACCTAATAACTTTAGCAGTAATGTGTAGTTGTTTAGCATGAATATTGCTCCGTCTTCAGCTGATGTATACTGCATGTTGGGTTTATTACAGATCTTTCCAGAAAATATCACTGCATCAGACTGGAACACCTTCGTTAAGTCTGGGCTGAAGTAAGTGGTTCTTCTCTTAATTAACAAAACTAAATTGGATCTAAACTATTTGCTAACTCTGTACTCAGCTGACAGTATCGTTGTCACTCTCAGGTATCGATACCGTGACCCTAACTTCTTGGGCACCTTAACCACACTGCTGGAGGTCATTTATGGGACACCAGAGACCCCTAAAGAGCTGTTGCCTCTGGCTACCGTCCACATGATGACCACCAGTCACTCTCTTTTCTTACCCACAATGCTCTCCACACAGGACGATTCTGACAGTCTTCATCTGTCTAAAGGTAAAGCTATATCAGCAGCTCTAGATCCTTCTCCAGAGACACTTCTGAACACATGACCCAGAAGATTGTTTTTTTTAATCTGTCTAAGATCGTTTTCACTCAATATCCTGTTAATCTTGAGTACCTATAGAGTAGTACTGCATCCTTCATAACTCCAAAAATCTTTATTTTTATTATATTCATAAGAGAAAGATAGTCTGTACCGATTTTCCCCGGAAAAACACGACCGGCTGGAGGCGTGACATGTGGGCGGAGCTAAAGAATCACGAGCGCGAGTAGGCTTTTGTGTTGAGCGCGTCTGGAAGCTGTGACAGCTGTGAGGAAAAAACCATCCAAAACAAACCATGGCTTACAGTCAGATTCAGCGTTTATGACCCAGAATCAGATCCAGAGGCTGAAACTGAACGAGAGCAGCAGCAGCAATGACTCGCTCCGAGCGGGGCTCGAACCCGGGTCTCGGCATGGGAGGCGGACGCACTACTAACAAGGAGGCAGAGTTATTTGAAGCAGTTTTACTCACCGCCTGCGGTTCCAACACACGATCGTGGCCCTTTTTCGTTGGGATTGCATCATCCTTAAGAAATAAACGATACGCAAATCCGTCATCAAACTGGACCTTGTTTGTAAAACAAGCATCTTCGAAATGCAGGGAACAAACAAAAACACTTGCACAACTCCGTTGATGCTCTGTAAAAATAAACTCCATCCACTGGTCCCTTAATGCTGTTTCTCTTTTGGTAATCTGTGCAGGGTTGTCTTGCCCTGGCAACCAAAAACACACTCCTTTTGTGACATTTGGCGACGCTCTCGCTCTGATCAGTGAATGCCTGTTGTGCTCTCAGTGCTCTGCTATACGGGAGCGCGCGCTCTTCCGCAGAAGTGCCTCAGGACCCATATAAGGAAATTCCGCTCCATCTAACGTCACACAGAGCCATACTCGAAAAAAACTTTCCGAAACTTCCCTCAAGCGTACAACTTAATTTTTGAAACTTTGTCCATGTTTAGCATGGGAATCCAACTCTTTAACAGTGTAAAAAAAAGTATGCGTGTATGTATGTGTATATATATATATATATATATATATATATTAGGGGTGTAACGGTACGCAAAAATCACGGTTCAGTACGTACCTCGGTTTTAAAGTCACGGTTCGGTTCATTTTCTGTACAGTAAGGGAAATAAATGCAAACATTAAACTGCAGGTTGTTTATTACTATAAACTTTTTTCAACAATTTGTTTACACTTTTTAAAAATACTTTTTAATAGAATATATATAAAATAAAAAAGAATAAGAAATAAAATACTGCAAATAAAATGCTGCAAAGTTCTCCACTAAATAAAATACTCTCAGGCTCAAACCAATATTGTATAATAAAATATAATGGAAAAATATAAATAAATAACTATGATTACAGTGCAGCATTACCAATCCCAGCTTGTAGGCCTGCTCATATTTTAAAAATATATATCACTTTTCCAGCATCAACAGTTTCAGTTTTTAGACCTGCTCAGATTTCGTTATTGCGTTGGACTGACCAGAATTAAGAGCAAAGGTCTGTTTAAATGCTGAGGGGAGCTGCGTTTGAATTACAATCGTTTTTTCCTAGTTGTAGTGATGTTCATACTTGCGTGATACCTTTCGAAAACCTTAGGCCGGTGACACACTGGCATATTGCACCTGTCAAACATAGTCTATTTTGCCATCAATACTGTTGACGGTGTCCTTTATCAGTAAGCTTTATATTTATGCTCAACATGAAGTATAGATATTGTTGTCGTGAAGACAGACAGCAGAAACGCCACGCTCACGCCACGCAGCCAGTGTGTCACCAGCCTTAGAATCAGCTGCAGGGCGGGATTGGCGCTGAACGCAGAGACTTCCGCCACTTATTATGTTCGTTTGGAAACACGAAAATGTACTTTTGTTACGCGCACAGAATATTGCATTCCGTCATTCGGTACACATGTGCACCGTACCAAAAGCCCTGTACCGAAACGGTCCGGTACGAATACACATACCGTTACACCCTATATATATTTAATTTAAATTAAATTTATGCATTTAGCAGATGCTTCTATCCAAAACAACTTTCAGACTAACATTTTTTACCTAATGTGTTCCCTGGGAATTGAACCTACAACCTTGTGCCGCTAATGCAATGTTCTACAACCTTGAGCCACAGGAACACTATATATATATATATGTATATATGTGTGTGTATATATGTGTGTGTGTGTGTGTGTGTGTGTATCTATATTTATATATTTTTTCATCAATTAACTATCATTATGTTGCATCCCTATAAACTACAGCATTACTATACTTGGGACTATGTATTCAAATAACCCCCTCTGAATGATCTATATATTTTTTTCCCTCCCCAGAGTCATTGGTGTCTCTCCTGCTCGTGCTGGTGAAGAAATCTCCTGAAGTTTGTAACATCAATCACTTCCTTGTGCTTCTCGGTGCATATGGAGCTTCGCTGAGCACAACAGGTAAGACCTGTCCAGTAGACATGGTTCATTTGGTTTGGACTTGAGATGAAGTCTGCTGTGTGATTTAGTCAAATCTCTTGATTTTCACAGATCAGAAGATTTTACTCCTGCTCCAGGAATATGAGAAGAACAACATTAGTCTTACAGAGTTTCAGTATGTGTTCAGCATTCATTTCCACTAACAGAGAATGGTTGTTTAGTGCAAACATCATTATTCGTGTCTGTTTGTTGTCAGGTATGTGCTCTGGGGCCCTGCCGCGGTTGAGCACCATAAAGCCCGGAAGAGTCTGGGACATTCACTGTGGCAGAAGCCCAGCTCAGAGCAGCTGCTGTCTCTGCTCGCTGCAGACAGGATGTTAAACACCGTCACACACTTCCCACAGCAGCGACACATCATCCCTCGGGTCAGTAGGGACAGTCTGATAGACTGAATGACAAACAGTTTTATAAAAGATGCCTTTGAAGGATGTTTACTGACCCTCAGGCAATGAGGAAAATTAAAATTAAATGCGGAAAATTAACGCCATCCAACATGTGGACGAGTTTGTTTCTTCATTGCAACAGATTTGGAGAAATGTAGCATTACATCACTTACTCACTAATGGATGCTCTGCAGTGAATGGGTGCCGTGAGAATGAGTCCAAACAGCTGTGAAATACATCAAAATAATCAACAAGTATTCCACACAGCGTCAGTTGTCACTTCATATTTTTTATGATGTGAAACGTAGGTTTGCAATAAACAAATCTTTCATTAAGACCATCTAAAATGTGAGTGCTCGATCCAAAGTGTTGCTTCCTCCAGTGAAAAAATAATCAAGTCTTCGGAAATCTTCACAGATCAAGCATTGTTTACAAGTGAAAAATGGTCCAAAACCGCTCTAAACAAGAATGTGGGAGGATTTTAATGTGAGAGACAACAGGAGATGGACTTTTTTTCACTGGAGGAAGTGTTATTATTGATTATGTTGGCCAGCAACAATGGTTTAAAGTTAAAACGCCTTAATGATAGAATTGTTTTTAACAAAGCAGTTTCTCACTTTTACGTGACGTTAACTGATGGACTGGAGTGGTGTGGATCACTTGTGAATTATTGTATTGTATTTATTTCATCAGATGTTAAAAAATCGTTCTGACGGCACCCATTCACTGCACAGGATCTGCTGTTGAGAAAGTGATGTAATGCTTAATTTCTCCAAATCTGTTGCAATGAAGAAACAAACTCGTCCACATGTTGGATGTCGTTAATTTTCCGCATTTTTACATTTTTGGGTGAACTGTTTCTTTAACTCATGGTATTTTAAGAAACAAGATCAAGTAAAAATAAACATTAAGGTATGAAAAGTGTCTCTCGCCCACATTCCATTGCTGTAAATGCTTTGCTTTTGTTGTATGGAAAGAAAAGTCATTTGAAAATGTCCTTTTTTCCTTTAAAACATAAATCATGTAGGTTTAGAATGATATGAGGGAGAATATATATATATTTCATTAATATTATTTTGTGTTGTTCCTTTTACACTTTTTTATGTAAAGATACACTTTTACGTGCTGCTTGAACAGCATCTATCTCTCTCTCTACAGGAGAGTAAAAACCTGTTCTACACACAGGAAGACAAGCTTTCTCTAGATCTGTCATCTCTGTATGACCCCTGCTTCCTCCTGCCTTTGTTCAGCTTCATCCTTCGGCCAGGTAACCTGACGAGTCTTGCCCAGAATGCTCTTGATTTGAGTTTGAACCCTCACATGTACTTCATCCTCTGCCTGCGAGCCTGATCTTGAAGGTCACGTTATATTTCCCTGTGTTAACCTGTGCTGTCACCTGTGTCTCTCTGGTCAGAGTGTGCAGTAGACTGTCAGAAGTTTGTTTCCAGTCATGCTTTGGGCGTCACAGTGACGGCCCTGAGCAGCTACGACCCCAAAGTGAGGGCCGCAGCGTACCAAGTCCTGGGGTCCTTTTATCAACACCTCGAGGGCGCTCGGTTCAGAGAGAAGAGACAGGTGGAGAACTTTCACCGTTGACTCCTTCAGCTAGATTTATTTGAATAGTGTTAGATACTAAACGCTTTCTTTTGCTACCTCCATATTTATGCAATTAGAAATACCGCTGCTTTGAGACGTCTTTCAAAAAAAAAGACTACATTTTTAAATAGTGTAAAATAATACAGTGCAATATAATGTAATCTGTTTCTATGTAACATCCAGGTACTGTACCTGCTTGACACTGTGAAGAACGGGATCCCAAAGCAAAACCAACGGATGCCGAATGTGCACGTGGCCTACATCACTAAAGTTGCTCAGCAAATCTTGAGACCCGGTGAGAGCCGTATAAACTAACTCGACATTGTAATTCTGTCCGAGTTTGCCAAAACCAAGAGGTCAACTTTTTTATTTCTTCCCCCACTGCAGAGGAACACATGTACATGGTGGTAAACAAATTTCTTTTGGGAACTCAGTTTCTGGACCTGAAGAGAGTTCCTGACTTCTTCAAACTCTTCTACAGTTTTGATCTGGAGGTATTAAACGTCAGATTTAAAAGACAAGCTCGCTGCTATTAGACTCTTTGGGTTGCATAGCATGCTAATAGAGGATACAGTATATATATATTCAGACATGTACTATGATGTGGTCTCCAAAGGAACTGTTTTGTGTCTCTGTCCAGCGCAAACAGGAGCGCGAGTGGGTGTTGAGCGTGTTGGAGGAAGGGGTCCGGGACAAGCACTGCTATGAGATCTGTGAGAAGCAGGGCATCTATCAGACCCTGATGGGTTTCGCAAGCACACCGCTCTGTGACCAGGCCTCTCAGGTGCACCCAAAATCTAACTCCGCTTTGGTTTAAATGTTGGATTAAATATGGCTTGAAATGTAAGTTTGAAGTTTCTGCTCTGCTGTTCCAGATCCAGATTGTGAATGTCCTGCGGCAGACCGCTCATGTGAACAAGGCGGCTTACAACCTCACCAAAGAGCATGGAGTCTTGACGTGGATATTACAGCTTCTAGACAAGAGGTGAGGGGTGGATTTCGCTCAACGGGACGCCTTGGCGTGTGCCTTAAGTGTGCCCTGCAGCCATTGATTGTGTTTGTGTCCTGTAGGTATTTTGACAGCAAGTTGTTGAGTTCAGTCATCGAGTTGCTTCATGCTCTGTGGTTCACTAATCTGGGAAATAAAGAGAGTAAACCAGAAGCAAACAGCACTACATCAGAGCGGCCGCAGACTTCAGGCAAATGTCTTCCTCTGTCGATCATCAGTGAGTTCCTGTGCACACTGCTCTCCATCATCAGACACCTGGGGTAAGAGCATCAAAACATCAACTTTGATACATAAAGATGGGCTTCCTGTCAGGATAAATTAGCGGAAGATTAAACTTGATCAACGGCTTTTAAAGGTCCCTCGTTGTAGTCTAAAATCAAAAGGAGATCGAGCTTTTTCTGTAGTAGGTCCCAAACTCTGGAATAGTCTCCCATTCCATGTGAGGTCAGCTCCATCGGTAACAACTTTTAAGTCCTATTTAAAAACGTATTTGTTTTCTTTAGCTTTTGAATAAGTATGTTTATTTTATTGTATGATTTTAATTTTATTAATTTTGTAAAGCACTTTGGGGCAGCGTCTGTTGTTTAAAAAATGTGCTATATAAATAAAGTTGCTTGCTTGCTTGCTTAAATTAAATTCAAATTTCATTTAAAAAACTTATAATAGGTTTATGGGTTTACCTGTTCCAAAACAGCCATATATTAACTTTTTAACAACCAATTTCCACTTTTCTTTTTGAACCGTAGAACAGGGGTTAGAGGTCAAGTATTTACTTGAAGTACTGACATTTTAGGTTAATATTTCAGTAATTTAGCGACACGTCCACGGTTCTCTAATTCAAATAAATAGATACCTACCTTTTTTCTCAGTATTTTTTGTGAGCGTTTAGTTTGATTTTAATATGAAGATTGTAAGTTCAAGTTTGTTTTGATTCATTGTGCAGCCCCTTTTGTTTATTTTAATGTTACATTTGATTAAATTAATTACGAACGGCCCGTTCACACCGAGGAAGATGACTATAAAGGTAATGATAAAGATAGTTATAAAAAAATCATTCACAACACAGACATGACGATAAAATCATAGAGAGACCATAAAGCTGGAATCACTTTCAGAACCATTTTTTCCAGCCAATCAGAATACATCCTGATAGTGAGCTTGAGAATTTAAAACGGGAGACGGGAATAAACAGACGATATCGTTCGCTGGTGTGGACGCTTGTATCATTATCGTTCTTGATGTGAACTTGGCTTAACTCGTGTCATAAATCCTCTTCAACATCATCTTTTGCAAAGCCTAAATTACATTAAGATAGATTCATAAATCAATCAGTGCTGAAATGCGGGGTGTTAGACAGGACGTGCAGAGCAGTGGGTGCTACACACCGTGAGGAACAGTGCAGGAGGGGGAATGGGCGTCACAGGCTGAAGTATGAGCATACTGGATTAGCCTTAATATTAGCTAGTTAGCGACCACATGCAATCACTGTTCATTTTTCAATCAGGCGTTTTCTTTGCTTATGTTCCTGATTAGGAGTGGTGTGAATGCACCTCAGATGAAGGCGTTCCTGCACACACTCTCCTCTGTACTGTTGCATTGTGGGACAGCTCTCAGTGCTCACGAGGAGGCCGGTTGGCTGACACTGCACCCACAGAAGCTACAGTGCTCTGAAGTCCTCCGTCTCCTGCAGCGCTGGGCGGCACTGGCCCACGATGCCTCACTGCTGTCTGCTCTGCAGACGCTCGTCAACAAACACAGAGTCAAAGAGCTGATGGGTAAGACTCGAAACACTCAAACTGACACTCCAGCTTCAGCACAGTGTACCAATACAAATTCTGTCACGATTTATTCACTGTCATGTCCTTCCAGAACTATTTCCTGTCAACGGTCCATGTTTTGTACCATGCACTGTAGTATTTAGCATGATCATGTGTTTTTGTAAATGTGTGGTGTGGTGTTGATTACCTCAAAGATTTATTGAAATTTTCTCTTTAAAACAAAATTTTTAAATATTTAAATGCTAAATAGTACAAAATTAAACTGTTAACCTGATTTAAGTGTGAAAACAACAACTTTTTTCTGTGTCTTTTAATTTTGGCAGTTGTATAAATGCTAAAATGATGGTAAAAAAATATTTACAAAACTGTGCTGATCAAAAAAAACATGCATTGTTTGGTTAATATATTTATCGCATTTTTTTTTTTTCAAGTTTGTTTAAATACTAAGTGTTTATTTTCCTTAATGCATGTATGTATTTAGGAAAAACATGTTACATTTATATTGTAATGGTAAAAACCTTCGTATTCATCGGGAAGAAGGAGGCGGGAACCGGCGGACAATCAAAATGAAACTTTAATAATCACAAGACAAACAAAACAGCGCACCAGCCCCTCACGGACGACTGATGCACGCAAATAAAAAGCAAAAAAATAAAATAAATCCCAGGCCTGGTCCTCTCTTGTCCTTCACTATCATCGCTCCAGTTTTATATCCTTCCATCTCCTACGTGGGACTCGAGACTGGCGGTGGGGTGCAGGTGTCGCTGATTTCCCAATCACTCCGCCGGCCTCACTCCTTGTTCCCACGTCCCTCAGCCCCGCCCCACTCGCCACATATATATAATATAAATTATATGCAAGTACAAATATATATATTTTTTAAAATATATACATGTATGTGTGTGAATTTATATATACATAATAAATACTCACAGTACACACGCATAGTATTTACATAAAAGCAATTAATCGTTCTGCAGCTCTATATATATATTATAGTTATTTACTGAAGAACTGACTGCCAGAAAATGTATTATTCTTTTAGCATTCCTGTTCTATTTGTTTAATTCATGTGCATGCACTGCATAAAAGTGGGAGTACATTTTTATTGAACTTTCTGTTCATCAGAAAGCTAAATGTGACTCTGAGGATTGGAGAAATGCCTGCTGGGAATTCAGCTTTGCGATTACAAACTACATAAAACATTCAAATATATTAACATAAGCAGGTGTTATTTTAACTTGAAATAATAAATGTTTCACAATATACAGGTTATTTTCTGTAAGTTTTAATCAAAAGAAGAAAAAAAGTAATGCATCCATGGTTTGAGTAAAGTGACTCCTTTTAAAAACATTCAGTAAATCTTTCCAAACTTTTGAACACTCGTGTATATAGCCAGTCCTTGGCCTTGTGGAAGCTAGATGAATGTTAGACACACAGATATCACGTGTTTTGACACATTCTTGTTCCTAACTAAACATTTCTTGTGTTTATTCAGGCTCTGGAAGAGAGAAAGGGCAAGGAAAATGCCACTCAGCGAAGCACGCTCCATTTCGAATGGAAAAACAGACAGAAACTGTTAATGGACAAGAGGGAAATCTGGGGCAGGCTCTGCTGGACGAGTGTAAACCGCTTCTTAGAAACATCCTCACACACTGGGAACCCAAAGAAAAAAGCCTTTCTAGTTCCAAGCCTGAACCCTTCACCACGGACAAACCTGAGTCGAGCGATCTAGATGATGCCACCGCGTCTTTAATTCTCAAGTGGGTCCTCAAGACATTGACGGAGAGTCCCTATGATGACAGCAGCACCGTAGCGATTTTAAATTGGTTCAGTAGCATCATACTGCCGCGTACAAGTATCATAGATGCCATTCTGACGGATGAAGGCATGAGAATGGACTTCCTCAGATTATATCACCAGACATGTGAGCATGGCTCCGCTGTGGACACCCTGCAGCTGTTCTCTAGAGTCATGCTCCGATTGCTGGAGGCACACAGCACTTCTCTGAATGGCTTTCACCAGACGGTGTTAAGAACCTGCTTGCTTACAAACACAGGCGATGAAGCCGAGAGAGGTGAGGTTACAGTCCGAGAGCGCTACAGTCAATCCCATTCAATTCAGCATTCAGATTTCTATTTAAGTAAGCCAAGAGTGTGATTGTGTTTAATAAAAAGCAAGCAAAAGAGTGCATATATCCTTGTGATGAACTACACTACCCATAATCCTAAAAAAAAAGCCATCCACCAATCAGAACAGTTGCTGGGGAGAGTTATAGCAAATAGCAAATCTCTGCCAAATATCCAGTCCCTTGAAGCACAGTGATGTCACGAAATAGAGCAGTCTTAAACCGATTGCATATGTATAGGCTGATTTGCAAATATTTTTGGGGGACCGTAACATTTTGTCATAAATGCAGTAAAAACATGTTTGAAAATATTTGAAAGTGTAGTTTAGTTCTGTGATGCAAAGCTGAATTTGTGTCTCCTTCCACTGATATGATGTTGGTTTTGTTGACAGAAAGCGGACTGAAACTGCTCTCGCTGTACATCAGTGAGCTCTGGAGTGGAGCGCGCTCCCCTGACCTCCTGCTGACCCATGCCAGACTGCTGCGCCACAGGACGCCCATCGGGACGCCCAAACCTCACGTCCTGCGCATGTGTGAAGACATCCTGTCCGAGTCATGATTACACTGTTTTACAAAATAGCCCTAAAGAGAGTTGAGTGGATCTTTTTGTAATTTTATAGTTGTTTAAAATAAAAAAGATCGTCAAACAGGTTTTTGTGGTGGTTTGAATCATTTTGAAAATTTGACTTAGTCCGATGGTTGTATTTAAGGATGTATTCTTCACTGATACTGACAAGAATATCAGATATCCATCTCATCTGTTGTAGTTAATATTCAAGTGAATGTTTTATGCAATACATTTTAATTTCAGAAATTGTATGTACACCTCGTTTGTCATTATTAAAGTTCATATAAATAAACCGACACATTCATCATGATGTGGTTTAATGGCAGAGGCTCAGTTGTCACTTGAACTGAAATATGAAATAGATCCTGATGGGTTTAGTTTCTTCTTGAAGTTGCTTCTTCTTAGTTTCGTTTCTGAGGAGACCCGTAGCTTTTCATCAATGGCAACCCAGATTTTTGGACACGAGGGCCTCTACATAAACATAAGAAAAGGAATAACCACCGCATAAAATATTTGTTCTTTTCTTAATCATTATTATCCCAATGGATATTTTTAAACCATTATCTGCATGAGTATTATGATCTCTATACATTCAAAAAAAGAATTGTTTAAAAAAAGCGCTGTATTGTACTTTTTTTTTATATATATATATATATATATATATATATATAATGAAAAAATAAACATGCATTTAAAATCCAAATTGTGTAATAATAATAGTAAAATGTACTGTTTATGTTTGCTTACCTCGGAAGTTGCCTTGAGTGTGATATAAGTGACAAAATCAAGAAGAAAAACCCAATGAATGCAGCTAGAATGATCCAGAATATTATGACGACTGAATCTAATAATGAAGAGAACACAGTTAGGCATTAGATTATCAGAAAGAGAGTAATCAAAAGGAGGATGGGAAGTATCTCACATCTGTTGTACTTGAGAGCACTGGCGTTGACGGAGACCGGATCGATGTAATCATAGTAGTACTCGTAATCCCACACATACTCTGAAGACGACTCTGTGGAGTTTTTCATTGTCTTTGATTCTGTGAGTCAGTGTGAGTCTGAGCCAGAGCACTGATTTAAAACCCTTGATCCCACCCACAGTGAAGCCACATCCCCTTTATGAAATATAGCGATTATTTCTAATGAAAACTGCTCACTCATCTTATACAGGAGTCTTTCTCCTTAGTCTTAGCTTCAGTCCATCCAAAAATAGAAATATTATGTAGATAATAGGTTGCTTTGAGCCAATCATCTGAGCAGTAAACACCATGTGAGTGATTAATCAGTAAAGGCAGCAGACATGAAAAGAAAAAAATTATATTTCAGAATCAGAAAGAGCTTTATTGCCAAGTATGCTTATATGCATACAAGGAATTTGTTTTAGTGACATAAGCTTCCAGTACACAGAAACAACAACACACAGACAAAAAAAAAAAAAAAGAAAAAAAAAGAGATTTACAAATTGGCAAATAAATAAGTGTATAAACAATTGTGCTATAAATGATAATGGATAGGATGGAGGGTTAGCAAATAAATATAAGGTTATTGCACGTTTATAAGCATAAGTGGGGAACATTTAACTGTTCATGAGGTAGATTGCCTGGGGGAAGAAACTGTTCTTGTGCCTTGCTGTTCTGGTGTTTGCGGCTCTGA
Organism: Carassius auratus; assembly: GCF_003368295.1. Classification (NCBI taxonomy): domain Eukaryota; kingdom Metazoa; phylum Chordata; class Actinopteri; order Cypriniformes; family Cyprinidae; genus Carassius; species Carassius auratus. Next base: position 20,084,195 of record NC_039257.1, on the reverse strand, counting down.
GGCGCTGGCCAGATGGCAAAAGTTCAAAGATGGGGTGACTTGGATGTGAGGGATCCAGAGTGATTTTCTGAGCCCTTTTCCTCACTCTGGATGTATACAGTTCTTGAAGGGTGGGCAGGGGAGCACCAATAATCCTTTCAGCAGTCCGAACAGTTCTCTGTAGTCTTCTGATGTCTGATTTTGTTGCTGAACCAAACCAGACAGTTATTGAAGAACACAGTACAGACTAAATGACGGCTGAGTAGAACTGTTTCAGCAGCTCCTGTGGCAGGTTAAACTTCCTCAGCTGGAGAAGGAAATACAACCTTTGCTGGGCCTTTTTCACAAAAGAGTCAATGTGAATGTCCCACTTCAGGTCCTGAGAGATAGTGGTGCCCAGGAACCTGAATGACTCCACTGCAGTCACAGTGCTGTTCATGATGCACTGAAGACATAGAGAGTGCAGGGGGGTTTCTCCTAAAGTCCACGATCATCTCCACTGTTTGGAGAGTGCTCAGCTCCAGGTTGTTAAGACTGCACCAGACAGCAAGCTGCTCAACCTCTTGTCTGTAAGCAGACTCATCACCGTCCTGGATGAGGCCGATGACTGTAGTGTCATCTGCAAATTTCAGGAGCTTGACAGAGGGGTCTTTAGAGGTGCAGTCGTTGATGTACAGGGAGAAAAGCAGAGGGGAGAGAACACATCCCTGAGGGGCACCACTGTTGGTGGAGCAGCTGTTTGACGTGAATTCCCCAAGTCTCACTAACTGTTGCCTATCTGTCAGAAAGCTGGTGATCCACTGACAGATAGGGCTAGGAACAGAGAGCTGGGTCAGTTTGGTCTGAAGGGCTGTTGGGATGATGGTGTTGAAAGCAGAACTAAAGTCCACAAATAGGATCCTCACATAAGTCCCTGTTTTGTCCAGATGTTGAAGGATGAAGTGCAATCCCATGTTGATAGCATCATCCACGGACCTGTTTGCTCCATAAGCAAACTGCTGGGGGTCCAGTAAGGATAAAATACACACACACACACACACACACACACACACACAAGCAAGTGTAAATAAATATGTTATAAATATATAGACACATTTTCTTATTTATTGTTATTCTTTAAGGTGCTTTTGCTGATATATATATATATATATATATATATATATATATATATATATATATATATATATATATATATATATATATATATATATATTATATGCTAAGCTACTTCTAAATATAATGTTGGAACTTGATATTCTGTGAAGCTGTTTTGCAATGATTTGTATTGTGAAAAGCGCTTTACAAATAAACTTGAAAATTTGAATTGTGTGGATTTAAGCTTTGACTGAAAAAAAAGGAAATTAAAATATAGAATAGGAATATAAACAAAAGCTTTTCTTAAATTATTTGTGCTCCGTGTTTACGTTATAACATCATTCATGCAATATTTAATAGTTTATGTAAATAGCCATTTCATGCAGTACATTGTCTATCCTAATGTTTGAAACCATTTCTGTAACTGTAATTATATAATGAACTTAATTTTGGAAAACTGTAAACGATTATTGCATATATTATGTTAATGATGAGTTTAAAATGAATTTAATGATCACAACTTTTAGTAAATGTAAAAAATATATTTTTTTATTTATTTATTTTTATTAACAGAACAAACACAAAAAGGTAAGACGTCTGGGCAAACCTAGAAATTATGTCATATTAAACTGACCAATAGAGAGTGAGATACATGTATGATCCCGCCCCTGGTGCGCGATTCATCCAATCACAGGAGACGGTGTATGTTTGAAACGGCCAGTATCAGATCACATTACATGGACTTCGTTCATTGCTAACAGCTGTGTAACACATTGTCGAAGTTTTGTTTTCAGCCGAAAAAACAAGTAACGTTAGTGTCTTCGTACTTTCCAAATTAAAACTTTTGATCCTCAGTCAGTATTAAAAAGTCGGACGGAGTATAAAATAGTCGAGCATTCGCGCTTCTTATCAGCTGACAGCATTTAACATTTTTTAAATGCAAACTAATATGTGTTTATAGACTCTGCATTATTTATTGAACCGTTATTAAGTTTTACACTATGGCGGATGGGACTTTGGTCTTTGGAGCGAATCTAAACGCGAGTTGTTTGACCTCTCGAGCAAAGAAAGTCAACAACAACAGCATTTCAGCAGCAGCGAACATGAGGAGAAAGACGAGACAGAGCAACAGAAGAGACATTCACAGCCGGGTAAAGTCCTGAGCAGCATGACACACTCAGTCCTGTTGTGTTTACTGTAACGTTAGTGCAGAGTCTTCCTGTTTGTGCCTTCATTCTCATGCAGTCAACTTTTCCACGCATTGTGTTTGTGTTAGTCACATTTGACCAGATGCACGATACACGCCCTGTTTATTGCATTGCGTTTGCCAGCATGCATGTGAAATGTTAATATGCAGGAGATGATTAGTTTATGATGTTGTGTTATGATTGCAGGTCGTCTTGGAGAAGGTCCTGGGCATCACTGCCTCCAGCAGCAGTGCTTTGACCTGTGACCCCAACACTGGTTTAGTAGCATATCCTGCAGGGTAGGACTATTTCTGTGTCAAGTTTTTTTTTTTTTGAGACCTGAATCTTCTTTATGTAAAACAAAAGGAATCTTTTATAATGGAAGTGATTGGGGACTAAAGATGTGTTCAGATCTGATAAATAACCTCAGTAACTTAGTCCATATTTTTTATGCGCTATATTTGTAGTCTTCTGGAGCTATAACTTTGTGTATTGATGAGATTTGTGTGAGATATTGCCCCAGAAATAATTGCAATAATATTGTATTTTTAAAGATAATTTTATGCCACTAAATATAAAATCATAATGAAATGGCATAATAATGCAAGAAGGCCTACACGCTTCCAAATGTCAACACTTTTAATTTAAGAATCATGGAAATTAAGTGTCAAAATACTAAATACCTGAATAAATAGTAAATAAACATTTACTAATAAAAAGTGCAAAGTAACTAGTAGAAAAAAAGAAAAATCCACAAAGAACTTGAATGGAGATTTTTCCATCTACATATCTTATATAATTTAAAAAAAACCACTGTTTTGGACATTATGAAGGAATTCTTCTTAATCAGCCAATATTATAATGATTAAAATAGGTAATTAATATTTTGCAATATTTCTCCTTTTTTATATATATTTATTTTGATCAAATAAATACAACCTAGTTGTGCATAAAATTGGAATCTTCTTAAAAAATTGGAAGTGTAAGTATTCAAGTATACTAATATATTGTCAATTATTATACAATGTATAATCCGTAAACTAATGTGTTTCAGTTGTGCGATTGTCATTCTGAGCCCAACGAAAAACAAGCAGACTCATATTTTTAACACATCCAGGTAAACAACATCCTTCTCTTTTAATTCCACAGCATAATGTTGTACATTGTGACTGAATGATGTCTAAATCCCGTGTTTGTTGCTCAGGAAAACCTTCAGTGCCTTGGCTTTCTCACAGAATGGAAAATATTTGGTCACTGGTGAGGTAAGTGCTTTGAGATGTTTTACGAGGGCCGAAAGAATGACAACCGTGCGAAATGCCCTTCTCCACCGCATTTGAAAGGGAAAGGGGGCAGTCCGTCATTGATTCGCGTGGTTATTCTGTATAAATGTGGAAGAGGAGTTATGACCGGGCTGTTTGAACATCTGTGTTCTGCGTTCCGATGCATTCCAGCTCCCGGCTGCCATGGTGAGCCCCCGTGTCTGTCCCAACAGAGAAGCGTTGTAGCGACAGCAGATCACAAATGCAGTGCAATGCCTGCTTTCCTATATTTAGGCATCTGACTCATTAAAGATGCATGTTTCACAGGGAAGTTGGAAAAAGGTTATTTAAAAGAATAGATCTCCCAAAAATGACAGTTTTGTTCTCCTATAGTGTATGTACTTTCCTCATACAAAGAATAGCCTCAGAAGGGTTTGGTAAAGCGTGAGGGTGAGGACAGGACTTTCATTATTGTGTGAGCTATTGCTGTAGGTTTGATTGATATCTCTAGCCCATCTAGATGAGTGTTAGTCACTGTTTAAACCCAGTGAAAGCCACATGTTTCCTACATTCTGACACAGCTTTGTTTATTAGTGACCATTTTTATCCACTCATGCTTTCCCTCATCATCTGATCTCGCTGAACATAAAAACTAAATCAAAATCAGAAGAAACACTGGCGGTATAGTACTAGACAATATTTCTAAAGAGCTTCTAAAGATTTCTAAAAATGTTTGAATTGCCTACTACATTTGTCTAAATTAAATATTAAGATACTACTGTCTCTGTATTTGTAATACAGTCATATGAAATGTTATTTTCCCATTCATATAAGTCATGAACCCAACCTGTTTTTGGAGTTCTCTGCTGAGATTTCGAGAGATTTGTTTGATTTCGCAGTTGATGTGTTCCAGTGACTGACGTCAGATCGGCTGTTGTTGTAGAAATGAATTAAAATAGAAAAAGCTGTAAACTGAAACATTTGAAATAAAATGATTATTTAAAATTAAAATATGCATTTAGGCTTGAATTAAGTCGTCACCTTTATGTAGTGCTTTAAAAAATACAGATTGTGTCGAAGCAACTTCACAGTATTAAATGGGAAAATAGTGTCAATAATGCAAAATGAAAACAGTTTTTTTTAAAGGCAGTTCATCATTAATGAAGTGATGCTGTCATCATCCAGCTCAGTTCAGTTTAAATAGTGTCTGTGCAATCAAGTCAACGATATCGCTGTAGATGAAGTGACCCCAACTAAGCAAGCCAGAGGCGACAGCGACAAGGAACCGAAAATCCATCGGTGACAGAATGGAGAAAAAATACTTGGGAGAAACCAGGCTCAGTTGGGGGTCAGTTCTCCCCTGACCAGACGAAACCAGTAGTTCAATTCCAGACTGCAGCAAAGTCAGATTGTGCAGAAGAATCATCTGTTTCCTGTGGTCTTGTCCTGGTTGCCTTCTAGGAGAGAAGGTCTTCACTGGGGATCTAAATTTGGCTTATTGAGGAAATAATATATATATATATGAAGATTAAATGGATGTCTTTATTTTTATTTAATTTTTTCATACTTCCTTCCCCACTCTGTTCTTGGTATGTTGTATAGTAGTGTAGACACTTTGTATCTGGGTGTGGGGTCTCCCACATTTATTCGGATGTTTTTTTTTTTTGCATTGTTACCATCACCAATCTGTTCCCTATCTCTTTCCCTGTTGCTTGGCAGAGCGGGCACATGCCCTGTGTGCGGGTGTGGGACGTGGCAGAGCGGACACAGGTGGCAGAGGTCCAGTGTCACAAGTACGGGGTGGCGTGTGTATCGTTCTCCCCCAACGGAAGCTACATAGTGTCTGTGGGATACCAGCACGACAGGACAGTCAGCGTCTGGGAGTGGAAGGTGGCTTCCAAATCACAGCCATAAACCTTATTATATAAAATTATCTACATTATAAGTAGATTCGCATTTCCACTGTTTCAAATTGACATCCTTTACAGGGGAGCAATTTATGCATTATCTATAATCCCAACTGGTAAATGCAAGTGTGCGCAGTCATTTGTAATTATGATATTTCTGACTCTACTTGAAGGACACATTTTTGATGACACTGTAGCATGTTCTGGATGAAGTAAACTGAACTTCATCAGACATCCTGACCCTGTCAGTCAGAAGGCAGCTTGTGAGTCTGGTTTACAACAAATAATGCTTTTAAATCTCTTCTTTGCTTGTAGAAGGGGACTGTTATAGCATCCAACAAGGTGTCCAGCCGTGTGCTTGCTGTATCTTTCTCGGAGGACAACAGCTACTTTGTAACCGCGGGGCACAGGCATGTGAGGTTCTGGTACCTTGATGCCTCAAAGGAAAGAAGGGTGAGACCTTTGGCACATGTTGCTACAGTCTACAGATGCACTGAAATTCCAGACGCTGAAACAATGTATAGTTAGATTTTTATGCAAACACGCACTACTGGTCAAAATATCCGTTTCTATTTTAAAATGTTATTTATTTCTGGGTAGTTAAAGCTATTTTCTGCATCATTACTCTAGTCGCATATGTTTTGGTGCTCAGTTTGTATTATCAATGTTTAAAACAGATTTTGCTGCTTATTTTTGTGAAAACTGTGATGCATGCGTTTTAGGATACTTCAAATTATAGAAAAATGCTAATCTGAATTGACGTGATCAGTGCCATTTCCTGTGTTTGTGGGTTTGTCGCTTTGCCAGACGGAGCACGTAACACTTGTTGTTCAAATGAGCACACATTTTCTTGAACATTTTTCATGTTCTTGAAGCATTTAAGAAAGTCCTCACCTGTTGAGGATGTTCATGTGTTTTCTGATCGGCTGCTCCAGGTGAACAGCACAGTTCCTCTGATTGGTCGCTCAGGGCTGCTCGGGGAGCATCAGAACAGTCAGTTCTGTGGTTTGGCGTGTGGCCGTGGCTCTATGGCCAGCAGCACCTACTGTATCACACACACGGGTCTGCTGTGCCAGTTCAACAGCAACAGACAACTGGACTCCTGGGTCGATCTCAAGGCAAGTGTTTCACTGCTGAAGTGCAAGTGTCTCCTATCAATCATTTCCAGTTGCCCTGTAGGCTTATAATTGTAATTGAAGTAGGCTTGCCTATTTCAAACTGATTTTGTTGCACTTTATTTAACCTGGGACTATGGAAGCCCGTTTCTGCCTCTACATTTATTTTATATATATATATATATTTTACAATTCTTAATTCCTTTTTTTCTCAGCATTCTGAGTTTATATATCGCAATTGACACTTTTATAAGTTTATATCTTGCAATTCTGACTTTATAATTCGCAGTTGCGAGAGATGAACTCCCAATTCTGAGAAAAGTCAAAGTTGAAAACCAAGAATAACCAAATCATATTTTTTTCACGGAGCCTTGTAGTTTGTGGTAACTACCATTTAAAGGAATAGTTACTCCAAAAGTTCACCCAAGAGTTTCTTCACCAGAACCGATTTAAAGAAATCATTACGGTACATCATTTGCTCACCAGTGAATTCTCTGTTGTAGTTGATTGGGTGCCGCTAGAATGAGTCCAGCTGGCTGATCAAAACACTAGAGTAATGCACACTAGTGGACTAGTGCTATCTTGGAAAGCAGAGGGGCCAGTAGCTGATATAAAGCAGATATAATTTCTTTTAAATTTTTTCATATTTAAGAAATTTGAAAATGGTTTAAAAAATAAAATAAATGTGAAAAATAAATAGTTATACTTTAGATGACAAAGTATTTTTCACAAATATATAATTAATAAAAATAAATAAGTATGCACAGATAAAACATTTTATGTGAGTGAAAACATGCTAAAACAGTTCTAAGTAAATTCCTTACTGATGGATTTGTCTATTTTATATATATATATATATATATATATATATATATATATATATATATATATATATATATATATATATATATATATTTTTTTTTTTAATTTATTTACAAGAATTGCAAATTTTCACTTCAAGACATTAATTGATGGACTGGAGTGGTGTGGATTATTGGGATATTTTTTTTAGCTGTTTGGACTCTCATTTTGACGGCACCCAAGGCCATGAAATAGCTGAACACGTACGTAACATGATTATGTAACATGTCTTGGAGACAAGTAGGACAGGATTTTTAGATATATTTAGGAAAGTATCCTGTCTTATGTCTTTGTTTTGCTGTTGTAGACGACGTCAGCACGGTGCTTATCGGTGAGCGAGACGTTTGTCTTCTGCGGCTGTGCTGATGGCACAGTGCGTGTGTTCAGCCCACAGGACCTGCGTTACATCAGCACACTGCACCGGCCGCACTGCTTGGGAGTAGATGTGTCTCAGGGCACCCAGCCAGGGTAAGAGACCGTCAGCAAATCCTGGACTAATAGAGCCACAATGATTTCTCTAATAATCACATTTGCACTTTTGTTTCTTTTCTTTGCTGTTAAAGCAAATGATTGTATCGTTGCATGCCAATGGCATTTCTAAAGTGTCATTTAAGATGCAGTCACAAGTTAAAATTAGTTCATCTATGACAGATGTGTCTAGAGCGTCTGTTTTTTTTTTATTTCACTCAAGTTTATGAACGCAAGGTCACACAAATCCCATGTGAATACCAACTTCTTGCAGAGCAAATATAATGCAAAAGCAAGAATATTGGTAGTATCAGTGTACCATATTTTCTGAAGTGGCACCAGGTGATAACAGCCTGTATACCATATTATAATAATTATAACCATATATTTGAGTTCCCCTACTACAATTAAATCTTGCAAATTATATGGTATACAGAACAAGAATGAATAATAAAAATAAACCTAAATCATTCATTATAAGTTGCTTTCATTATAAAATGTTGGAAATGCTCTATATAAATAAACTTGACATATCTTATAGTGACTAACAAACTCAAATTGTGATTAAGTTAAATGTGAGGAAAGATAACAGTTGAAACCCTCAAGATTAAACGCATTTCTAATTTCTCATCAGCTGACTTGTTCGCTATTTACCGTATTTGGTAATATAATTATTTTTATTTTGACAAGTAAAAATATTTCTGATCTACAGTGTTTTTCCTCTTGAAATAAACAAAAGGACTAAAGAAGGATAATGAATGTTTAAGCAAATAAATACCCTGTAAAAAAAAAAAAAAAAATGAAATGTGAGTGAGGCTTTGGGAGAAGAAACTGGATTTCATGTGTAGTAACACATGGCATATTGCAGCATACTTACAAACTGTAATATTATGTTGTCATACTAAAATAACAGTCAAACATTAAAATAACTAAAATATCACTTAACAAAAATACTAAAATAACACAATCACTGGTGTGAGTAATGACAGCAAGATAATCTCATTAACTTGAGTTTTTGTGTATATACATACACCATATTGGGGGTGGGGGGGGGGTTGTGATTTCATTTCATTTTTAACGTTAGTTAGTGTGTGTAATGTTGCTGTTTGAGCATAAAAAAAATAATCATATAAAAAACAAGTTACTTCCCGGGTTCATGACATCACAAACCCAGATAAACCCCGCCCTGGGGAAAAGGCAGCCAAGTGGGCGAGGGTATGGTGTGCTGCTTTAGAGATGAGGAAGAGAAAACTAGAGATGCACGTAAAAATCTGTTCATGTATGATCATCTTCTGATGATTCTAATGGATTCACAAGTTTCTAAATCAATGTTCTAAAGCAGAGTTTCTTAATACTGTTCCTCTGTCACCCTGCTCTCTCTTTCACTCAGCTCAGGTCTGACAATGAACTGTTCCAATTCTACACTTATTTTCACATAGCTTTGAGAAGCATTAAACTTGTATGTGCCTGCAGTTGCCGTACTGTATTAAAGCTTTAATCAGGATAAAACTGTATATTAAAAGCTAACATAAGCAGCAGCATTTACTATAACAGTGTATCTACAAGTATGAGACAACAACAAACAGAAAACATTGGCCTACCATTAAAAGCCGTACTTTCAACAGGTTTTGCACGAACCTCTTCGATAATATCCTCTGTTTCTCTATTTGGCTCCAACTGATAAGCGATATTAACGATGCTGTTGTTTACAATACAACTGGAGCACATGTGACTAAGGTGGGGGGCGGGACGTTTAGATGCGCACTAGAGGTGGTTTAGCCAATCACAACACACTGGGCTAGCTAACCAATCAGAGTTCATTGACTATTTCTGAGGGAGGGGCTTCATAAAAGCAGGAAATGATCAGTGTGTTTCTCAGAGAAGGGACAGAGCAGTGTAGAATAAAGGTAAATTATGTGACTGTTTTTTTTTCTTGTTTTTTTTTTTTAACAAAGCATTAACACATGTTAGACTGCACCCCATAAACACAATCAAGCCTAGAAAGAAAACACTGGACCACACCTTTAATATCAAATTTTATCATTTTTTTCTTTGATTACTTATCTTTTTCTAGGCATTTGTTTGGCGCAAACCCAGAAGCACAGTATCCAGATACGTTGGCTTTAACCTTTGACCCTGTGACCAGGCATTTGACGTGTGTGTATAATGACCACAGTGTGTATGTGTGGGATGTGCGGGACGTTCAGAGCGTTGGCAAGGTCTATTCAGCGCTGTACCACAGCGGCTGTGTGTGGAGTGTGGAGGTGAGGTAGTGACAGACCATGTTGATCAGATAGATTATACTCTAGCCAGGCCAGTTTCTTAATGTATGAATATTCTCTGCAGACCTACCCCGAGCTTGAAGATTCGTCTGCGGCATGTTTGTCCCCCGGCTCTTTCCTCACCTGTTCTTCCGATAACACCATCCGCCTGTGGAAGAGTGATTCAGGACATGGCCTTCGCCACAACCTTTACAGCCAGGTACTGCTAGCCATGACAATATTAAATCATATTTTCACATTTTTATCCTTTTTTTATGCTAAATGTGAAAACATTTCCAAGAATTGAAAAAGCTGAGAGGTAGTTTAAAGGTTCAATTTGTAAGATATTTACTGTAAAATATCCAAAAACCACTAGGCTAGTGTTATATATATATATTTTGTCCAGCTGATTACTAACAATCTGTTTTCAACCACTTGTAAATCATGAGAAAATCTCCATTCTAAACAGTGACACGGGGCAGTGCACTCGCCTGTCAATGATGTTAGTTACCCTTTGTTACCACCTTTACTGACGTAGAAACCAAATGACAAGTGTCGTGGACAAATGCGGAAGTAGCTTCGCGACAAACTTCAACTAGAAATAGATGCTGATCTCACTTGTTTCACTTGACAGCGGAGTTGTTTTGATTCGTATCTTTACAGAAAACCTATGCTATTATAACGATCAACAAGATTAGTTTTATGGGGCATACAGACCAAACGTGGGGCATCACGTCTCTAAACCCCTGCGAGGACGTGTCTGATCGCGTCTTTGCATTGACTTTGTGTGTAATTTACACGCGCAAATCGTTGAACTCACGTTAAATCCATGATTTATCTTTCCGACTGATTGATGGCCGTCGCCAGTTGAGTAGAAGACAACAAATCCCATCATTCCACGCTCCATAGCGTCATCCAACCATGCATTTGTTATTGTTTTGATATTGCGCCCTCTAGTGCCAGGTCCTACAATCTGTACCTTTAATAGTGTTTGTAATTTCATACCACAGGTATTATTGTGTGCAGATTTTAAATTTTTATGTATTAATTAGGAAACTGAATGACTGAATATTTGTATTTCTAAATATGAATTTGCCATACTCTTAATTTTACACTGATAGTCCATTTCACTAAAACATTGACGCTTAAAGTTCACAAAGAAAACACAATTAAACCATATGAATCATGCTTTATGCATGTTCATTAATCTGTTTAATATGCGAGTAAAAGCTAAAGTAAATCGGTTCATCATATGAAGTGATTTGTGCATCGTATGTGTCTTTATGAACTTTTTAGAAGCATCAGTTTTGGTGAAATAAACTTTCAATGGAGGGAAACATCTCTTAGGTTTCATTAGAAACACTGTAATTTGTGTTTATCTAAAGGTTTTGGAATGGTGTGAGGGTTGACAAAATATTTTGCCAATACATTCTTCTTGCATTCATTGATTTTTGCTGTTTCAGGATATCGTAAGGATCGTGTATGTGGATGATGACACGCAGCACCTCAAAGCTGAGGCTGAGAAAGCCGAGGGAGCAAGCCAGGATGGTAAATCTGGGGTCAGGGTGATGGGAATCAGCCCAGATGGCCAACTTTTGGCTGCCGGAGACCGCAGTGGAAACCTGAGGTGAGAGAAAATAAAGGATCTACGCAGAGAACTGAATCCTAAACGAACATCTGCTAAATCATCTGTCACTTCTTCAGAATCTTCGGCTTGCAGTTTATGGACGAGCTGCAGAAAATCGAGGCTCATGATTCGGAGGTTTTGTGTCTAGCCTTCTCCCCAACTGAGACCGGTGAGTGAGCCATTTCTTTTTCAAATGCATATTTTGTTTTGCACAAACAGTTTCATTTAATTTGAGATGAAATGCGTCTTTGTCTTTAAAAAGTGTTTTTCCTGTCAGGTTTGCATCTGTTGGCTTCTGCGAGTCGTGATCGGCTCATTCACATTTTTGACATGGAGAACAAATGCAATTTAGTGCAGACAGTTTATGATCATTCGGCCTCCATCACTGCCATCAAGTTTACAGGTGAGTTCACAGTAGATAAACACTTAATGATCGTATACTCTTAGATATTTAGATTAAGACATGTCATACATTTATTGTAGGATTGAGTTCCGAGTTGTGTATGGTTAGCTGTGGAGCTGATAAGAGCATCTATTTTCGATCTGCTGAAAAGGTAAGGATGCTACAGTTATGTTGCGGTTATGTTTTTCTGTGACTGCTGTTATTTTATAGAGGTATTTTCTTATATCTACTACATAGACAGACAGCGCAGAGATTGGCCAGTCATAAATAGTGCTGCCCTGGAGCAGATAATTCAAAATATTCTCATGATTTTGGAGATATTCAACCGTTATTTATTTTATATGCTTACAGCTAACCCTCTTTTTAAATTAGGAAGAAAAATTATTCAATTTTCTTAAAGGGTTAGTTCACTCAAATGTAGCTTTGCTTCAATTTTCAGTTATTAGACAAATTGTTTTTTGATTTCAGAAATTTTATTTAATTAAAAATAATCCAGAAAAATTTAGCAGGGTGAGGGGGGGTGGCAGTGGAAATGTGTCAGGGGTCAGTCAGTTAACATGCAAATAGACATCCAAGTTTTGATTAATCTGCCTTTAATGCATTTGTTTCTTTCTAACTGTTGTTGTTTTTCTCTCTTCTGAAAGACCTCTGAAGGCTTGAACTTCTCACGATCTCATCACATAGTGGAGAAGAGCACACTGTATGACATGGACCTGGACGCCACTCGCACACACACGGCCATCGCATGCCAAGACCGCAACGTGAGGTAGGGCTTTGTGTGAGCAGTTATTCATTATAAAGGCTCAGATGGTCTTTTTTCTTTTTGAATGCTGATACAACAATAATAAATGCGTGTATATATCAGATTTATATCAGTTATTTGCATGAATGCCATTTCAAGACTCTTCTTCATTTTCAGAGTTTACAATGTGCAGAGTGGCAAGATGAAAAAGTGTTTCAAGGGCTCCTTGAATGATGATGGGACACTGCTTAAGGTGTGTGTGTGATGTGAATAATACTCTTTATGGTAATAACTTTATTTTTTTTTTGGCAATAACTTTGTTGTTTTTGCTCTCAGGTTCAGTTGGATCCCTCTGGGATGTTTTTGGCCACCAGTTGTTCAGACAAAAATATCTGTATCTTTGACTATGAGTCAGGCGAATGTGTAGCCACCTTATTTGGACATTCGGGTAAGATTGTTTTTTTTATCACTCATTTCATTCTTTCCCCGTATAAACAAATCTTTTTTGGTCTCCTTATTGTTGACCAAACATTTTATCCTCACACAGAAATTGTTACGGGCATGAAGTTCAGCCAGGACTGCAGGCATCTGATTACGGTCTCTGGTGACAGGTAAGTCTTTTAACTTAATAATATATATTAGGGGTGTAACGATACGCGTATTCGTATTGAACCGTTCGGTACGAGGCTTTCGGTTCGGTACGCGGTACGCACTATGTACCGAACGGTTCGTTGGACTAATTTATTATATTTGGAAAAAAAAATTTGTGAAATATAATGATATGCGTTCAACAAGGTAGCCCAATAACCCAAACGACGTAACAGGCAACGCCCCTGACACTCCCGAAGAAGAAAAAAACACCAACTTATATGTTTGGCTACTCTCAGTCAGGCGCTCGCTCACTCAGTACGCGCTGAAGGCTCGTTTCAAAAATGGCCAATGCGTTTAAAAGACCAGAAATAGAAAATCCTCCAATAACCAACAGGTCTGGTGTTTGGGGTGCATTTTACCAATCGATCGGGGCATCCAAACAAACACGGAAATCAAAATGGACTAGTACTGTACTGTGTCGGAATTTCCTGAGCAGTACGATACAATTAACAGGCCTGCACATTATTAGATAGAAGAATTGTTATAAATAGAACGTATGCACGGGCAGTTTTGAAAACTCCACCTACTTTGCTCTTGGCATGGTGCAGCGCAAATCGCGTTGTATCTGAAGGACAACGCTGAGCCCAGGGTCCAGCGCAGCGCATACCGCGTCCTGTGTGAAAGACCCTTTGGCCATTTTCCAACGAGCCTTCAGCGCGTACTGAGTGAGCGAGCGCCTTACTCTGTAGTGGAAAACGCAGGTTTTAAGAACAAGCTTAATGTAATTGAGCCCCGTTACAATATTCCTTCACGAGCCTATTTCAGCCAGAGAGTAATTCCTGCTTTGTTCCAAAAAACATAAGCCCTATAGAGAACCAATTGATTAAAAACACACTCAATATAAAGAGTTATAGAGTTCCATATAAAAGGTTACATCTTTGTATTTGTTCATAACTACTACAACAATATAACATTTTCATTTTTTTTATTTTTTATAAGGAGCTGTTTTTGTTTATACAGTATGCTGCTAAGAAAACACCATAGAAGATGGGTAAAGAATAGCTCCATCATTGTTCAAAGTAAAAAAACAAAACAAAAAAAAAAACATACATTGTTATTTTTAATAAATAAAACATTTTTTAAAAATCAAGGAAATTTATCTGCCAATTTTTTCTTTTTGCTGTATCTAAAACGTACCGAACCGTGACACCAGTGAATCGTACCGAACCGTGAATTTTGTGAACCGTTACACCCCTAATATATATATATATCTCTCTCTCTCTCAGTATAAAAGAAATGCAGGAAAAGCAAACACAAAATCGACCAAGGCGTGTACACATTTTAAATATTTAACACTTTAGATTTTAAACCATATATGGATGTAGTTTGCTGGCTTCTTGTTGGTTCGTGAAGTCATAAAATATCTTAAGTTTGAAAAAAAGGAAGGCTAAAATAAATGTTATAACAAAATTATTAAATGTAGTTTTAAGAGGTCTTTAAATTGGGCATGTTAAAACAAGAATTGTAACAACTTAATATGATTATTAAACTTCAATAAACTGTGGTTAAATTAATGCAAGCGCTGAATGTTAAAAATCTGTTATTTTGCATATTATATAGGCTCATAGTTTCATGGCGGATTGCACTCAATGAATATTGTGCATCTATGCCAAAC
Organism: Carassius auratus; assembly: GCF_003368295.1. Taxonomy (NCBI): domain Eukaryota; kingdom Metazoa; phylum Chordata; class Actinopteri; order Cypriniformes; family Cyprinidae; genus Carassius; species Carassius auratus. Next base: position 20,069,025 of record NC_039257.1, on the reverse strand, counting down.
AGTTGTTTGAATTGGGATTTTTGTATTTCTTAGATGGATGAAAGTGAATTTTATCTCTTATTTTTGTTTTGATCAGCTGGGAGTAGTAAAGCATGTACATTTTAAAATAAGAGTCCATGTGTAGCCTGAGTCCGAGCGTGCCGCACGAGTCCTAAAAGTGAGGGCTGAACGTTTCGATCACCTCCAGGTGATTGGTTGCAGTAGAGGTCATAAACTCTGCCCTCTCCCTGTAATCTGATGGGACGCAAGACAAACTAAATAATCAAATTACTTCCAATAAATATTTCCAAAAGATGGTTTCTGTTATTTGTAGTTCTTATCATGCTGGTTTGTTTACATGTTGTTTTTTTTTATTTTTTGTTTTTTATTTGCTTTAGGGCTGCTCCGATCACGATCGACCAATCGTTATGCGCATCTCGTCAGTAAAGCCGTTCTTTTTTTCATATCATGTGTTCCGAACCCCCAACCTTGCACTTAATAGCGCAGTGCACTACCAATTGAGCTACAGGAACACTAACATTTAAGTAATGCTATTATTATTAATGCTTTTAACACTAGCATTAACGATCGGAGCACCCCTAATTTGCTTTAAGGTAGTTATTTGATGCTATAAAAACGGGGCATGGTTTCATGATTGTCAAGTCACCTTTATTTATAAGGTTAAGCTTATTTGGTCAAAGCAACTGAACAACATTAATTAGGAAAGCAGTGCGTCAATAATGCAAAATTACCATTAAAGGCAATTCATCATCGAATTGTTGTCTTGTGGATTGGGTTTACGGGAGTTTGGGTGGGACTTTGATTCTGCGGCTCCAACTAATGACACTACTGCACAGACTCTGGCTCCAAAGTACGTAATTTACTCAAAATTGCAGGTGTCATACTGAGATGCTTTGGCTTCACTTTTCTATAGTGGAAGGAAGTGTAGACGTCACTTTTTAAAAAAAATTTTTTTATTTTTTATTTTTATACAGTCTATGCCTGAATCCCTTTATAGGTTTATTATTGAATGTCCTGCATTATTCAAAAAATTCGATACGGTGTCTGCCGTTAAGTTTAAACATTGCATTTAATGTAGATTTTACTAGTACGGAGACCATCAATAATGTATACATTACTGAAACACAATAATGTAATAGCCAATATTGTTTGACCTTACCTCAATTTGTGTCAAGGTAGTTCATTCAAAAATGCTAAATGCTTAAATGGGAACCAAAACTGTTTGGTTACCAACTTTATGTTGCACAGAAGAAATGAATACAGGCTTTGAATGATATGAGTGAGTAAATTGACATTAATATATAACGTTTTTGGGTGGACTGTCCTATAAGGACACACCAATGTAGACAATCACTCATACACACATCTAATGCTAGGCTGTGTGTTTTTCTGTGTGTGTCCAGCTGTGTGTTTGTGTGGCGGTTGGACTCTCAGATGACCAACTCCATGAGGAAGAGGCTGGCAGAGAGGAAGCAGCAAGCAGGTCTGACGGTTCAGCGGGCCCCCAGCAAACAGCAAGCCATCAGGTAGTCACTGCAAATCTGATCTTATTTCAAATTCACACTAGAAGTATTGGCACAGACCCAGACTGAGTTGATTGCGTGTGTGATTTATATTTTACAGCAAACGCAGTTGCCCTTGCATTGGTCCTTTTTCCCTATGAAACTCTTTGAAATTGAAAGTGAATTCTCAGGGCAACTCTGGAGATGAAGTTCATGTATTCATGTCCTTAGAGTGAAAACAGCACAAGCGTCACGCATTTCTTTAGTGTAGTAAAAGCATGATTCTAAGCAAAATGAGGCTGTAAATGTGGACTAGTAATTAGACGAGTTTACCTATTTGTAAACATAAAATCGTCATCTAGTTTAGTAGGCTATAGGATGTGAGGATCCTGCCGGTGGTGGATTGTTTATAGCCTTTTCCCACAGCAGCTGGATTAATTAAATGTATCATTTTGATGGCAGATTGTAATCCAGAAAGGATTGTATGTTTATATAACTGAAGTTATATTCCCGTTTTAAATGTGCATCTGATTACAAGAGAGCCTATGTGGTATTATACAATATTTTTTATTTTAAAGAGAACCAGTTTGAAGGAAGAGTAATTAGCTTTTTTGGTTAAAGAATACAAAATTTGAATGGTATGACAATTAGAGATTAAACTGTACAGAAATTGAAATCTATACAAAGTATAACAATAATAATTTGCATGGTTTGTGATATGACCTAACCAATCGTTAGATTTAATCACCATTGGTACCGTGATTTTATTGTAATGCTTTTGTCCTCAGTTGGTCAGAACACACGTGGCAGAAATTTTTTATTTGGGTCATATATTCCAAGATATAGGCTAGAACCTGTGAAGTACAGTATCCACACTGGTTCGGTGACTAACGGTCACATACACTCATCGAAACATTACATTGATCTGTGCTGGAGCCATGCCAGGTGCCCAAACCATGGTAGATAATTGCAGAGAAGATAGATTCCAGCTTTAAAATGAAAGCCCTTAGAGGTTTCGATAATGGATTTTAGCAGATAACAAAAAAAAAAACAACATTTTTTTGAACAAAATTTTGACTTGAATTTTGTGGTTGTATGATTAAATCGTGCCAAAAATTCAAACGATTCCCATTGAATTCTTTGTTTAAATTCCTATTGCTCAGGAGAGAGACCTACATCACTGTACCCTGTAATGTGTTGCCTCACATGGAGGAGGAAGAGGAGGGCAGCTTGATGCCTGAGGAGACTCCAGAAGATTGTGTGGAGGACTGCAGAACTCCAGACAGGCTCGATTCCACTGATGGTACGTCAATTTGTCACTTCTGAGGTGATACTTGGAAGTCTTGAGCCTCTTGGGTCACATCAAGTGCATAAGCAAAATGTGTAGAATGCAGTTTGAAATGGGATTTAATGGGCTTGACTGTTCTACTTCAGCATCTGTGGATTCTTTGGTGCTGCAAACCAATGGCAAAATGCCCATGTGGGTTCGTAGACTGGTATGTATGTTTCTGTTATCATAAAATGTTGTTGCATATTGTGTTCTTTCATGACCAGTGGATCTCTTGGTTGTCACAGGGTGGCAGAGGTGAAAATGATGGTGGTGACGTAGCGAATAGATCTCAGTACCAGCCACAGGGACGCTGGGCAGTGCAGTCAAATCCACTAGCCATCCGCACAGTACTGGAGATGAAGAGCATGCAGCTTCCCCTCTCTCACACTCCCTGCAGAGCCGTGGGAGAGGAAGAATTTGAGGAAGACTCGCGCTTTCACCCTCAGAGTTTCGACAGTCTGCTGGATGAAGATCTTGACGATGAGCTAGAGGAGGAGGACAAGATTTGCAGTGTAAGTTATGTCAAGCTGTTGTCCCATTAGCTGTTTTTCAAAACTCTGCGCATACCTGCATGGTGTTTAAATAAGTAATTCTGTCCTTTATAAAGAAGCAAATTCTTTTATATATTTATATTATACATTTTTTACAAATTTGCCCCGCTATGCCCCCGTACACCACACCAGTGATCACTCTATACTGTGCAGTGCTTTTTAGAGCTGCAACTAAGGATTATTTTTTCTGTCGACTAATCTAACGATTATTTTTATTACAATAAATAATTAATCTAATGTTCTTTTTTTAATTAGCTAATAATCCTTTGGATAACTTTACAAAAAATATATATATAAATACAACTTCTAATATTATATTTCAACCTTTATTCATTTTTTTTACAGTATAAAATGAGGCAAAGGAAATTATTTTACTATGGTAAATATGAGTTTATGATAGCGTTTATAATTAAACCACAGTAACCATAAATTTACAGTTGTCTGAGACGTCATAATGTTCTTTAGCATCACAAACCATAAAATGTAGTCAGGGTTCTGCAATGGTTTAGCATGTTTTCCAGTCTCGCGGCGCGCTGTCTTTTAAGGAGCCGTTCACACATCACGTCTTTTGTGCGCTCAAATTCTTTATTTCCAATGTAGGCGCGCGATAAGCGCGCAAGCTACGCTGTTGGGACGCGCACGCAGTGCGACACGCTCGTTTTATCCAGGCGCTTCCGCACCGCATCGAGTTAAAAACATCTCAACTTTTCAGAATTCCGCAAGCACAAGAATATCAGACCTGAACCAGGGAGTTGGTCACCAGATCACACGGTAACACCGGAGAGCGCCAAGATATTTTCCTCTGAGGTGCTCGCGCATCGCAGTTGTGCTGCCGTGGTACACCATGTCGGTTTTGGAAAGGGAACAAAAGGCCATTTTATTTGTCCTCTGTTTAAAATATTCCCATACTTTTGATAAGTGGTCTCTGTTTTTGTGATAGAATGGAACTTTCTCCATTCCCAGTATGCCATTACGCGAGATGTAAACAAATAGTGTATTTTTGAATATTTCCAAAAGAAAACCAATTAGAGCTTTATCAAAAAGTTGTAATGTCTCTAGAACAGACATATGTCAAAATAATCACTATAGTAAAGGTGTAACAAACTTTATAGACTTATGGCAAAAACGTATAAATAAACAAATCCCGTAGCCAGGGACTTTTTTTTTTCTTTTTTGCCATGCATTGGTCATAGAGCTCATTAATTGTAGTGGTGCCTCAGGTGTTAAAACAGATTTGTTATACATTATAAAGGTTCACACATACTCCGTTTGCAGTGCGTATACAGTATGTGTATGAAATGCAGAAGCAGCAGCGAGAGCACGTTATTGTAACGCGAAAGCACATTAAAATAATGCGTGAGCGCGAATCTCTCTGCTCACACTCAGATTTCCTTTGCTCTGTCACAAAACCAAACATGCTTGCTCAGATACACGCTGCTCTCGCACTGAGAGAGTGTGCGCACTTAAAACGTGTCTACTAACATTTAAACTGCGTCCTGTGCACTCACAACTCTCTCTATGTGCTAGATATTAATTATTTTTGCACATTTTTATTTCTAGACTTTTACTGCGTGCAGTGTGAACTCTCTGATCCATTAACATGGGCTCAGAAAAAAGACGCATCAGACAATGTGTGAACCTGGAGTTAGGCATATGCCCAGTCTGCTCTGTTCTCGCGCTAGGCGCGCTGCATTCTGATTGGATCGTCGGATAGCATACTGCGGGAGGTCAGGCCCACTGAAAATCATGCTATAAAGCGATTTAGAAATCGCGCATGCTAAAATCGTGATTTTATTACGATTTCGATTAATCACACAGCCCTAGAATGGACTGGAAATTAACAGAAAATAACTCGGGCTGGCACCGCTCAGCAAAATGGGAAAACCAGATCCAGGCAGAGCTCAGCAGCGGGTAGACAGTCAGTGGAGCAAGCAGTCAGGAGGGAACATGTTGACAACAAATGAAAACATGCATAAATGGCTGTCAACAGGGTCAACAAATGGCTGTTTTGTAGCATATGCAGCATATTTATTAAATTCATATTTATTTTTTGTTATTTAATTATATAAATGAAATTGTTATTATGTTATGACTTTTTACATATTAACAATATTTTTAAAAGGGGGGTGAAATGCTATTTCATGCATACTGAGTTTTTTACACTGTTAAAGAGTTGGATTCCCATGCTAAACATGGACAAAGTTTCAAAAATTAAGTTGTACGTATCCATTTGAATTTAGGTATTTGTTCAGCTGTTCAAAGACCTTTTCTATAATTTTGCCCTATAAAAGGAAGATTAGATATTGGTATATAATTGCTCAAAATTTTCTGGGAGTTTGGAAATGTCCCAGAAAGAAGTGAGGAATTCACCACTTCTAAGAGATCTGCTTCTAAACAATTTGGCACACTTTTGAAAAAAGATGTGGGAAGTGTATCAAGTTAGTAGGTTGTCAATTTTAGGTGATGCACTATTTCTTTCAAAATTTGGACGTAGTGTCCGTGACGTCACCCGTAGTTTCCTGAAGTGTTTTTGAAGCCTAAAGTGTGCAGAACGGGCCGTCACCATCTGATTTTCTCGGACAATCAAAAATGGGCAAAAAGGCAGAAGCTACTTGTTGAAGCCACACCCACAGAGCGCAACGGCAGTGGCAATCCACCTGTCACTCAAGTGACCATGCCCGTAATTATGCAGAACTTTAAGTCTAAATATAATTTAAACAGATGAGTTATAAAATAATTCACACCCCTCACAGTTGTGATGAAGGGCAAAATTAGCCATTTGGACCAGAATCATTTTTTTTTTCTGCTGTAAAGTTTAACCTTTTAACATGGGGAGTCTATGGGATTGACTCCCTTTTGCAGCCAGCCTCAAGAGGCCAGTCGATGAATTGCGGTTTTAGTCACTTCCTTATCGGCCTCACGAGAGTGAGCCGGAGGTTGCCGCTCGGTTTAAAGGTGTTTAAACCCTCATTAAACCCTGTTTGAAGGTTTGATCTTATTTTCCCAGCTTCACGTGACTGTCAATTGTCATTTTTCTCCAATATCCAATGGTCAAGTGGGCAAAAACAGTTTATTGGACTAACAAAAACACAATCTATAACGCGAAGTTTGAGCCAATAATAGCAGTGATGCTTTTCTTATCAAGGCTAACTAATAATCGTATCCATGTAATCATCTGATCCCTTAACGAGCCAGTAAGATAAATTCTAAGCTTCCTATCACTGTTTATAAGTCCTGTACAATAGGTTTAAATCCATCCAAGGTTAAAAAACATTGTCATTTTGTCAAAATATCATTTTAAAATTACCTCAATTCTCAGAGATCCCCAAACGGTTCGCGCGAAGCTGTTCAAAAGATTCAGTTTCCTTTAAACCCCACCTTTCGGTACCATACTGTGTTCTGATTGGTCAACTGACATAGTCCGTTTTGAATGGTTGTTCCGCACACAACTTCACGGTAAACAATGCGTTAGAATCTTTTTGGGGTGAATTATGTCTTATTCCTCCCATCGCGAAGCAAACCGTAAAATAAAAAACTTGAACAGTCTCGCTGCTTTTTCTTCTGTGTGGGTGTATTCAAGCCGCGCGCTTCAGTTTGAATCTGAATAGCGCATTCAGCGCGGGGGCGTGGTCACATTATATATAATGAAGGGAGACGTAAAAAACGGACATTGCGTTGTTTTCATATGGATTACTTTATCACAGAATATCTGTTAACAGCACTTAGTTTTAAAGAAGATGTCAAGCTTTCTATAGATATATCTCTCAAGTCTCTTCGTTGAGTATTCACGGAGTTGCACTTCATTTTAATGACGTGTTTGTAAATGAAGATCAGCGCAGACAAAGGCTGCAGACAGCACACACACTGATAAGACGCTCGGGAGAAAACAAACACACAACTTCATAATCATAATTCGCGTAGTGATTCGGAGATGCTTGTTGGTCCAAATAAAGTTGGTAATGAACCATCTTTTATGGCCAAGCGCTTTGAAAATCCCGCCTTGTACTCACCGAGATTAGAAAAGCAGTCATCAGGGAAATGTTGTGAACACAACAAAAGGGATTTGTTGTACTGCTCTGATTAATTTTAGCAATTGGTTCTTCTGATCTTCATTCTTTGGCAGTGAAAATAAAACAAACTTGCCTTTACAATTAAGAAACACACTGTCTCCTCGACATGATGCTCTCACACCAACCAGAGCGTCTGTGTGTGGGGGTGGGGCAGGTCAGAGTTTCGTTTCTCCCAAGGCGGTAGGCGGAGATTATTATGCAAAGTGTTCTAGTGACGTACATAGAGATGGGCAAAATATTTGAAATCCATAACGACTCGTTTCAGCGATTCAGAGTTGACTCCTTACTTTAGAAGCCAATAACTTTATAAATCGTGTACTTTTTGGTTTAATTACTTTGCACATTGTTTACACTGAAGGACAGCTACATCATACACTGTAATACAGGTAATTTTTGATTTCCCATCTGTGTGGCTCCTTAATTGAAATATGAAGGTGTTTGTTTATTTGTTTTAGGATTCCCGAGATGGGCTTAGCTCTTCGCTCCAAGAGCCAAATTTTCTGCAATTGCCACATGGAGAGGAGAACTTTCATCCAGAGCTCAGCTCACCAGACAAGACCGGCTACATTTTATACCCAGCAAACAGCACTGCTCTGTCCACAGGAGAAGGGTATATTGCTTGTAATGATATCTGGTTTGCTTAATTTTTTCCCTTAGGAAGTGGGTGTTTTTACATTTTAGTAATTTAGCAGATTCTTTTCCAGCAACATGAGAAATGGTGCAGTGTTATTTGATTTTTGTTTAATATTTAAAAATGCCTTAAAGTATCATGACTTAAAGTACTATTGTAGTGTGTACTCAAAAGATAAGGGGATCAAGCATTGAGCCCTGAGGTATCCCAGTGGTTGCTTGATGTGAAAGTCACCAGTCCCAGAGTGTTTTTTTATTTTTTTATAACAATTTATGAAAAGTTGATGTGCCAGATTCAAACTGAATTGGAGGAAGCAAATAATAAACAGTGTGACACATTTTCATATGGTGAAACTGGACTTTGTACACACAGTAAATTAAATATAGCTATATGAAAGTCCCGAGTAGCATTTTCAATTATTGAGTAACCTTTTTTTTTCATGCAGAGAGTTTGATGTTAAAGCTCTGTGTCAGGGTGCATGTGATGACCCTGAGGAAGAGGAGCTAAGTCCAGATAGTGCTTGTTCAGCTGAGAGTCCAGCCTCCCATAGGGACCATCCCCATGACCGTGAGTCACATTACCTGCTGTGTTTGGAGTGATTTAAAACCGTAGTAGCTGCCTTGAAAAGTTGAAAGTCATCCTGTTTATGTGACATTATCTGTTTTGTTGCTTTGTAGAGGACACCGACTCCCTCAGTCAAGTGAGCTCCACAGGCAGCTCAGGAGTTGAAGAGGATGAAGAAGAATCTGGAACTTTGCTTCACCAACATTTTGACTCTCTGGGTGTGGCAGCTAATGGTACAAGATGTTTGCAACATCAGCTGTCTATTTTAATGGATATCAACTTTTATTGGTTTCAAACAACAAAATACATGGAGTACACAATACAAATTTGTGCAGTCTGAGAATAAACACATTTGTGATATTCCTTTAAGACGATGGCGAATTTCTTATTGCTAATCTTATCTGCTTTGGAAACTCTTGTAGAAAAGTTCAACACTGATTCAAGCAGTCTGCAGCCCCCAACAGAGAGTAACTTCCTCAATCCTCGTCTCAGCATCTCCACGCGCTTCCTCTCACGCTTTCAGAGCCGCTTTCGGTGAGTCAGCATCCATGTCTTAACTCTAATGTTCAATATGTGTAATAGAGAAATATAAGATTACAATTATAGCTCTTCTCTTCCCTTTTGAGATCTAAATAAAACGGGGGAAGAAGTGTCTGTGGAATTACATATTGTAGAGTGTCATAGTGAAGATGACATTGTACATTTCATTTCTGTCTTCCTGTTTCAGCACTATTGGGACTAGTGGCAGTACTGTTTTCAGGCCTGCAGCCTGCCTGCCCAGTATACCGGATGAATCCAGTGATAGCTGTCTAAACCTTGATGAAACAATGGTATGATTTTTTTTAAGTCTGAATGTCATACAAGATGAACCCATTGGTTGTTCATTCCATTGACAAATCAGACTGAATTGCAATGTCACAAAATTCTATGGCATTTCTTTAGCTTTAAAAAAAAAAAAATCTCAATAGAACGAAATGGTGCAGTAATCATACATTTAACCACTTCTCCCATATTGTTAGTGATGCCATTGTTGTTCTATAATGTGCAACCTCTACATATAACATCTCTGTAATGTGGTTTTAGGTTTTTATATTTCTAGTTCACCCAAAAAGGAAAATTGTCATTTACTCACCCTCTTTCCAAACCCACAAAACTTTGGTTTATCCTCTGAACACAAGTGAAGATACATAATGAAACCTGAATGATTTCTGTTCCACGATTTGAAAGTCTGTTCCTTTTAAAATCACAGTACCCCTAAAAAGAATGTACATGGATCAAGCGGTTTAATCCAAGTTTTCTTACAAGACATGATTAACTTTATATGATGAACTGATTTAGTTTAGGCTTAATCATTTGATGAACGCACATAGTATATAAAGAACATCAAAAATGGTAAATGGAAGCTCACATGTGCTTGTGTGATGCTAGAGAACCGACAAGGTTTGTGCTCACTCACTCAAGCATGTTTGAACTTCCACAAGAACCACTGGCGTTTGTTCTTATGTGCAAAGCAAGTATAATTTGAGCTGCAGTAACTATATTTGATGTTCTCTATTTATGTCCATTGATCAGTGTTTAACTGTAAATAAAAAGCCTAAATAAAATCTTTATCATATAAAGTAAATGACAGGCTTTTCACTTGTTGATAACTATCCTCAAGTCTTAAGGGTATATCTGCTAATAGTTTGAAGTCCTCTTTTAAGATTACTCTTTTAGTTTAAATGATCTCAAAAGCATGGATAAAAAAATAAAATAAAAATTCGAAATCTGTCTTTTTCTTCCAAGTGAAACTCTATATGGTAGCTAGATTTATTTAGAAGGAACATGTTAGCATAAGATATTATTTATGGAAGCCCGTTTCCACCACAGTTGCAAAATGTTTTTGATTAAAGTCATAATGCGAAAGTTTCTCAATTGACTTTCATAATAATCAAAATAATGACTTATTTTTTCATAAGAATGAGATACTTTCTCTTAATAATGTAAAACTTTCTTGAAAAAATTACTTGATCCACGCAAGCGCAATACAAGAGTGACGGCACACTAGTGACATCTCTTAGTCAAGGCCACACAGGAACACCGCAAACATGTTTCTGTAATCTAAAGTGTACAATCTGTCTTTTAAATAACGTTTTCAGATAAATTATCTGCATGTAGTTTTGTTCATTTGCAGCACTTACCAAGTTACTTTGCCAGATAGTTCATGGCTTCAAATAGGTTTGCCGCGATAGACCGTGCTGACGGTGATACCGGTGTTAAGCAGCAACACTGGTTACATCACTTGCCCACTGCGTTACGACCCCCACCATCGTTTAGATTTTTTTTTTATAGTAATACAGATCATTTAGTTGAGTAAAAGAAAACAGACACTACAATTAACAACTGAATGCGTATGCTCAATGCAACGTGCTGAACGACATATTTCAGATCATATTTAATTTATCCAGTGAGTTGAGCTGACTGACAAGAAGAGTGAGGTGAGACAGACAAGACGATGGCGGATGATTTCGTTTCCAGACTAAATGCATAAGCGCTTGGTTGCCAATATTTTGGATTTTGAAAAGCCTGCTAACTTTTGCTGTTTATCGAAGGTGATTTTGGAAGTTTTTTTAAATATGAGTTTCTTATTAAACTGGTTCCATATTGTTTTTTACTTTATTCATTTAATTTGACATGGTGTATGCCGTGCCTCCAAGCTTTCTTATTCGTTTTGCTAATAATCATTCTAAGTTTATTTATTTGGTTATATATTATGCATGTATACTTAACCTGTTTCCAGTTTTGTATACCTATTTAAACTTTATGTAAATTTTCTATTAGCCATAGCCTTCCTCATAGCATGGTGTACTTTTATTTGTTTTGTTAAAAGTTCTGTTTTATAAATAGGCTAGAGTTTGACGTAGTATGTTGTTGTTGTTGTTGTATTTAAGCAATTGACGCTGAACTGCCAAAAAGTGAAAGCAAAATAAGCATGCCACTTTTACAAGCTATTTAAAAGCGGAGTAAATCGGGGAAAAGAGGAAACTCCCCCGCGGGAACGGGCTTCCATAACTATTGGTTATATTAGTGGAAGCAAAAGCTTAAAATTGTCTGTGGGACTTCTGTCTTGTTAATTTTTCTTTATCCTGCTTTTAAGGACAAGTCCAAGGTTCCTTCAAACAACAGTGGACTCCTCGAGAACGAGAAAAGTGGTATGTGCCGTTACCTGTTAATAGAAACTTCCTTTCAGCAAGTTTGTTCTTCTATTATCACTTCAAGTAATTTGAAGGCCTCAACAGTAGTATCTGACTGGTCATGTGATCTCAACATATCGGCCCAATGAGGTGCTGTGCTCCATGTAAAATACAACTCATTTTTCCTCTCAGAATTGGTTACTGTCGAAGATATCAGAAGTGCAGGCTGTTTTAGTCATTTTAAATATGATGCTTGCTGAATTATAATTTGTGTATGCTGAAATCTTGTCCTCCAGTTACCAAGAAACGTTCCTCAGTGGGTGCTCGGAAATCTTGCCAAAACTTATCTTTTTTACGCTGGAAAAATGCTCTCGGAGGTCTGTGAGAGGGTGTTGGGTGGTGTGGTGTGTGTGTGTGTGTGCTCTTGTTTTTGTGACCTATCAGGACACAACTGTGTATAATGACATGGGTATGACACAGGTATTACAAGGAGAGGGTGACTTATGAGGACATAAGCCATGTCCCCATTTTTCAAAACGCTTATAAATCATACAGAATGAGGTTTTTTGAGAAAGTAAAAATGCACAAAGTTTCCTGTGAGAGTCAAGGTTGGTGAAGGGCCATAGAATATACAGTTTGTACAGAATAAAAACCATTACACCTATGGGATGTCCCCACTTTTCACAAAAACAAACCTGTGTGTGTGTGTGTTTTATTTATATGTCTGGGCTTACCAAATTACCAAATCAGAACGGTTTCACTTTGGTGTGGTGATTTTTAATTTGCTCTCTCATTTAGTTTGTGCACATCTTGGTTTTTGGTTCTTGGTTGTCTTTGTGCAGTTGGAGTTAAACATCCAGCTTTAAAAATCACATTTGGGATTTTCTTCCTTTTAATAAACTTCTGATATTTAACTTTTTCAGAAATCACAAACAAGAGCAATCAGTCCAAAGCTCACGTTGCTGTCAACACTACAGGCATTCTCACCACCAAATCTACCAGCAGTGCCTGTGACCCATCTGTAACGCGCTCCCGCCAGAGCTACATGGGTCCCACCGCAAGCTCCCGAGCAAAGATAACCCAGAGCAGTTCGGTGGAGAGTTTGAACGTGTGTACATCAGAGGAAGTGCAGTTAAACAGCCCGTCTTTGTCTCTGGACCTAAGTGTGGATCAAAGCAAAGAGAACATTGTTCCTCCTTCCTCTTCAGCTGTGTCCTCTGGATCGTCTCATCCCACACCAGCTCTCTCTACTCCTGCCCTGGGGAACCACAGTGCCCGGGCGGCTCTTCGATTGGACCTCGCGGACCCCAGTCGTGCCAGTTTATCACCGGTGTCCCTCAAGAGCCGTCTAGGGAAAGCTGAACGTGCCGAGTCTCCGCGTCGACAGGCTCTGGTCACGCCCACAGAGATGCGGTCACTGGGCAAGGAGTGTCGGAAACGGATGGTCAATATTGAACAGAGTTTGGTTTCTAAGACTTCAAGCAGGTTCTCAGCTGGGTCTGAAGTGTTTGCCAGGAACTCTGCGGTGTCAGAAACCAGTCATTCTGTGGTTGAAGACCTGCAGTTTACAGAGTCATGTGGGAATCCACTGGCTAGCGATCAGACTAACTCTGAAGATCCAACAGAAGACCACTGCGCTGGAGAGGACACAGGTACTTTGTATCCTACATGCTAAAATGCATTTAAACTGCAAGGACATGGTTCATGAACCTTGTTAAGGCTTTATTCTGAAAGTGTTGTTCCATAGTTAATTAGGCATAGAAATACTTCCATATAGATGTTCATAGATTTATGCTGCTCAAAAGATTAAAGGAATACTACTTTTCTTTGAATGTTAAATCCACTCCACTACAATGCGAATGGGTGTTCACTGTCTTCACATTTCAACCAACCAGAATGTTCATTTATTAGGTTTTTGCCATTAGTTTAATCTGTTTAAACAACATGCTTATCAGAAAATGACTGAATTCTGATTACTGTACTTTTCAGACTATGTCACACCTGAGTAAAGTCGCATTAGTCGAAAAATACGTCATGATGAGAAAAAAAAGATATGTCGCATTTATTTAGACCCAAGAACCAAGAGAAAACATCACCGACTACAGCCACGAGAGGGCGCTCTATGTTTTCAGTGTAGACTACAGGAGCACTGAGCAGCATAGAGCGCCCTCTAGCAGCTGTAGATGGTAATGTTTTCGCTTGGTTCATTTCTCTCGGTTCATGTCAAATTAATTTTGATAAATGAGTCGCACCTGACTAGAAGTCGCAGGACCAGCCAAACTATGAAAAAAAGTACGACTTATAGTCCGGTGAGTCAGCATCCATGTCTTAACTCTAATGTTCAATATGTGTAATAGAGAAATATAAGATTACAATTATAGCTCTTCTCTTCCCTTTTGAGATCTAAATAAAATGGGGGAAGAAGTGTCTGTGGAATTACATATTGTAGAGTGTCATAGTGAAGATGACATTGTACATTTAGTTTCTGTCATCGGTTTCAGCACTATTGGGACTAGTGGCAGTACTGTTACAGAAGGTAATATTTATTTATTTTTATCTTTAGGGTTTTCTGCGGAGTCAATGAGTGTCCAGATGTGTAAGGAGATGGTGAATGAACTCTGGCAGACCATCCATAAAGCAACTGGCTTTTATAACAAGGTGATTTATCAATCTCTTCCTGTGTCAGAGATATCATTTGAAATTTTATATATAATCTTGTAGTTTTTCCATGTTTTTTTTCACCCTCTCTCTGTTCCTTAAAATTAATATTTAAATTAAATTATATATATATATATAATTTATTTTATTATTATTTTTTTTATGAAGATTTTATCACATTTAAAATAACACCAGTTATTTTTCAGTAAAGTTGAATATGTAAATGACCTTTTTATATCTGCTTTTTATATCAAAATATTCACAATCCACTACGATTCACAAGTTTGGGGTCAGTTTTTGTTTTAAATAAAATTAATAAAAAAAATTTTTTTTTATAACATTCTGCAATAATGCATTTAAATTAATCAGTAAAGGCATTTATAATATTACACAAGATGTTTTATTTCATATAATTGCTGTACTACAATTGTACACTGATAAGAAGAAATGTTTCTTAGGCACCAAATCTACATTACAATTATTCCTAATTGATACGGTGTCACTGAAGACTAGAGTAATGGCTTCTGAAAATTCAGAAATTTCACTGTAAGATATATTAAAATATTTCTAACTTTTGAACAGTGGTGTATGTCTATAAATTTGTGTGGAAACTGGTGAAACTATCTATAAAAATAAAGTATTTAATTCAATTGGTACAAAATTGCCTTAACAACAACATTGTCTCAAAGCTAAACTTTACCATAAAACCTTAAAGCCGTCTAATGGTAAAACACTTCATCTGTCCCCTCTCTGTAGTTGTGCTCCGTCCCGGATCTGTCGGAGCAGCAGGAGCAGATGAAGAGTGTTTTGCAGGAGGTGTTTGTGGGGGTACAGAGTGAGCTGAACTCCCTGTGCCCACAAGAGACACGCCCCCGTCCCGTACCGGAGGACTCTCCTGGCCGTCAGCTCCGGGACGACAGGGCTGTGGCCCTCCTGGAGAAATATTCAGAGATGCTCTTACTGCGAATGACTGAAAAAGGAGCACCGGCCACACTGGAGTAACGCTCCGCTCCTGTCATTCGATTGGCAAAAATGAGCTTCTAATGGCATATCCATAAGCACCTTTAAACCTTGATGTTTTTCATTGGTTTTATGTTTTTAAATATGTAAATGCATATTTGATATTTGTGTGTGTGTGTGTGTGTGTGTGAGAAACTGGTCTCTATGCTTTCCTGTTTTTTATTTTTATTGTAGTATTATTTCTTTTTACACTACATTTCAATTCCTGAGTGTATTTGGTCACAAACTTTTTTTTTATGGTTTGAAGGATTGTCAAGGCAAATCTTCAGGACCTACCCGATTATGTCCTTGATATTTTATGTACAGTTTTGAAACGGTGTTCCCTTTTTAGAATGCAGATTTGAATTATGTACCTCGTTTTTGTTTTGATGTTTAATGCTTGTGTAGTTTTACACCATTTCACCACAGCCGCGCAGAATAACTAAGAGGTGTTCCATTGGCATTTTATTTCAAATGTTGCTCTGAATAGTGACTTCCCAAAGCATCTGGCTGTGACTCACCGTTTGCTCGTCACTGGTGTGCTGATCATGCTTTGTCATGTTGATGCACAATCCTTTATTATTTCTTTTCACAGAAAATGTATAGTTGTCTGTTTTTCAAAGGCTTTGTAAATATGTTTTAACCAGCTAATTGCACTGTTTTAATATTAAACATTCAAATATGATTGTTTTTGTGGTTCATTATGATTCTGAAAGACTGTACATTTACCCAAAAAATTACTGTGAATTTTTTTTTTTTTTGCTTTTTTTTTTTTTTTTTTGCTTTAAACTTAATATTTAATGAGTGATTACCTCAAAAACTGTATTATAGTAATTTGGTAAATCATAAGTTCAAAAGAGTAGTATCAAAGTAATATGCATAGTGTTTTTGTAGAAACCATAGGTACTTTTTTTGTAAAGTTTTCCAATATTTCCCATACATGTACACTAAGCCTATTTATAACTTCTGTGGTTCCTACAGTATTTATCATACATACGCATTAGTCATTTATGTGTGACTTACTGTCATAAGTATTAAATCGGTGTGAGCCGAGTTTCCAGTGTTTGTCCAGCTGTACTACACAGCATTGGGTGACCAATGTTACTTAAAAATACTGTTTCTATGTTTGTTACGACAGAGGGCGATCTGAGGCTCAGAAATCCATAACACCATGAGCCGCATTCACATTTTTTTTTATTCCTGGGAAACGTTAGTAAAATAAATGTATAACAGAAGTATTTTAATTCTACATATCGTTTCCAGACGTATAAATTAAAATGTGCCCCAGGACGTCTACGAAATGAATACAACTATTTGAAATTGTGTAATCACAACGATTGTGATTGGTCTATCTTGGCTAATCGATGAAAAAAAGAAACACAAGTCACATGACAGCATATTTGCGCAAGCATGATGCAAAAAACTAATTCTCACCTATATAATCATAGTCGTACAATTCAATATACAATGGGTTGAAAATAAACCGTAAAGAATTATAATAAAAATTATAATTTAAAGCAATTATAAGTTAACGTTCTTAACCAATCAGAGAAAGCGTCTGGGTCAAAAGGCCACACCCATTTTATTATCCGCGATTTAGATGTACTTTCCATTCTATCCAGTTTGTTTGCAAGGCAAGCTTGAGACGCATTGACATGTTTTGTCATGATTACTCATCAGCGACAGCAGCAGGCGGCTCCCCTCGTGTGTTTACAGCCGCTGCACTGACGCGTCGCGTCGCGTCTCAGCCCACTTTCTGCTTCATAGGAATGGAAAACAAACGTAAAAGTTAAGTTCCAGATGACGCGGCGTGCATCCGTGAACTATGTCTAAGAAAGTAGATTACTGTCACTGTATTCAAATTATTATTTATGATCATGGCGGCGTCGCAGCGTGCGAGAAACTCTGAACTTAAACAGATCGAAACGTGGAAACGTCACGTTATCAGACAGCTGAAATATCGCAACAGGACCCAGACGAGCGTCTTCCAGGAGCTCATACAGTCATGTAAGCTTTATTAACGCTTTATTATTTTTGTTTTAATTTGTAGGCCATGCAGTGCAACTTGTAAGTCATGCAAAATAAGAAAAACCTGTTGTTTTGGATGCACTAGCAGTTTAGAAATCTACTTATTGCCGTAAGGCTGATTAAATAATTACATTTTATATATGTTTAAGCACTTAAAGATATTTAATAATATAAAATATTTAAAATTAATTAATATCATATTTTACAGAAAATACAAAGAATTGCAGTAACAGTTAAATATAATGTTTCAAAAAATAAATTTTTATTATATGTTATATTCGTATTCGTAACGTGGGAATTAAGCTATGTTTATATTTTGTTTTTATTATTTTATAATTTATTTAGGATTATAATACAAAGTACGCTCCACTTTTATTAATTATTATTATGGAGAACAGGATATAAAAATGCAACTCATTTAACTGAAGGTCTAATTTGCATAGCATCAGTATAATAAACACAATTCAGTTATGCAAGTTCTCACTCATTCTGATTCTTTGAATCTTGAAAATCTCATCGGCTGGCCTCTTTTAAATCAAACCATGCTTGTTCAGAAATAGTTTGTCATATTGCTCTTCTTCTAGATCACAGTCTGCTGGAGAAGTCCAAGCAAAGAGCCCTCATAACCAAAGGCATTCTGGGATCAGGGTCAAGGTAACCTTTACTCTCATAATATGCTTTACCTGATCTGAACCGAAAAATGGCTTCTGTTGGAGTAAGTTTTGATGCAGTCACATTATATTTCTGAATATTACAACATAAAACAATTAATTTAGAATACCACACAAAACACATTTTTATACTACATAACCCCCCCCCCATGAACTCTGATTGTTCAATTGTAATTAAAGATTACTACTAGGGCCGGGACTCGATTAAAAAAATTAATCTATTTTCACATGGATTTATAGTATACCATTGAATAATGACTGAATACATAAGCTTAAGCAACAAAATATTGTTTATTTTTGTTCAACCAAGTCTAGCAGACCAGTGTAATTTTTGCCATGAAGTGTAGCAATAGCATATTTAGAAACAATTTAGAAATAGTACATTTCAGAAATTCAGGAAGCTTATAGGTGCTGGAACCTTCTGTAAACTGTTTTTTTAAGTAAAACACAATACTGTTCAGTTACATTCAGAACATTGGAAACACTGACTATTAGAAAACATCTCTCTGTTGCTTCAGAGGCCATAACATACTAAGTCCAACTCTCAACTACCTTGGCCAAAACAATAAAGAGTTCAACATAAACTGTTGCACCAACAAATTAATACCTAGTTCAACATAAAGTGTAAAGTCCACGCTAGCTGCTATATGTTTTGTGTTGAGGTGATACTTGAGGCTCGATGTGTGCTGCGGTGATATGCGAACGCTAGTTGGTGCTTCAGTATAATCGGTCCCGCCGAAACTCATCAAGTGAGAAATGTTCTGCGGTGCAAAAATAAGTTATTAAAAATGCGGGAATTTTTTTTCTGTAATTAATTAATCTTAGTTAACGTGTTATTTTTTGTGTAATTAATTAATCTCAATTAACGCGTTAAAGTCCCGGCCCTAATTACTACACATTACAGTGTAATGGGTGGAGTTGTGGATTTACTGAAACATGCATGCGACTTTGATTGAATTACTATTATTATCATTATTTAATTTTTTTAGATACCAGAAATATGTAACAACTTACCAACCATACTATTTTCATTAAGTATACATTTCAGTATTGTAATAGCATATATTTTTATCCGTTTTTTTCCTATTCAACCATGACAAATCTTATTCTGCTTTTAATTTCAACATGCTTTTTGTTGTGCCTTGCAGACCCTCACTTACTGAAGATTCGCTGACATCTCTACAAACAACCACCGGGGAGGTAGGAAATCAGCCTCTCTCATGAGAAAGCAGTTAGATGATTGGATTTCCTCAAACCTTTATAAACCAAACTGAATTTTATGGTACGAGTTGTGACCTGTTTCACTGAACATGTTTCCTAGTTTGCCTGTTGTTATCTCGTCCTTTTAGCAGACAGCCAGCCATCGAATCTACAAGCATAAAGTAAAAATGCCTTGGGAAATGTTCTTCCAAAGCATTTTGATCTAATGTGAATGAGAACATTAATTGAGAATAGATCAGAGTGGTGTATATAACCATTTGTTACACCAAATCTTGAATTAAAGTTTTCTTAAGACCAGTTGGAAAGTTTTTGTGAAAGTATGTGATAAAACCTGCTGCATATCTGTGCTTTATCAAAACACAGGTTCTCTCCCTCATATCGAACTATTCTAGCTAATAAAAAATATATATATGTCAACATTAGAAAACCAA
Source organism: Carassius auratus (assembly GCF_003368295.1). Taxonomy (NCBI): domain Eukaryota; kingdom Metazoa; phylum Chordata; class Actinopteri; order Cypriniformes; family Cyprinidae; genus Carassius; species Carassius auratus. The sequence continues at coordinate 20,049,196 of NC_039257.1, read as the reverse complement.
TGGCATTAGTATTGTCTGTATTATTATATTTTTTTAATAATTGTTTTGTTCTTGCAGCTTGCGTATCAAGTGGTGGAACTGCAGCAGAGAATCCAGATAAAGGAAGTGACACTGGATGAACAGCACACCAAGTGAACCTCTTTATTCTTTTATGATGTGAAAACAGGAAACCTCTCTTCTACAGAGGACATATTTTGTTCATTTAGAGCTCCACAATTAAATTTTTTGGGTTCTGCTAGAATACATTTAACATAATTTGAAAAAACATCATTCTTCTCACTCTGTAGATTGCTGTAACACCTCTCTGCCTGAAACATGTTACCTGGTTTAACGCGGTGAAGTAGCTAAGTCATGAAAATAATGTCAGGGCTACAAAAAAAGGTGTTTCAGACATGGACTTTGTAATAGCAGCTCAATTTTTTTTTATAAATAAAATAAAGTAAATAAAAAAACAGAATAGATGCTCTTTTAAAGAGCTAATTTGCTTAGAAATGAAAATTATGTATCATTAGCATTCTCCACAAATTAAGCGTATTGTCAGGATTCTGGACCTGTTTTGCCCCCGTTTCTGTTTCAGTGTTCCCATATTTGGTCATGTTCCTGTTCTCTAGTCTCATTATCAATTTGATCTGCAGTGTTATGAAATAACTTGAAATTTTGACCCCACTACTGAGTGATAGCTTTAGGAGCCCAGTTATTCAGAACCAAGTTTATTAATATATTTACACTCTAATGGTAACAGGGTGCTAACATTTTAAAACTAATATAAGCTAAAAACAGAACATGTAATGTTTAGTTTGACCTTTTACCTCTCAATATTGTTAATTAACATTTTTATATAATTAAGCACCTCCTTTAAATGACACTTACGCTCCTTTTACTAAAACTTTGTTGTTGTTGTTGTTGTTGTTGTTGTTTGAGAGAGAGAAAGAGAGTTTCAGGCCCTATGTTGTATCCTGTATGTGGAAAGTGGCATTTATTTACACACAAGCTGTTGTCTCAATATTATAAATTAATAATTTCCTAAATTTTGGACCTAAATCTAACATATGGCTAAAGGTGAAAGATATAATAATCCTGGACATCTCTTTCCATTCATTAGACGAAAAATAACTCATACCGATTTCCCATTAACTATTCCTTTTTCTGGCTGTAGACTTTTTTTTAGCTTGGTCTGGATGTGCATAGTGGAATGCACAAAGCTACAAAATATTTTTTTTAACCATTTTATGATAGATCTTGCATTAATAATAATAATTTTATTTTTATTAGGCTATATGAGGTCCAAAACCATCTCCGTGATTTGGCGTCAGAACACAGCGTGCTTCAGAAAAGCGTGGCAGAGGTACAGACCAGAAACCGACTTCTGAAACAGGAATATGATTCTCTGCTGGAGCAGCACCAGAACACGGAGAGGACGTACCGACAAGAGAAACTCCGCAGCTCCGAGATCCTGGAGAACATGATCCTTCCAAAACAGCAGGCCGCTGTCCGCATGAACCATCGCAATGAGAAGAGAGTGAGGTCAGAGGCATGATGGGAGGTGAAATGTGTGACTGCTGCGCCATTAGAATAACCAGATCCCATCCATCTCTCAAAAATAATCTCATCGGTTGTGCATTGATTCAGCAGAATGGTGAAATGAAAATGATATCATCATTTACTCAACCTCATGCTGTTTAAACCTGGCTTTCTTTCTTCCGTAGAACACAGGTTTTTTTGGTTCATACACTGAAAGCCAGAGTGGTCCATTGCTGTTTTAAAACTGCTGTTTTAGACTGTCACTGAATATTTGGATAAACTTTTTCTTTAAATATGTTACAGTATAGGAGCTAAAAGTACATTTATTCATTTAGCAGACGCTTTTATCCAAAACGACTTACAGATGAAGACAGTGGAAGTAATCAAAACAACAAAAGAGCAATGATATATAAGTGCTATAACACGTCTCAAAAGTATTACATTCCTATTAGTGTCCAAATATTTTGTAACATCTGCCAACAAGGAATAACGGACACAGAGGCCACGTCAAACAATGTTTGTTAAAATTCAATGGCTTAGAAGATGGTTAAAGTAGTTAATGAGTTAGTGTTTTTGTCACTTTTCAAAGTTCACGGAGTAGAATCTCTGCTCCTGGCAAATCATCTGTATGGTTTTTTTTCCTTAATGTTGAAAGCAAATTTTGTCCATTCCTTAAACACCACATCAGTCTTGATCACATTCCCTCTTCTGTCTTAGAGCCAGAGAGGCCAGTCTTCACAAAGAGCTTCAGATGGCTGCCAGTAAGAACGTGAATATTATTGAGTAAGTATCAGCTGCATCAAGTGTGAATCTGATTTCATGTCAGTCCATGCCCTCATCACTGTCTTTCTTCTGTGAAGCGCAAAAGGAGAGTTGTTACTGTATGTGCTGTCATTTAGTTATTTGTGTTTCACGGAGGAAAGAAAGTCATGCCGGTTTGGAATGATGAGGGCGAGCAAAGATTTTTTAATCAGCATTAAAGGGCAGCATAAACAATCCTATAAAATCAACATCTTTTCATTCATTGTTTTGCTTTTGCCTGTCAGAGAGTCTGTAAATATGTCACCTCCCAGACCATCGTCCAGACCATCGTCCCCTAAAAGTGACCCTTCAGAGAGGCTGGAGAGATCCCACGGGCCACTGTTCAGGTAATAGCAGGGGCTTTCATGTATAATACAGTAATTATTTGGGGTAAAATATCTAAGTAATATTTTGGGTGCATCTTAAGCTTTGTCTATAGCATTGAGGCTGTTGATTACCCTAGGAAATAATTTTGCCTAATTATGGCTAATTTTGAGTCATTTTAACATCAGTTCATGTAGGATCATTAATAACCTAATGCATTTTTTTTATTATTATTATTTTTTTTTTTATCAAAGTCTGGACAGTTGTTGTTTTTTCTTCTCAGGTCTGCTTCAGCTACATCTCCGCGCATCATCAGCTCCATCAGAGGACTTTTTGAGTATGTTTCTCACTGAAAGCTCTTTAAGTGCTGATGAATCACTGTATAGCAGAAGCTGTGATTGGCTGAAAAGTTTTAAGGCATTTCACAGGGGAATGTGAAGGGGAACCTTATTTTTTAGACGTGTTAGTGTACATGTACATAGGTGAACATAAAAAAAACCCAGAATGTAGAAATCATAGAAAAAAAGTGAGCAGTGCTTCTCAAAATTAGAAATACAGCAAATTCTAAGCAAATCCCATAGTAACATACAGATCTCAAAATTAGGAAATTCAATTATTAATCTCTTTGAATGTGCTTGAAAAATAAACCTGTTGTTAAAATGTAAATCTGATTTTAACAAACTAATATAGTCTGAATCCACTTTATAGGCACACACACCTATATCATCATGCCTTTTGACGGCTGATGATTTACAATAAACCAATCGTAAATTTAAAGTATGTTTGTTAAATGTTAATAATGAATAAATAAAATAAAATTGAATTTGATTTTAAATATATTTTTTATACATTTGATATAATTAATATTAAATGAACATCAATTTGATTTAAGTGAAGTATACTGCATCTGATTTTGAAGTTACAGTTTAGTGGATTCTCATTTGTTTCATTACAAAGACAAGTCAAGACATCCATCCATTCTAGCTCTAGCAGTTGTTTGAATTTGGAAATGTTATTACTTCTATACCGTATGTCAGTTTCCTACATGGTTCCTTTTTGGTAAAAACCTGCACCCACAGTACTTAACTGGAAGCAGCACTAATTTAAATCCATACCTGATCTGACCTATTTGAGTGAAATGATTTGCGCAGGCATATATGTATTCAGGTAGATTTTGAGGTGCATTACTGTAAAAAATAGAAGTAATCCGCTGCGTCCTCAGTTCATTCAAACACAGAACACCTCGAGAGTAGTGTTAATTTTGTCAATCTAATCTATGATTAGTCAATTAATGTTAACTGGTCATTTTGTGTCAGGATCAATAACAGTGAAATTAGTTTTTTTTGTGTGTGTGAAAAGTAAATTTTAGTAAACAATGTGAATAAACACCACAACAGCTTAAGCAGCAAACTTTGCAAAATACATAATTTATGTCACTGCCAAAACTTTTGGCCATGACTTTATCCATGTAACAGCGAAGCTCTGACTCTTGACAGCCGCACTCCTGAAAGCTCACTTAGTAGATGCATGTACAGCAGTCTGCAGTAACATTTTGTCTCCTTTTCTGACAAAAATAAAAAGAGGTTTTTGTTAATTTTATTTTTATTTTTTTAAATACATTTTAATCTCTTCTTATTTTGTCAAAGAAATGAACACGGTAACACGTTACACTCAGCCCAGCATCTCTGTAAGTTCTGAACTGTTCACAAGCATTATTGATTGTTGTTCTGTTGTCTGTGTCCTTATATGTGTGTCCAGGAGGAAGATAAGAGGTAAATCAGTTTGCAGATCAGAGGAAGACCTCTATATTCCATTAGGAGTCTGTCTGGTTGCCAGAGTTCCAACAAAGGCAATTTTTACAATGGTGCGTGTTGCTTTTTACAACAACATCCAACAACAAAATCTACTCCTCACAAGCTTTGGGATGATGTTCTGTCTAGTTCTGTTCCTGTTTGGCTATGAAGCAAGTAGAAATGTATAAAACCTTGAACCCTGAAAATGATGGGGGAAAAGTTGTGTACTAGATGAACTAGTAACAGACAGACGTGGAGAGGTAGGCTAAATGTACTAATATTATTGATCATGTGGTTCTTAAATGGGTCATGTCTTAAAGATATCTTTAAAAGCACATTCCCTGTAGTGGTGGCTGTTGGTCTGTCAGTGGATGATGGGACTGTGGAACAAAGCGTCTGTGTGTCGCTGTGAAGCGGTGTCTTTCTATATCACACTGCAGCTCTGTCATGAGCAGCCACCCGCTTCAGACGTCCATTTTCATTTGAATAGCTGACAGCAGAAACCAGCGCGAGATGTGATATGGAGAGAAGTTACCACTTCCTTAAATGGAGATGTCACAATTTAATGATTTGCATTTCCCGTTGATCTTTTGGTTTCTTGTGTTGCAGAATTTAAATCTTTTGGTTGTTGGCATACTAGAATTCGAGCTCTTTGTCTAGTCACTTCATCGTTTTTAAGAGATTTCTACAAACTGCGTCTACTTTTTCTGTTAAATAGAGCTTATATGTACAGCTTGCATTTCAATTTGAGTGTAAAGTAATACACTTCTTTTTTGCATTATTTTTACACCTTAGTAAAGTTGCTTCCCCTTTTGTAGTTTCACATTATAGTGTACTGGTTAAAAATAAAATTGGGCATGACAGTTATTATTATTTTTGCCGTGTTAAAAACAGAAGGTAGTTAAGTTCCTCAAAACCAGACACATGGTTATTTGTATCATCAGATACGCATGTACACAGAGTCTCATTATATGACAAACAACAAGTGTTGTTCGATACCATCGCTGGACCATGGTATTTGGTAATTTCCTGCAATTTCCCTGCTACACTAATAGATAGCAGAGCAAAACTACTACTGATGCCTAGTCTCAGCCTCAGACGTCACACCACGGACCGTTGACTAAACGTCTGATGCATAAGGGACACAAAAGTGGAAACACTTTAGGAATGTCGAAGTCATTATCGGATTGGTTGAATTCTACAGGATCTGTGATGATGAGCACTTATCAGGATCAACTAAACATTGGAATAGCAAAAGTGTGAAATATTTAAAGTTCGTGGCATAGAATCTTTAAAATACGTCGAGGAGTTTTACACACAGGTCTGTTATTGTGGCGACCTTTCCACGCCTCGAACCGTGGCAATGATCGAAACGAACTGTGATTGGTTTTTGGACATGTCAGTCAAACGGCCTCATGGGCGGGCCTTGGCTGGCCTATGAAAGCTGCCATGAATTACCGCTCTGGCTATCTGAGACTAACTGATCCCTAACATCCGGTGTGAGATGAAGTTTTCACTAATCAGACCCAAACTATGAGCAGGGCTACTCAAGGCTACATGTCAAAAGTTTGAAATAATGACAAATTAAGAAATCTCTTATGCTTATCGATTCTTTTTATTCAACCAAAAAACTGTAAAAATAATACTGTGAAATATTATAATTAAAATGTAGTTTATAATTTAAATATATTTTCAAATGTATTTTTTTCCTTTGATGGCAAAACTGAATTTTCAGCATCATTACTCCAGTCCAGTTTCTCATGTTCCTTTAAAATCATTTTTTTTTTTCAGGATTCTTTTATGAATAGAATATGTTAAAAAGAACAGCATCTATTTGAGATAAAAATCTCTTGTAACATTAAAATGTTTTGTTCTGTTACTTTTGAACAATTCAATGGCTCCTTGCTAAATACAAGTATGATTTTTATTTTATATTTTATGGTTGTGTAATCACACAAATATTAAGCAGCAAGTATCATGGGACACTGAAGACTGGAGTAATGTTGTGGACAATTCAGCTTTGCATAAGAGGAATAAATTACATTTAAAATGTATTCAAACAAAAAACAGTATTTCCAATATTACCGTTTTTGCCATATCTTTAATCAAATAAATGCAGCATTGGATAGCATAAGAGACTTCTTTCAAAAACATAGGATATTTCGGGTGATTGTTAGGGAATTGGTACGGTGTTGCTAGGGTGTTCTGGTTCGTTGCTAAGAAGTTGCCTGGGTGCTCTAGGTGGTTGTTAGGGTTTTCTGAAAATGCAAACTGATTAAATTTATTAATAAATGCAGTCAGTTTGGATAAAAGTGTCTGATGTTTGCATAAATGTAAATGTAAAGGATTAGAAATGAATGTGTGTTTTGTGGTTTCAGGATGCTCATGAGCTGGGAATCAATGCTGTGAGGTTCAGTACCAATTCAAACCTACTGGCTACAGGAGGAACTGACAGAGTCATCAAACTGTGGGGCATTGAAGCAGGTACATCACAAAACTGATCTGATCTTCTGTTCAATTGTCAGCTTCAGCCATATAGACAGGATTCAAATATAGTAAAACACCCACGTCGAGTGATAGTGAATGCTCTTGTCATTACATGTGACTGCCTCTGACCACCAGCAGATGTCAGCACTCTAATATCTAAAACATCCCTTAGTCGGGGTACATTCAATTGAGATTCAAAATTAAATTTTCTGAGAAATTATTCAAAATTATGTGAGGTCTTTAAGGTGGGAAATAGTGGGCAATATAAGCATTTGATGTGCTCTATTATACAGTTAATGGACAAAACAAAAGTGAGTGCACATTCTCAGGCTTGATGTAAAATACTGCAGTGTTTCATCCTCACAGGAACTCTTCAGAACAGAGGGACATTAGATGGAAGTAATGAGGGGATCACCAGCATTGAGTTCGACCCGACGGTATGAACACACATAAATCATTGTGTTGGAATAAATTATACACAGAAAATGAGCAATGTAACCAGACAACATACTAAAATGCCTCTATTATTATCCCTGAAGCTGTCACTCCCTGCAGATTTACACAGTTTTACATATGAGCCCTGGAGTTCAGCACAGCTTACCAGCTCTTTGTTGGTTATAATGGAAGCGTTGTAGTTTTGTCGCTTTGCTTGCTTGTTGTATATATTGGGTGTTAAAGTGCATGCATTTTGCTTCAGTTTCACCAGCAGTAATTTCTGTGTGCACTGCAGCCATAGATCTGTGCATCAGACTTCAAATATGCTCATTAGGACCTGCTGTTGTAATTAACCAATTTAATGCCTACATTTATGCACACAACAGACATTTCTGAGATTGTTTCTGCAATTCTTGTACAACTGCTACAAAAATGTATGAATAAAACTATAATGCAATAAAAGTATACCCAAATTAAATACTGTAAACAACTACTTAGTTTACTCACAGAACTAATATGTGCTGGTTTTACAGAATTATAAATGGTTTTTGAAAGTGTTGTAGCTTTTTGCGCTGCTACACCTGTTTAGTGAATCAACCCCCCTTATTGGACTTTAGTTCAGGGATTTTTGATGCCAAGAACCCTTAAAGTATGATGGTTCCCTCCCTAAAATATAAGAGCACCTATATTTCCATGTATGCTCATGAAATGTGTTTAACAATAGTAGTGCTGCACAGTCCTTCCAGAAAAACGCAGATTTTTTTTGTGATTGTTGCGGGCAAAAATCCTTGATTTTGCAGCACGTTTTCTTAAAAAATGCGATGGAATATGCGGGATATTTTTGCAATTTTATGCGATGAAATTGCGTGAACTTGCAAAAACTGCGGTTTGATGAAAAAGAGAAAAAAGGTGATTTCCCCCAAAACCTTTTTCTCACTAGGCTACTACCTTAATGTAAAGAGTAATTTCTTATTACTTCCTATGATAAGCGAGCATACTAAATCACAGAATATTTAAGTTGCAATCTCTTACTGCAACGTAAATTATTTTACATACTACTAATATAATTATAACTTGTAAGTTTTTGGTACTGTTCTGTAACAAAAAAGTGCAATCTTACAACTGTAAAGTTGCATCAACTTCTGAATGAAACTACAACAGTGTTAGTAGCCTAGTGATAAGGGGGTGTTGGGGGAATCACCTTTTTTTTCTCTATTTCATCAAACCGCAGTTTTCGCAAGTTCTCACAATATAATTTGGCTCCACTATCATGTAACAAATCGGGAAACTGCTTCGCGCGTTCTTTTGCGCTTATTTTTGTTGGCAAATAAGAATGATTTGCGATTCTAAAAGTACAAACTGATGTGATATTATTAAGTGTCTAATAAACGCAGACTTGCTCATTGCATGATTCTGATATTCTTGTAAAGATTACAAGTTATTGGTATGATCACCCGTAGCGGCTGAAGTGAGGATAAAATAAAAAATAAAGTAAGTCTGTGTTGGCGCTGGTTTCGAACATGCTTTCACATATCACGCCTAAAAACGTTTGTAAAATGCTAGTCGCGCCACTTTCTCCTTCTTTTCAAAGCGCCCAAAGGTTGTTATGGGAAAGGATGAAGCTGATTAGTTAGTTCTTGTCACATGACCCGCGGTGCGCTTGCAGTATTCTGAAAATTTGAGATGTTTTTAACTCGATGCGGTGCGGACGTGCCTGTTTTCGATTACAAGCGTGCGTACCGTGTGCCTACATTGGAAATAACGAACTTGAGCGCGCAAATTTATTGTAATAAAAATAATAGTTAGAGTAGTTGACTAATCAAAAAAATAATCGTTAGATTAGTCGACAGAAAAAAGAATCATTAGTTGCAGCTCTTAACAATAGTATGTTCCTTAAAAATAGTATGTGTGCTATAATGTCTTTAGAAAGAAAAATGATTAAATTATTAGTTAAATTAATAATATATTAAATTATTGTGATCAATACACATTTCACTGGTATGAGTGTATACATACTACTGAAACGTGGTCAGAATAATGGGTATTGGGATACATGCTGCTACAAGGTAAAAAGGGAGAACACTGTAGCAGATGTAGACATGTGGTGCTGGGGAAGAGGAGGACTAAAGAAAATTCTCATGGCGCACACTAATGAGCTGTACCAGCTTGGGATGGGAATTGCATAGACATGAAAGAGATATTATTTGGCTACATTGACTGCTTGGGAGAACCAATCAGCAACTCTAAAGATAAAACATCTCGGTTATTTATGTAACGTCACATAGAATCTAGCGAACATGGGGGCAGGGGCAGTGCTTGCAGGTTATCTCACTGATCCCTGATGGGAGTAGTAGGAACCTTGGGCACATAGGCGGGCCAGGGCTCAGGATTACCCGGGAGCCAGCAGGCCCAAACTCTAGGCACAATTCATCTACTGAAAATGCATGCACTACCCTCTTGTTGAAGGCCAATGCAATCAGCAACAGAGTCTTCATTGAAAGAAACATTAGCTCGACTGACTGCAAGGGCTCAAATTGGCCCTTCTGTATTACTCTGAGTACTGAATTGCATAGCCGAGTCTGATGGTCCTCAGGAGCCAGCAAGATGGGTTGGTTTGCCAGTAACCCAGACACCATGCAAGCTCGACCAAAGGGAACACCAACGTAACCATGGTGGGGCAGCGAGGTGGAACGCAGGACACAGTCCGTGGGTGGACTGAAGAGGGGTCTGAGTGTACAGTGCAATGCTTACCTGGTTCCACGGTTTGGCAGAGGGTGCATGAGCAGGGCCTTTGATGATGCTCTCGAACCAACCGCCCCACTGCTGCCTACTGGCGAGAGAGGAGGATAAGTGTGGTTCGGGGTTTTGGAAACAAGGAAAATAACTTTGTGGTGTGGGAGAGGTACATTTACCATTCCCCATAGAGCAGTTCTCTCTGTTCTCTCCCAGTGTTGCCTGTCCCAGGGCCTCTTTTGCTCTTCCATTCAGCGAGGTTTGTTGGGGGCCTGGACAAGCAGGGCGGCCTGCCTACGCCCAGCACCACAGTGCTGCTTGCTAAAGGCTGGCGTATTGTGGCTGTCTCTTTGCTGAACTCTGCCCTCTGACACCCCTCAACAACCCCCGCACCACACACACAGACTTCTCCCTCTCTTCAACACTACATCTAACTGATTTATATATTTATTTACAACAAGCAAAAAAACAGTAACTTGTTATTACTTGCACTACTGTCTGTTATTCCAGGAACACTGAATAATCCATTTGCACACTGAAATATTTTCTATGCACTTTACTGTCCATTGCAATAGTGTAATTATGTTCATATGTTCATAGTTCATGTTCATAATACTTTTCTGTATAGTTATTGTACATATTGTAGACCTTGTATATTCTGTACTTACTGCTTATTGCACTTCTGGTTAGATGCTAACTGCATTTCGTTGCCTTGTACCTTACATGTGCAGTGACAATAAGATTGAATCTAATCTAATAAGCATTGCAGGACAAATGTGCCATCCATGGCCTGGTAAGCCCCTCATGCACCTAAAGGAAGAATGTCACCGGGGTGAGGCACTGAGAACCAGTGGGGGCCACCCAACCAATCATCCAACCAGTCATCCAACCTTGAGGGCTCGGGACACGGTGGAGGTCTCCACTCGAGCCTAACCCTCATGGTGCCCCGGAAAACCATTGCCCTTTATTTCCTGATCCAATTCAGGCATTGCTAAAGTCCCGGAGGGCAGCAGCGCACCCAATCTTCCTATCCAGAATGCTCCTGCTCACCCTCTGATGCAGCGATTTGACATCCAATCGTAGGGAGGAGCACTGGAGGATACTGCTGATATGCTCCTTGTAGAGGGCTCACCACGTTCCTTTGGCAGCTCAACTGGTTGTGGAGGGCAAGAGGAGTGATGGTCCCCCAAGGGTTGGTTTCCTGGAGGGTTTGCCATCACTCTTACCCTGTGACCACATGTACTGCTGCTTGAAGTTGCCCCTGCCTGACTGCAGTCATGAGGAGAACTATATCGAGGCAGAAGCAAAAGGAGCACCACACCTTTTGAGGTAACGGAGCTTACCCCGCAACTCGAAGAGTCATCTTCCCGCAATGAGAACATGACTCTTCCGAGAATGGCACCTCAGCATGCTTAATGCCCAGAGTTTTCAAGATGCAATGTCGTCTTTAAAAATATTCACCGGTAAATGCTATTTTAGGGAAAAAGCTCTTATAGTGTGCAGGAGCACACAGGAGAGATGTCCGCCTGCAACACAAACGGGCTAGTGCAGCCTGATGTGTGCAATCCATTCGACACAGGAAACCACCACCGCTGAAGCGCCATACCACCAACATCAAGAGCTTCAAAGAGTGCGCTGAACTCATTCATACTTAGTCTCTCAGTAAACTAGTCAGGAGAAAAACGATGTGATCACTTGGCTCCGAAGCTAAAAGCGGAGTATGTGTTGCACCTGCTGCCTAGTTATACTCGCAGTGTGATCAGCGGCAGCTGGATGCAGTCATCGCATGCCAGTGTGCATGCCACTTGCTCTCCAAGCAAGATCCCAAAGTCTGTCATTACCAACGTGACGTTGAGAGTGACCGACTGAAAGGGAACCCCTGCTTAAATGAGTTGAAGAACACTCCATAAGACTCTACTGATTCATTGCTAATTAGCACATACCAATTAGCTGATCTAAAAGAGTCCTTGGCTACTGAAGGATCTTTATTAGTTAAATAAGGAGACTGTTCCTGTAAAGCTGTTGAGTTGATTATGCTGTGGTTACTGCTCTAATGCATTGTCGGATGTGTTACTGTGCTTTTCCATCAGGGCACTCGGATTTTAGCTGCGTCATATGACAAGTCGGCTCTATTCTGGAGGCTAGAGGACAGCGTTCCCAAGGTAACAGAGCTTACCTCTCACCCACCCAAACCTCGCTGTGCTAGTCTGTCTCTCTGAATTACTCTAGAGCATCATCAGATGAGAGAGAGCAGAATGAATCTCGTTAAAGATGTTTCTTGTTCTGCCTGCTAAGATTTCATTGTGTTTTACATGGCAGTGAGGCGTGGAGAGTTTTATGGGGCGGAATTCAGCTTGTCACATGATTTTTGATGGAAACAGGCCAGATATGGGTCATTCTTACTATGCAGTCATTTTTATGGCCCAACATATTTGACTTAATATATTGTATAAAATGAATCTTATATTGTATAAAATATATCTTCTCATATTAGAAAATACAGTCCATTGAATATGGGGTGAATTTTTAAGAATACAACAACGTGACGCTCTTATAGAAAAATCAGAAATCATTTTTATACATTTTGTATGAGGTACAAAGTTCAAAGGGCTTGGCATAACATAAATTTTATTTATACGTGTGTGTGTGTGTGTGTGTGTGTGTGAGTGTGTGTGTGTGTGAGAGAGAGAGAGATAGAGCAAGAAAATACATGTTTGGATTAATTCCTCAGAAAATGTGTCTGGGTCATACTTTCAAAAGATATTTAAAAGATATTAACACTTTTATTCAGCAACAATGAATTAAAAAAGATCAAAAGCGACACTGAATACTAGAATATCAACTGCAAAAAAAAAAAAAAGCAAAATAAAACCACTTTTAATTTGGGGAGAAATTATGACATGTAAATGTTCTTGACATGTTTAGAGAGAGATTCTGTTTAGCTTCTCATTATAAGTATATCTTGTTTTTCTAGGTTACATTGACAGGTCATTCTCGTAAAGTGACAGCAGCCAGATTTAAATACAGTCAGAGGCAGGTGGTCACGGGCAGTGCGGACAGGACTGTGAAGATATGGGACCTCCAGCGAGCAGCCTGTATGTGTCCCAAAAATATGCATCTAATCACTCATGCATTAACTAACAATGAGCACTTTCTGCATCTGTCTACAATAATTTGTTCAACATATTAGCACAGATGAGTAATTTACATATTTCTTTATCGTTTCTACGCACAGGCATACAAACCATTGAGGTTTTGTCTTTCTGTAGTGATGTTGTGTGCTCAGAGTACCTCATCATCAGCAGCCATTATGACAGAAAAATACGATTTTGGGACAGCAGGTAAGAACAGGGCAATTACAACACCACCCACTGCACAAACAACGTAAAAAAATATCGGACAATATAAAAACTCATCTTAATAAATGTTAAGCAAAACTGTGCAGAGCTGTGGCCCTCCAGGAATTGAGTTTGAGACCAGTGCCTTAAAAGATGGGAAAGATTGTATGATTTGTCAGATTTTTGTCACAATACTTGGTAAAGCAATAAATTAAAAGAAGGATCTGGCTTGTGTTTTTTACCGTTCAGAGTATAAAAAATGAAAGGAACTTGAGCCCCATAGTCAGGTCTAATAAATGCGTTCTTAGGGCCTGTTTACACCTGGTCCTAGACAATTGAGATTGTCTAGGAAGCATTCAAGATGAAACTGGAAAAGTGTGAATGCATCTGGTTTTTGATGTGGCCAAGTGTAGATGGAAAGGTTTAAACAAATCAGATCCAGATCCAGTCAGAGAAAGCACATGAACTGACCAAGAGTAAACAGGCCATTAGACAGGAAAAGATTATCTGAACCTTATGTTCAATTCACATATGTACAAATCTTGGTAATATGATATATATTTCTCACAATTCTGACTTTTTTTTTTCTCTCAAAATTTACGTCCTGCCAGGTCTGTTTTTTTTCTGCATGCAGTCAGGTCAGTTATCATACAAATGTTTTTTCAAACGTTCAGATGTGTGAAAAGGTCAGAACTGTGAGATCGCAATTAGTCGCAATTACCTTTTCATATTTTTATTCCATGTCAGAAATAAGCTTCCACACAAATGGGATGTATTCTCACAAGCAAAGCGGAACATAAAAGTTTTCTTATTTAGCCTTTCTACTCAGGTTTACAGTACATCTAGTATTATTATCCATCTTTATACATCTGCTTGGATCACTCAAACTTCATTTGATGTTAGATGAAAACATATGACCACGTATCATCTGTGGTGAAAACATTGCTATCACTTCTGTAATTATTCTGTTATAAACATTTACCTGAGACGGATATTGACTGAGTCTGCTTGTGTACACAAAGTTATTACATTTTTTTTCTGGTCTGAATGTAATTGCTTTAAAATGTACAGTTGAAGGTGGATTTGTTAAACGAGCTGTGGTTTAATGGCTTTGTAGAAGTGTAAAACCTAGAAAACTTCACATCATAAATGTGTTGATCACTGCAGTGCTTTTCACAGCAACCTTTCAGATTTCCAGGGCTGACAGTTAATTGTGAATAATGAACCCAGCTGGCAGTGCTCGCTGTCTGTCACCACACATCTGGCTAGTGTGATGACCTAAAACAGTGTAGCCTCAGGTGTGTGTGGTCATCGCTGGCGATAGACGGCGTGTTAACACTTTTGTGGTAATGCGTGAGATTGGCTTCTCCACAGGCCCAGTCATACAGAGGGAAACTCTTCCACATGTGTTGACAGTTGATGCTAAAATGTGTTTATGCTGCTCTGCGTGGAATTCAATTTCCAGATGTGAATTATTTTTCGGCTAAATGTTTTTATGCTTTTGGTTCAATTTAGTATATTGCTGTTCTTTAAATGGATATATGGCAAAAAACGTATCTCCATGTTTTAACGTTGTGAACTTACCAACTTAGAAACATAACAACAACATGATTCAAGTGACATCCACTTTACTAAAAACTTGCAATAACATCTAGTTAATTGTTTTAAAAATATTTTTCTGGGACTTGACAGTGAAGCAGCTGAAACATGTATGCCCGAATTGTATTCATACCACCCATATACATATATTTGACCCTGGACCACAAAACCAATTTTAAATTGAGATTTATACATCATCTGAAAGCTGAATAAATAAGCTTTCCATTGATGTGTGGTTTGTTAGGATTGGACAGTATGTGGTCGAGAGACAAAAAGTAAAAAAATATATACATATTAATAAAATCGCCTTTAAGTGAAGTGAAGTGACATTCAGCCAAGTATGGTGACCCATACTCAGAATTTGTGCTCTGCATTTAACCCATCTGAAATGCACACACACAGAGCAGTGAACACACACACACACACACTGTGAGCACACACCCAGAGCAGTGGGCAGCCATTTATGCTGCGGCGCCCGGGGAGCAGTTGGGGGTTCAATGCCTTGCTCAAGGGCACCTAAGTCTTGCTCAAGGGCACCTAAGTTGTGATATTGAAGGTGGAAAGAGAGCTGTTCATGCACTACCCCCACCCACAATTCCGTCCGGCACCCACAATTCCCGAGACTAGAACTCACAACCCTTCGATTGGGAGTCCAACCCTCTAACCATTAGGCCACGACTTCCCCTTGGAAAGTCGTGGCCTTCATTTGGACAACTTTAAAGTTGTCCAAATGAAGTTCTTAGCAATGCATATTACTAATCAAAAATTAAGTTTTGATACATGTATGGTTAACCATTTACAAAATGTTCATTGAACATGATCTTGACTTATATATCCCAATGATTTTTGACATGAAAGAAAAATCTATAATTTTGACCCAAACTATGTATTTTTAGCAATTACTGTGCTACCTATGACTACTACCTATGATTTTGTGGTCCAGGGTCACATATAGAACATACTTTTTTTTAATGGTTACAATGTAAATTTAATGGTTGCCAACAGATGTATTACCTGCCATACAGTATGCAATTTCAGATTCAGCTAATGTATTTTGAAGCCAAATAACTTGTGTACATAAGAAAAAAACAATTTTCTTTTCTTTTTTTATCTCTGTTGTCATACAAGTTTGTAAGAAGGTCAAGTTTACGCTTGACGTGAATGTAAGCATGTTGTGAAACTTGACAAGCACATTGTGAGGCTTGTGCAAGAAGTTATGCAGATGTTAAGGAAACTTGCATCTCCATTAGCTTCACAATGCACTTACATCTAAGTGAGAACTCATAAACCCTTTTGTAAATGCATTTATGAAAATTTGAAATATTAGCATTAATTCTTTTTTGGGGGGACTCTTCCTTTGATGCTTTTAATCTCATGAAACCTACACTGAAAACACCTACACTGTCATTGGATTAAAGAAAAAAAAAACTTACACAGATAATTGGTTTACTTTTTCTCAAATAAAAGACCAAACAAACAAACAACAAAAGAAGTATGTTGGATCAAATCAAATTTCTACAGTGAACTGAAACTAAATATACACTTTTAACCAAATATATATAAGAGATGTGGAAGAGATGTGTTTTAAGCTGATTCTTGAAGATGGCTAAGGACTGCTCGGATTGAGTTGGGCAGGTCATTCCACCAGGAGGAAACATTTAATTTAAAAGTCTGTAAAAGTGACTTTGTGTTTTTTGGGATGGCACAATCAAGCTACGTTCACTTGCAGAACACGAGCTTCTAGAGGACACATAAGTCTGAAGTAACAAATTAGCTATTAGTAGCCAGTGCAAATTGATAAACGGAGGTGTGACGTGTATTATTATCGGCTCATTAAAAATTAATCTTGCTGGAATGTTCTTGATTAATTTTGGAGGTTTGATAGAACTGGTTGGAAGATCTGCCAAGAGAGCATTGCAATAGTCCAGCCTGGACAGAACAAGAGCTTGAACAAGGAGTTGTGCAGCATGTTCCGAAAGAAAGGGCCTGATTTTCTTAATGTTGAATAAAGCAAATCTTGCGGTTTTAGCAATGTTGTCTGAGAAAGTCAGCTGATCATCAATCATAACTCCAAGGTTTCTGGCTGTTTTTGAAGGAGTTATGGTTAATGTGCCTAACTTGATTGTGAAATTGTGATGAAACGATGGGTTTGCTGGAACCACAAGCAATTCTATCTTGGCAAGGTTGATTTGAAGGTGATGGTCCTTCATCCAGTAAGACATGTCTGTTAAACAAGTTGAGATGCGAGCAGCTATAATCAGATCATCAGGATGGAATGAGAGGTAAAGTTGAGTGTCATCAGCATAGCAGTGGTATGAAAAGCCATTTTTCTGAATGACAGAACCTAATGATGCCATGTAGACAGAGAAGAGAAGTGGTCCAAGAACTGAGCCCTGAGGCACCCCAGTAGATAGATATTGCGACTTGGACACCTCACCTCTTTAAGACACTTTGAAGGACCTCTCATAGGTAAGACTCAAACCACTGGAGTGCAGTTCCTGAGATGCCCTTTGTCAGTAGGGTTGACAGAAGGATCTGGTGGTTAACCGTGTCAAAAGCAGCAGACAGATCAAGCAAGATAAATATTGATGATTTGGATTCAGCTCTTGCAATCTTACATTTACATTTAATCATTTAGCGGACGCTTTTATCCAAAGTGACTTACAAATGAGAACAATAGAAGCAATCAGATCAACAAGAGAACAACAACAGTATACAAGTACCATGACAAGTCTCAGTGTAACCTGATGAGGAGGGGAGTAATGTGAGCTTTTTTTTAGCTCATTGAAGACAACCCTTGCTGCTGCATTCTGGATCAGTTATAGAGGCTTGATAGTACATGCAGGAAGGCCCGCCAGGAGAGCATTACAATAGTCCAGTCTGGAGAGAACAAGAGCTTGGACAAGAAGTTGGGACTTCAAGAACTATATATATTTAATAGTATCTTTAACAAGAATTGCATCCCTGTTCATGTTAAATGGACGGAATGACACAAATATGGTTAATATAATGTAATATCTAAAATCCATTGGATAAGAAATCAACAATAACATCTTATGGTAGAACACTACAGGCAAAACTATTGGTTTTACATACACTGCAGAATTTTGAACTGATTTATTTTGCTTCTGTTACATGTTTTAGTGGGAAGTAAATATCCACAATACACATTTTAGTGTTCTTTTTATTGCACTTTTTATTGCACTCTATTTGCGTCTGTAGATTTAAATTATAATACATGCGTTTTTCTGAAAAGTATATATTTTTTCTCCTACGCTGAGCCAGAAATCTCCACTAGAATTTACATGCACTAAACGTTACAGTTTTGTTGTTATCAAGAGTGATTTGTTCACATATCCTTCACCTGGTTTATTTATATATTTATTTATTTATATTATGTATTATTACTTATTCGTATTCCTAAAGACTTGATTGTTTATTTTTTTCTGGTTGTTGGCAATATTTTCTGATATATAGAGTTATAAAAAAAATCCAACGTGTAAAAATAAAAAAACAAACAAATAAAAATATAATTTAATTATATAATCTCTTTGCTTTTAAAAACATAACATTTCAGAAAACTTTTAATACAAAACCGTAGTCTAAGAGGCAGTTTTACTAACAGTTGTCGCCAGTGCAAACTATCTTTTGGCATTAAAATTATATTGTCAGGTTTTACTAAAGACGCGAAGTGGTGAATTAGCGCTGAAAAGACATGGACAAAGTTATTTTTGTGCCTGACCTTATTGAATATGCATCTGTAGGAGTTTCCCTTTCAAACGCAAAATTTATGGGAGGGGAGTATTCAAATTAATCATGCAACGTGCGTTACTAAATTTTGCGCTCATTAAATTGCTGGTATTTGAGCCATTATTTAACACCCAAAAAAGCATGTCTTAAACTATTTTGCACTTGATATGGCTGCAATTTGTTGCTAGGAGGAGGCACGGCAGAGAACAGAGAGCATGTGGTAGAAGAGAGAGGATTTTTTTCACGAACAAATTGTTTGCCAAGCTATGTTATTTTTAATTTGCTTCAGGAAATAAAAGACGACTTAGAACCCTCAGCTAGGATTCTAAACTTATTGCAACTTCTGTCAATGTTTTGGCCTCTTCTACAATGGCCTTTATTTCTTTATTCTTTATTTGTGACAGTGTTGTTAGTAAATTACCTGCAGAAATTTCCATGTCCATCAGCACTCTTTTGGAATTGCGCTCATGTGCTAATTTTCCCTTTATTGTACCGTTAATCTGTTAAAGTGCCCCTATTATGCTATTTTTATAGTTCCTAAAATTGTTTTGGGAGTCTCCTACAATAGGATTACATGCATGCAAGGTCAAAAAACGCTTTTGTTTTCTCAAAATATGCATTTAATATCACCTCATTTTCCAGCGATTCTCAAACGATTCGTTCAAAGGAGTTCAAAGACTCAGTCTATCTAAAACCCTCCTTTCCGTGAGAATGCTCTGATTAGTCAGATGGCCCTGTTGTAATTGGTCTACCATTTACAGTGCATCGGAAACAATACGCACATTTCCATATAGGGGTGCTCCGATCACGATCGGCCAATCGTTAATGTTCATCTCGTCAGTAAAGCTGGTTCTATCGTGTGCGTGATTTCACATAGAGCAGCTGTTACTACACAGAGCCGTTGTTAACTAAGAAGCTGTGCAAATCCACGTTAATTTTCAGCGTTTATTTGCGCATCTTCTCAGTTAACAACGACTCTATGTAGTAACAGCTGCTCTATGTGAAATCACGCACCTGATGGAATTTACCGCTGATTAGAGAACCGGCTTTACTGACGAGATGCGTGTTAACCATCGGCCGATTGTGATCGGAGCACCTCTATTGCCATAGTTCCATATTTTGTATATTACAGGTTGTGATTTAGTGGAGCAGCTGGTCCAAATAAACAGGGTATTGAGCCATTTTTCAAGAGTAAGTGTTTAGTGAATCCTGCATTGAACTTTACCCATTTTTTTTTTAACTCCCTGATATTAGAGAAGCAGTCATCAGTAAAATGACCTGTTTGTGGGTGTGGTCAAATTGTTCACTGCCAGCCAACATAGAACATAGGCGGGAAATATGCAAATGTGTTACTCAGTGACGTGTAACCATCACAAAAGTGGGATTTGAATTACTAACGACTCGATTAGTCTGTAGAGAGTCGATTCCCTATTTTGGGAGACAGTAAGTTTATCATACACTTTCGGCTTTGCTGATCGTTTTATTACATTACATTTGTTACATTACACACTGCATGAAGGGCAATATTGGAAATGGCATAATGGGGCACTTTGAAGATGTTGCCCTATTCACCTTTGGTGTCTTCCCTTAAACAAAAACAGCAAACATGTGTCTTTTATTGAATGCATTGCTGCTGTAAGAACAGCTTACATCATCTGCTACTAAATATTAATGGTGTACCATAAATGTCCCTTATGTCACACTGGAGCTGATCAAGTTTCCTTGAATAAGGTTGCTTTAAAAAAATCATTTGGTTGCGTTTTAAGTGACCCTGCAATATTATGCCTCAATTGTTGCATAACCCTCCTTCTTCAGAATATCAGTGCGTTTTGATTGCTCTGATTGGAGAAGGGATGTAAAATAATACCACCAAGGATGTTCATCCAGCAAAGCTCTGTTCTTCATAGGCCACAAAGCCTCACGGCGAACGTAATTCACCTTTTAAGCATGAAGCTGACAATATAGATGACGCCACAGAGGTAGAAAGAGAGCCATTATTTACACCACGTCTCAGTCCTTGACATCTCTCATTCACTCCCAGCAACCACAGCTTTCAGCTGCCAAGGAGCCGACGGCTCGCTTGTCTCCTAGCAACCATCAGACCACATGATTGTCTCTCCTCTCAGCTCATCTCGTCGTAATGGGATTTGTGCTATATAATGACATTTGCGTTTTACTCCATGCAATACTTTGACCATTTTTGCCTCTTTCAGAAAAGAAGAGTTACTTTCAGAGTTACGTGTTCACTGTATAATAAGCTTGCACAAAATCTGTGTCTCTTGAAGAGGCAATAAACACTCCAGCCTGTCTCTGTGATTGAAATTCAAATCATTGTCTTGCACAACGTTCAGAAAAACGAGCCTCCTCTGGTTTACCGAGTGACACCTGGAAATCATAAATGCTAAATATCTTGAGATTCACAATCTTTCCCCTTGTCCTTATCCAGGTGATAACTTGTTGGAATATAAAAGGAAACAACAGACTGTGTCCTCAGGCTGCACATCTGCAGTCGCCTCTCTTGTCTTATTAAGTGTATCACTCATAGTGTAATGAGACAATCTATCATGACATCAGTCTCCTTATGCTCGATGGAGAGCTGCATTTGTCAGATTTCAGACTTCAGATGGGCCTTAAGCCTCATGGTGCTTGATCTGTCCTAATATACAACACAAAAATAATATGAGGCCAGGTGGCAATAACAACAACTAGGTCACTTTTCCCAAACAGGGTTCACTGTTGTGTCCCATTACAATTTAAAAGCATTTAAAAAGCACACATTTAATTTAATGTAATTTAATGTAATTTAATGTAATTTAATTTAATTTAATTTTTCAATTTTAATTTTTAAATGTAATTTTAAATGTAATGTTTTTTTTATTAGTAGTTATTAGATAACTTAAGATATTAGCTATTGGAACTATTATTGAACATAAAATGAACATGAAATTATTTAAATCATGAAAAATACAGTAAAATAGTCCAAATCCATTTGTTCTCCCATCAGCATGAAAATAATTTTAAACATCAAATGTCTAACATAACATTTTTTTAAACTTTACATTTACATTTGTAATTATTAATATTATTTTCATAAATAATTACATTTTCTACTAATTATTAATAAGGCCAATATTACCTATACCACTACTGATGCTTCGGTTAAATGGATTATTTGTATAATACAGATAAAATGTATAATTATAACCATTCAGAATTACAGTATAATTGAAGGCCAGGACTAAACAACAAATTATTATTATTTTCATTATCATCATCATCATCATCATCATTATTATTATTATTTAATTTGACATTTGTTGAAAGGAATTGAAAAATAGATGCTATTTTAATTGCATTTAGTATTTTTAATTAGCAAGTATTAATTACAGAATTTAATGTACTTTAATTCACATGCCTAAAAATAAATAAAAGTAATAAAATAAACACAAGTACTGAATTGTCATGTTTACCAGTTTGCTGTATTATGCTTGGTTACACTAAGATATGACAGTAAAGTGAAATGCGGTTGTCTGTTTTCCGTAGGGCAGGCACGTGCACACAGGAAGTGCCTCTTCAGGGCAGAGTGACGTCACTGGACCTCTGCCCCAACCACAGGCAGCTGCTCAGCTGCTCCAGGGATGACATCCTGCAGCTGGTTGACCTGAGAAAGAGTAACGACAGGGTGGCCTTCAGGTAGAAACACACACACACACACACACACACACAGAGGGGGTTAGCCACAGGTGGGGTTGTATTCTTAACAGCATCATACACAGAAATAGATTTTATAACTCTTGATGAGCAACAAAACATGCCTTTGGCAAGCAAATAAAACTCTGCC
The DNA here is from genome assembly GCF_003368295.1 of Carassius auratus. Classification (NCBI taxonomy): domain Eukaryota; kingdom Metazoa; phylum Chordata; class Actinopteri; order Cypriniformes; family Cyprinidae; genus Carassius; species Carassius auratus. Next base: position 20,026,574 of record NC_039257.1, on the reverse strand, counting down.
AGCTGGTCAGTAAGTTAATTAGGACCTGCAACATACATGTTTATGATAATATGACATTGAGTGATCCTCAAAACACATCTACTCAAACTATATTTAAATTATATGAATAAAAAGTGCTTATTTAATGTAATTATCATCTGCAGTAATTTGGGTAATTAATTAAGGATACACATGCTGAACATTTTTATTTCTAAAAAGTGGCAGTAAATTTCACACACACACACACACACACACACACACACCTTTAAACTTAGTAAATACACACAGACACCGTTTTTGTTAACTTATACAAGAAGTTTTTTTTTTTTTTTAAATTGAGAAACTAATTTGCAATAGGCTCACAGTGTTGATTAAAGTTCCAAGAGACAAACAAAATAACTTATCATTTAAATCATCCATATTCAATTCCCTGACACCAATGACAGAACGGCTCCCTTCAGTATTATTCTTTGTTTTAAGGCACCAAATGCAAAAACAGAGAAACCAGTTCTATAGACAGAACATGGCCCAAGGCATTTAAAAAGTGTGTTTATATAAATCTGTATGAGAACTCTGATTAGTTTTGTTGTTCATTTTACAAAACACTCACAAATGTTTTCTCTCTTTTTCTTGCTTGTTTCAGAGCGGAGGGATTCAAATGTGGAAGTGACAGCACCAAGGCCATCTTCAGGTGAGTGAAATCAAACAGGACACAGTGAGTCGTCGCTAGCCATCCATCAGTGTTGAGTTTGCAGACCACTGTCTGCGCAGTAATAGGACATGTCTGTGCTATGTCTCATTCGAGATGGCATGCTGTGTGATGCTTACAACCCCTGAAACGTTGGCATCTACACCAACCCTGTTTTGCAGTGCTGACTTTTCTTTTCTTAGTCTTTGGAGAGGTCATGTGAATGGAAAATCCAATTCTGATAGCTGGCAAGACGGATTTCATTTGTTACTCTTGTCAGTTTCTAGTTTCAGTGGGAATCACGTCTTGTTTTCTTTCGGGTAAAAGTCTGGATTATTCTCAGCATGCAGTTCCATGATAGTTTTGGGTGAAACTCACAAAACCTGTGCTGGTCATAATTAACCTCAAAATTAAGAAAATAAGACATGTTATTTATTTATTTACTTATTTTACATGAATGTGAAGCCAACCTTTTAGATAATTTGTATAGTGACATTTTCATTCATTAATCATTTCATTCATTTACATTCAATTAATTTTGGAGCTAGTAATTAGATTATTAATACATTTTTTAATTATTGGTGTTGCTGAGAAAAAAAATAAATCATTATGTTAAATTATTGTATTGTTTAGTTACATGACCATTCAATGGGACTGGCATATATATATATATATATATATATATATATATATATATATATATATATATATATATTATTATTATTATTATTATTTTTTTTTTTTTTTTTTTACGTCATCTCATGGTCAAGGAAGTTGCATTTATTTGAAATCATTTTCACCACCTTTAGTCCAGTCTTCTGTGTCACATGATCCTTCAGAGGTCATCTTATTTTGCCTTTTAGGCTTAATTTCATTGCCAAACTTGTTTGTTGTGTATGAATTTACAGAAAAGACTTATATAACAGCGTAAGATGCCGTATTAAAGAATCTGATAGATGCTTTTAATTTCTAGCTCTAGATGTGTTTTCAATACTCCTAGAGCCTTTGCAGTCTTTATATCCTCATGCGCAGTCTGACCCTGCAGTTCTTCTCAACATTGTTAGAAAGTAAATGCAACACATTCCTTGTGATGTGAGATGAGAAACCAGTCTTACAGATGAGTCTTTTTAGCACTTCCCTGCACAGGCATAAACCGTTTCCTTGGAGACAAGTGAGGCCAAGAACGCACTGTGGCTTTTTTTTCACGAATGGATCTTGCATGAGCACTTAAAAGAAGACAGAGAGTCACAAACAGGCATGTAATGGTTGCTTCATCATTCATCAACACCTTCGCTCTGCACTCTTGTGCCAGGCATATAACTCGGCATCTTCCCTCCTTGGCCAACACTTTTCTTTTAGACTGCACAGGTAGAAACAGCCCAATGTCATAGGATATTGTGAAGAAACTAATAGTCGAGCAGAGCATATTGAAGAATTTCTATTTCTATTGAAGAAAATTTGCTCACAATTCATTTCATTTTGTTATCTGGCAAAATATTTCTGGGGTCTGTACAATGCTATGTTTTTGAAAGATGTCTCTCATGCTCACTAACGGCTGCATTAATAAAAAATACAGTAAAACAGAAATATTGTGATTATAAAAAATTTTTTATAATAAAATAATTATGGGAAAAAAATATATATTTTTAAAATGTCATTTATTCCTGTTTAGAAAAAAATATGAATTTTCAGCATAATTACTCTAAGCTTCAGTGTCCCACGATCCTTCAGAAATTATTCTAATATACTGATTTTGTGCTCTGTATTTTCATGTTATTATCAACAGTTGTACTGCTTAAAGCTGCGGTAGGGAACTTTTGACGCTCTAGCGGTTAATAAACAGAACTGCTTGCGTCTTGCGGAAGAACATCGTAGCCAGAACTACTTCTCTCTGTTTATGTCTATGAAGAATCACAAAGGTACTGGGTTACTCCGCCGCGGTACCCCCGAAGCAATCTAAAATAGTCCGAATATAAACAATTATTAAAGGTGCACCCTAGTGATTCAGGACAAGCCAAAAACACGGTTTGGAAAATGGATTCATGGTGTACTCGCTTATTATGTTAATTTTTCTACATTTTGAACACAAACAAAGTTACGGACCGCAGCTCTGATTGGTTGTTTTTTACCGGGAGCGATGGAGTTTCTGCAAATGGCAATAGGACACTGGGAGGAGCCAGAGGAGCTTGATTTTTTCACAGATTATCTGTCTCATATTTTACTGTCAGGACATAATGACAGGTTTAATAAATATGTAAAAAATATTTTTTTTACAAAAGTTCCCTACAGCACCTTTAATGTTTTTGGTGAAAACCATTTTTATAGAAACAGCAATTATTTGAAATAGAAATCTTTTTTTAACAATGTGTAAGTCTTTGACTGTCAAGTTCAGTCAGTTTAATGCATAATTCCTGCATAATAATAAAAAAATACTTTTGCAGGGTAGTGTAGGACCAAACGGGAATTGCAACCATGTGAATATCACCGAAATAGGTGTCCAAGGAAATCAAACCCTAGACTCTGTAACAAACAAGTTTTTAGCCAGTCATAAAACCAACCAATGATCAATGCTCTTTGCCCGTTAATATTTTACTGCATTTGGGATTGCTGACAGTGGATTGGCTGACATGTCTTTGGAGCACAGGGTTTTTTAGAGAAGGCGTGTGGTTGAAGGGATAGTGTGATCTAATGTAGTCCAGCAGAAGTTAGCAAGACTGAAATCGCTTATAGTACCTTTTGAAGTCCATTGATTCATGTCAGATGCAGTATCGTGGAAAAGAGCAAAAACATTGAAAATTGTGTCCAGATGGTTATTGACTATAGTTTTTGTCTCTTGCTCTCTACATACTTCTAAGACGGCATGCTGTCTGAAATGGAGCCTCAACGGATTTGAAACACTTTACATTGGTTTCAGCTAATGCTCATTGAATCCATCCGCCATCTTATTGTCTTTTGTCATTGCACTTGTGGTATTTCGATCACACACTCTGTGAGATATACATTTGAATCCATGTCTAACTTGTACAAAGTAAGGTCTATAAAGGCAGCATAATTTCAGCATAAAAGAAAAAAAAATCTTCTTTAAAATGCAGTCTTGCAATCTCATTCACTTGGTTAAGGAACAGACTGAACAGATATGTCTTGTATAGCTTCCTGACATTTCAGTCAATTTTTTATCAGATCAATGGCCCGAGGGATCTATATGGCAAGAGAAAAACAGTTCCACAGAGTAATGTGTTTCAGTCTGTAGTCATCAGTCACAATGGACGGTTTTCTGTCTTTTTCAGTCCGGATGGCAGTTTCCTGGCAGCTGGCTCTGCAGACGGTGCCGTCTACATATGGAATGTGAACACAGGAAACCTGGAAAAACGGCTTCCTGACATGCACAGGTAACTCAGGGATGTCACCACAAACAACCAATCATTTCATTTCCTAACAATACTTGCATCCTACAAGCATTTCCTAAGTATCGTTAGCAAACTATGATTATGACCAACATAATTCAATCTTTCTGTGTTTTCCAAAACCATAGCTCCAACACACATTTGCAAACAGCATTCCAGAATTGTGTGGTGAGAACTACAACATAGTTTCTTGTTGTGACGTGGACTGGCTAATATGCAGTACAATCTATATACAGTATGTCATTCCACATTTCCATTCTGCATCTTTTAGTGTGTAAAGACGACAAAGAGTGGACGTGTGCGGCTTTGCTCTAGAACCCTACTCGAATGTATTACGGAGCCTGAAATTGAATCAAATATCTGAAAATAAAGTGAAACAATGGAGAACAAAGTTTTCCGTAGATGCCATGTTTAATATTTACAGCAATAATCTGACTCCACCACCATTGTGATGTCATTTACTACAATTCTAAATTACTAAATCAGCAACAAATTATTTAAATTTTGGGAAATAGTCATGACTAGCAAGTTAATTTCTCCAGTGAATCATTGTATCATGCATGGTTTGAATGTGTCCATTAGTTTAGTAAAGCTAGATGGATTTAAAAGTTTTATTGACAAAATTTGCGTATGGCAACAAGGCTTCTCAACCTTGATTTGATTGGCTATTTGTGTTGTTTTATCTATTATTATGTCAATTTATCATTGTTCATCGAAATTTCATTGGCACCTTCATTAATTTCATGCTGAATCAAAGTGTTTCTATGATCACAATAAAAGTTGCCCACGCAAATTTTGCTAAATTTTTGCTAATTTTAAAGTTTGTTATGTGAATTCACTCTTCTGACTGACAGCAAGCTGCTTGAAAAAGTACATAATGTTTAACATAATGTTTATAAACCATACATAATTAATTAAGTTGCTTAAACATTTAGAAACAAATCAGCATCATGCATGTATGTATAGTTTAATACAAAGTACTGAAAACCAATCACAAAGAGTACTTTATTCACTTAACCCTCTGGAGTCGACTAACGCGTATACGCGTTACGAGGCATTTTCTCCTGATAACCCCGAAAATAACTTAAATTACACTTTCAGACTTTGATAGTACAGATAAGATAATAACAACAAAACGTTGTTCATTTATAAAATAAGGATAACAAACGAGGTGTGCTGTCTGCAGCCTTTGTCTGCGCTGATCTTCATTTACAAACGCATCATTAAAATGAACTGTAACTCAGTGAATACTCAACAAAGAGACATGAGAGATATATCTATAGAAAGCCTGACATGTCTACTTTTAAACTAAACAAGTTTTCGGTGCTGCAGAAAACAAATATTCTATGATCAAGTAATGATGATGAAACTACGCCCTCGTGCTGAACGCTCTATTCAGATTCTAATGTTTCACTGAAGTGCGCGGCTTGAATACGCCAACGCAACAGAAGACAATGCAGTGAAACTGTTCTTCAAGTTTCTTTAATTTACTGTTTGCTTCGCGCCGAGAGGAATAAGACATAATTCACCCCAAAAAGATGTGATTTGAGATTTGGATTTCCTCAGAAAAAAAAAATAAAAAAATGAAGTGCTTTATTCAGCAGAGATAATAAACATGAGTAAGTCTCTTTATATATATATATATATATATATATATATATATATATATATATATATACTTGTACTAGTTTTCACAAAATGTGTAAACATTTTACTAGTTAGACTTTTTCCAAAATATAATTCCTGACTAAATGTATAATCAAGTGAAACATCATGAAGTTTCAATAACAATATACACTACTATACCATTCAAAAGCTTGATGTAAATAATATAAATGTAACAAATAAATGTAACTGTAACAAATGTAATAAACAATGCTGTTCTTTCAATTTACCCCCCCCCCCCAAAAAAAGCTGAAAAATATTCTCAGCTCTTTTCAAAATTAATAATAATAATAAATGTTTTTTGTAGAAAATCAGATTGTTAAAAGGATTTCTGAAGTATTGTGTGACTGAAAAAAATTCAACTTTGAAAGTCAGCTTTGATTGTTTCTAATGAACTGTTTAATTGCACTCGCAAGTGAATATTAAATTATGTTATGGGATAATTAAATATATTCTAAATAAACTACAAACATAAAATTACATTAATTAAAAAAAAAAATTTTTTCTCAAAACACAATCGTGTACATAAATGCTGCGCACATATTATTATAGCCCAGTTTGTGCTGATTACAGTGAGATTAGACTTTAGCCATTTAGATGTTTATAAGAAATGTACAAAACTTCTCCAGGCTCCAAAAATACCCTGAGATTCCAGATGGTTAAAAACACGAGATGCAGTGGGAAGGGTGGGAAGTCTCGAGACATGTTTTTAAAAGTTAAACTTACATTAATTTAACATGACTTCCTAAACACGCGGCTCTCTTGTGCGAGACGTAAGTTGACGGTGATAGATATCCCTATAGAAAATTTGATAAATATGAGTTCTGTGTGAATGTCTTGGTTTCAACGTAAACAACATCTTCTCCACATTGATGTTCTCTTTTTCTGCAGTATTTTGAATGAACAACGTAGCAGCGCTACAACCAGTGGGTTCAACTGGACATTTACAACGTAAATACAACTTGTGTGCCACTGATAAGGCTGCAACCTTTTTGCATTCAAACGTGGATTTTTATTTTAAATTCGACTAATGTTCAAAATTGAAATTAATGTTTTGACAGCCCTACATTACATTGCTACACTATTGACAATATTATATTTTTTTGCCCATGAAATTTCACCTAAATTTAGCAAATCTTTTACTCCTAGTTTTTTTGTTGTTGTTTTTTTTTTTACACAAAAGTTTCAAGTCAACGCAACATTTTGAATCAAAAGCTGAGAAAATCTGGGTTTTTTTTGTTATTGTTTTTGTTTAGTAAAGGATACAGAACGATGATTCAAAACGTAGATAGCTTCCATCATCACCTCCAAAACTTACACAGTCCTTAAACACTTTCATGTGTCAACATTTCATTCGTAACATTGGTAAAGTTTGGCAGTTTTGATTTAAATGCTGTATAATGCTTGATCATCGCTTTATTTTACATGTATGCGATCACTTGTTTTTGCTTCTTCGTCTTCGCTTATGTTTTATCTAGACATTCAGTACTTTTTCAGAAGATGTGTATTAGCGCCTACCATATAACAATAAAAATACAGAAAATGCAGTCAATTACATGGAAGTGTTGGGGCAAAGGAAGAATTAAGCAGCAAGCTACATTGTTACTTGCATTGTTAAATATACTATAAGTCACTCTCAAATAAGGGATAATATACAGTCAGCCATTATTATGTAAAAATTGTCATGATGCATATAAATGAACTCTAAATTGTGAAAGGTTTAAAGAGCGGGAAAGATATTAAGCAAATATTAACTTCAATTTCAATCTGTTCTTTGCACAAAGCTATATTTTAGTTTTTAATGTGGCTTCAGGATAATTAGAATACAGTATATTAATTATGGAGGTTTTTGTGTCAATAATTCCACTTTTCCCGAATGCATTTTTTGGGTGGGATGCTGTGAATTATCTCTTTAATTTTGTCTTTAAATTGAATTCTAAGATTCTGCAAAATTATTTTTGCAGAGCTTCAATAAGCGCTGTGGCCTGGTCGTTGTCTGGTGAATATGTGGTAAGCGTGGACAAGAGCCGTCGAGCTGTGCTCTGGAGCGATATCTGAGACCAGACACGGGCTGCCTTTTTCCATCTTATCAACTGAAGTCACTCCTGGAAATGCACTCAGGGATGTCATCAAAACACAACCTTGTTGGGAAAGCTCACACTCTGCACTCCGTCAGTAGCAGGATCCTTAGTATTTTGACAGTCTTTGTTGCTAAGAGGCTGTGTCATCCAAAACGCAGACAGATGTGCTAATGCTACAGGGGTCTGGCGACTGTTGAGCAGAGCTGTCTGGGTTTTGTTTTGAAACCTTGTTACAGATGAATTACCGATGCAGAATTTGCCAAAGCGTTTGTAGGCCTTCCTATTGCTTGACTTCGAACTATAATTGTCAGCAACTTGAAAATCTGAGATCTCTTGACGTACGCCAGATATTGCTGCCTGTGGGATTTGATATCAAAGGGAAACATGAACAAAATGGATTCAGCCTGTTTTAGGAACAAGACAACACATTTCTGAATACGTGGACACTCGACCCCAATGGATTCGCATGTCAGTCCTATTTTTAGAGACCAAAACACAGAACAAACACAAAATTGAATGCCTGGTAAAAGGCCATTGAATATTGTCACACAATGACAAAGATTCTTGAATGCAATATAAAACGAGATATACAGTAAATATTATACTTTCGTTCAAAACTGTGGGGTCAGTATGTTTTTATGAAATAATTGCTGATATTCAGTAGATCAGTGGTGACAGTAAAGACATTTACAGTGTAAAAAGATTTCTATTTTAAATAAATTCTGTTATTTAAAAAAATATATTTCCACAATAATATGAACTTGAAACTGTTTAAATTAATAATAAATATTTCTTAGCATGAGATCTCAAGGATCATGTGATGCCTAAGACTGGAGTAATTGGCTGCTGAAAATGTAGCTTTGATAATAAAATGCATTTAAAAATAAAATAGAAAACCATTCTGTTAAAGTGTAATACTATTTTACATATTACTTTTTTGCTGTTTTTTTTTTTTTTTTTAATCAAATAAGGTTTGATAGATTGCAGGCTTGGTGAGCAGAAAAGACTGACCCCAAACTTTTGAATGCTAGTGTATATATCTTAGCTGTCTTACACCACAGTGGAAATCTTGGGACCATTATGAGGTTTTATTGACTATTTCCATTCTATTCTGGTCCAGTCATTAAAGCAGACACTCCAATTATTGTGTTTGTTGATTTTTAAATTCACTCTAATTGTCATGCCAATGATTTCTAATAATGAAAATATATATTAAATTAGAAAAACAGCAATATAGAAGCATTTTCACTAATGGTCTGAGATTTTTAGATTTTAATCACTGCTTTAGTTCTATTGGACTGACTCCAGTAATTTATTATAAAAAGGGACTTGTGTTTTAAAAATGAATGAGAGGAAGCCTTGGCCTCCGCCACACTCTTTAGTGCTGCCATAGAGACCCAGTATGCTCACTGCTAAACTGCACTCAGATTAGCATTTAAAAGAGCCCCGTGTCTGATGAGAATCACAGCGCACCGCTCTGACTGACTTTGAAGACCCAAATTACTGCCATCAGAGATCACACAAGTCCAGCATAATGCACAGACCGCCATGTGATTCGATCTGCTGTGTTCATTTGCATGTTAATTGAAGGTTAGATGATGGAAAGTCTAATGCCCATCTTAAACTTCTCAGCTATTGGACTGAGTAGTTTTAATGTAGTGTCTAGAATATTTATCAACCTAAAACCATGAGCTAGTTGCTATGGTGAAGTACTGTGCCTCAGAAATTTCTAATCTTACTGTAGATCACTGCATTGTTACCAAGTAAAACTTAAAAGAACTCTGCCTTTCCAAATGTGGATCGTCCTCAAAGTAGCACAGTTATCAAGGGAACAGCGGTATATTTGTTAATTACACTCATTTCTTTTTTGCAAAAACTTAAGGACCAAAAGAGAGTTTTATTATCAAGTCAATTGTTTACATGCAAAATGAAAGACGGAGCAAAGAGTAATAAGTCTATGCTTATCTATGTTCGAACAGGCGCCTTCCATGAATAGAGTAAAAAATACTATGTCCTGAAATACCAAAACTTGTCATGACACAGTGACATCATACAAGTGATTACATTAAATAATCATACAAATTAGATACATTTTACATTTTATAAAATAAAATAAAAAATAAAGAATAATTTCAAAATGTGTCTCACTGTATAGCGGGATATTTGAGACAAAAATATTTGTTTGTAGTTGTGATTAGAGTGCATTTATTTATTAATTGTTATTATCATTATTTGATATTTGTTTCCTGCATTAACTCTAATAAATATTTGAGATGCTTTCAGTTTTGAAACTAACTGCTTTTCATTATGGGTCAATTGTTAGGTTAAAACCTTTGTGGAATTTGTGCCTAATGAAGTCATGGGACACCAAAGTGTATCCTATTTACGGAAAAGTGCCAATATGACACGGTTTAGCATTCATTTGAGAATTAAAAGTATTTTAGAGTTTTACACTTTTGTCAATATGGTCTGAAGTAATGATGCTTTGCTGTCATGTCATATTTTGTCTGGGTTTGAATTTCAGCATCATCTTGATGTTTAGATTTTAGAATCTTGATTTATTTATCTGATATATGATAAAAAACACTCAAATTTCAGGGATGCTTTTAAAATTAATAAAACCATTTTAAACCCACATGATGGCTGATTGATTTGCTTTATCCTAATCTGTATTGATTTATTGCTTTGGGAGTTTAGGACTGTAACGTGACACCACTTTAACCGATGTCATCGCTCATCTCACTCACAGCGTCTGCACAGTGACGGCGAGCTGAGAAATCTGCCCAGCGTTGGAGAATATCATCACCCCGCGCACACATCCAGAGAGGAGGGGAGATAGAGAGAGAGAGAGAGAGAGAGACGAGGAGAGGAAAACACAGCGGATGAGCTCTGCTAGATAGTGTGGATATCAAACAGAAGCTTCTTAAGCGTTAGGATTTTCCAAACAGTGTCTACTGTTCCTACATTCACTCCTGAAGGACTCCTAAAGCAGAGCAGCACAGGAAAGCAACCAGGAATCGCCGGCTTCTGCTTGTTTTCGTTCCGTTTGTCTGGAGTGGAGATGCTTCTGTAATTGGATTCACCTGGAAAGTGCTCAAACCGCGAGAAGAGCTGCTTAAGTGACAGCGGCTCTCTAACGCAGCATAGTAAATTCTCTTCATCTTTTTATTTTCCCCTCAGCTCCATCTCCCTCTCTTTTCTCGGCAGCCTCTCTCATCTTTTCCCACAGCAGAAGAGTATCTGTCGCACACTGATCCTCACGATGGGTGATAAAGGCACAAGGTAAGCCGTGTGTTTCAGAAGGATTCGCTGCTACAGGAGGACATCTTTCTTTTATTCTATAGCTTGTCATTTAACATAACAGTGGCTCAACGAAATCAGTATTGCATCACAGTTCACATTTATCCATTCTCAGAGCAAGTTTAGGGAGAGATGTCTGAGCTCTTTAACACCAGTTACGATGAGTTTACCTTTTAAATTGTATTAAGCTGTGTTCAATTGAAAACCCAGGTCAGGAAAGTGCATGGAGAGAGTGGGACTGGGACACAGCTGGATTTGAGGCTGGAATAAGCATATTTGCTGTGCATAATGGACCATTAGCTTTATAGATAGTTGCATTTTTTTATCCCTTCCTCTCTGTCAAGCCATCAGAAACCATTGCATGAGTGTATCCCATATGTTTCATCTGTTCTTCATTTGCTGGAGGCTTTAGAGGGTGGTGGAGGTATCACAGTGTCTTGGCATAGCGGCATTTCCATTGATATTTGACATTTCACACAAGAGCACATTTGAGCAGGACATTCAAAACTCTCGACAAGACTGCGAACCAGTCCTGCTTTATAATAACAATTCACTCTTCAAAATCATTTACATGCCTTTTTACTGGCACCTCGAAGAACCATTAACATCCATGGAAACTTTTCTTCACGCAGAAAGGTGGGAAAAAGTTGATCAGATTTAAATTTTTCTTTACATCAAGAACAATTATTATTTTTAACAAAATGAAATTCTCCAATGCAGAATGTCACAATAGCATATTCTGTGCACATGATGATTCACAATTTAAAGCATAATCACTCAGAGTCGCATGGAATGAAAGTCGCATAATGAAAATTTCATTCCGCTCGCTACTCCACTTCTCTCATCTAACAGACATCTGATTGTGAGTCTTTGACCATTCAGAATCAACAATAAACTCAAGCAAAATACAGTCTTTTTAAACAAAAGCACAGGCCTTTATGATAAAGAGAATGGGAACTTAGGAACATCTTGTAGAGGGTTTTACTGTGCTGACTGTCATAACTGATCTCAACAAATTGCTTGAGTGCTGAATGAATAATGACGAGACTAACACAATTTCATGGAAATTTGTAACTGGTGATTTGGTGGCCAATTTGTATGAATTCATATGATCTTGTTTGTTTTCTGTTTTCTTATTATCTGCTTTTTTACATTATTTTACACTGTATAAATTCACCATTTTCCCATTTTTTGTCCTTTTTTGACAGTAACAACCATAATGCACAGAATCGTTTCGGATCAGTCCCATCAGACTGACACTTGATCCGAAAAAAGGAACATATGTGACTGATATGATAGAGTATCAGATCGGTGCAGTAGTGTGATTCAGTGGAACAGCTGTTCTTGTTTACTTGCTACCAATTCTTTTAACATCTTCCAAAGATGCAATATGTGCATCTCGCAACAGTTGGAAACGACAGTGATTAGTCCTTTCTAGCAAGTGCTTATTGTAACAGATTAGGATTTCATAGTTATGACGTTAAATACCTGTAAACTAAACCCCAACAGATTGGTGCTTGGCATTTTGAGAAAGCACAGGCAGTTTTGTGTGCACTATGCTTTAGATTATCAGTGAAAGATCTGTTGACGAGCCATCTGAATCTGCTCATGACAAACTTTGCAAGAAGTGCATCTTCTATTGCTTTACATGGTCGTGTTACCTTGCATATATTCATTAAAATGACTTTTCTCTGTTATTATTTCTGTTTATACTGCGTCTTTATAAGATTTAACTAAGACAACATTATTAATAAGACATTCTGGTAATACTTTCCGTCAAAGTTTAATTACTTAATATTAGAAAAAATTTACAGGACTATGTACAGTCCTTACATTAAAACTGAGAAAGAAAGTAAAATATAGAAAATAAGTGAAAATAAGAGTTAATCACATATAGCACCCATTAACAAAAGTTATGTGGAGTCACCAATGTCCCTATATGTCACTTCTTTGAACCAGACACTGCAAATAAATAATGTCATGAAAGAATCAATTCTTCTTCTGCTCTTTAAACATTTCAGAAACATATAACCCACTTAAAATGAATGGACCTGAATGATCAACTGAACTCAGGCCTGACCGGCAATTGAAGTTTTGGTGTGATAAAGTTTTACAGTATCTGCAACTCATGCTTAAGTGTTTTTTGCAAGATAAAAATTCATTTTCCCCACTTAATCTAATTTACGATGGTATCAGGTTATCAGCACTGATGCGCTTTTTAAAATTCAGAGTTGATTTCTGAGTTTCCGATGCAGTAAGCAAGTTGAAATCTTTGTAGCCTTTAATGGTTTATTGTTACTTAAAGTGCTTTTTAGTTCAGAAGCCTAAAGTTTTTCTGTTCTACTATCTACTAGTATCTACTATACAGTGTTTTCAGGATGGGCATCCTATTTGTGCTGCCCACACTTATTATCTATTAAATATTCTATGTGATCCATTGTTCTTTTTGAATGATTTTTATGCTTCTTTAGCATCTTTGTGTGATTATTACTGAGCTCTTCCGCACCTTTTGAATTCTCCTGCCAATCTGAATCTCCCTGGATGCATATGACCACTTGAATAACAGTTTAGAAAGAGTTGTGCATGATACGTTAAGAGGCAGCTTTAAACAAATTAAATTTATATGGAATACAATAATAGATGGCATGTCTTTTAACCTATAATGCTTTTGTTTGTGTATTTTTTGACTGCTATATTGTACCAGTTGTGCATAAAGCTGCATTCCAGCCACCCCTAAACAAAGCTTACAAAGAGAAACCTTTACAGTGGGTTTAGAAATACATTTTCAGACATTTGTATCGCTAAAATAACAACCCCTCAGTTCAGTCAGTAATAAATTTGTGTGCAGTATTTTGTCACACTACAGTATCAGACAGGAAATGACAATCTGGCTGTGAACATTCTTCAGACACATCAGAATGACTGACACAAATGTATTATCAAATTTGACAAATTGCTGGATATATTCTATTGACCTTTTTACCTGCATGAAATGAGGAAGCCATTAGATTTGTCATACCCCAGGAAACATCAAGTTTGTGGTCTGTGCGCTTTTCCCTCAGCTGAGGTAGAAAAACACAAACATATATACACATGCACACTTGCTTCCAGAATTCAGATGTGTTTCATGTTGGTCACAAGCTACATTTTATTTATTTATATTACAATGGTAATGTATAGTGTAATTAATATTTGAAATTGAAAAAAAAAAAAAAAATGTTAAAACTGCCTTTTAGTAATTAACTGTACTATCAGTTATCATAAAGTTAAAACTGTATATTTAACAAGATGTGTAAATGTAGTCAAATATTTTAAATGTCGAAAATTGTTTTACTTATAATTTACAAGTAATATCTTAATAAGACAAACATATAGGGAACCATACAGCAACCTGTGTAAAATTTGCTAAAATGCAATGGGATTATTTATCTGTCTGTCCACCATAATTTTTAAAGGGTTCAGTGTTGTTTTTAGATGTCACCATTTTAAGGAATATTTCAGTAACTTTATTTTGTTAATTTTATTTTATTGTTTCTGCAATGGTGGAAAAAAATCATGCAACAATGGGGATGCAAAAAAAAATGTTAGAGACAATTAAACATTACTAATTACTAAATTAATTAAATAAGTTTAATATTGGAATTAAGTGATGTTTCATAAACAAATTTCGGGAGGAGCATGAACGGGTAACTAACACAGCCAGCCCAATCATTAGTGATTACACAGTTTACCAACAGCTCAAGAGAAAAATGCCTCCATCCTACCTTTGTTTTTCTCAGTTTTTCAATATTGTTACATCATTGTACAATTTTCACTGTCGGTTACAGTCGAGAAGGTCAAGACAAGGGAGGCAGTGCGAAGTGCCAAACAGTGTGAGACAGCTTCTTGTGGATTGATGTAGACCTGAAAACATTCCAGTCTCTTTTATCATGGACCATAGTCAGTCTGTATTTTTAGCAGTGGTGTAATGCAACAAAGTAAAAATACTTCTTTACAGTACTTAAGTATTTTTTGGAAGTATCTGTACTTTACTTGAGTTTTTATATTTCAGGCAACTTTTACTTTTACTCCACTAAACGCTAACACTTATATTCTAAACTCCGATAAATTTCCCCATAGTACAATAATTTTCCACTCAAGTCGAGTCAGGGGTGTGCGATAGATACAGCATCATCTGCAATAATATGTTAAGTGTTGTTGTAATGATATGCAATCTGACATTATTGATTCGGCTATATCACCAATTCACACAGAGAGTGAACGCACATTGATTTATTAGCCTATTAAAACTCAATATTCCAGGCATTCTAAATTGTGGATGGCAAAAAATGCTTCTGTATGCTTTTGATATTTATATATTTTCATGTAGGCCTAGTTAACTTAATCTATATCACGAAAAGAGTCTCGCGTCACTGAGCGATGGATCGGTGTTTACTTATTGAATGATTTTTTTTTTTTTTTAACAAATCTGTTGGATAAATGATTTAGTTATTCACTCATTAACATGGTCAAATGCTTTGTTTCTGAATGAATCAGCTGTTTGAATGAATCGGTTGAATTATTCACTTACGGTCACCTACTGGTGGTTTTAATTTCACATTTTGACTTTTTTCATGTTTTAAATTATTTCTAATGTCAAAATTCAACGTTTTATGTTAAAAACAGAGCATTAGCCTTTTTTATACATCTGTATCTGCAGTTTAAATGAATCCATGTCCCCTCTGAGATACATAAACTGTAACTACATGCTATTTCAGATGCAGATTCCAGAAATTATTTCTTATGTTGGAATGAAAGACACTAAGTACTGGATTAAGTGCTACTTATTCTTGCCCAAAATTACAAAATGGAAGAAATAGTAAAACTGAACACAATCTTGCTACTGTGTATGAACATTTATATACCTTTACTTTCAATACTTATGTACGTTAAAAATTGTATACATATATATATATATATATATATATATATATATATATATATATATATATATATACTTTTCGTACTTAAGTACAATAAATTTCACAAACTTTAATACTTTTACTCAATTAATATTCTAAACGGTGGCATAAACTTCTACTAAAGTCATTTTCTGGTGAGATATCTGTACTTTTACTTGAGTATGACTTTCAGGTACTAACACACCACTGATTTATATGGTAGTGTGCAAGTGTTTTCTACACTTTTCCCCTTGTGAACATGGATACTGATGTCCATATAGTCAGGAGAATGAGGACTTGCATGTGTAAGACCAACAGAAGCAAGCATGGCGGTCATGCTTAGCGTGCTAAACAGAGAGGGCCTGTCATCTATCCTTTCCGCTTCCTCCACACTCAACCCCCACCTGCCTCGATCCCACCCATGCTCTTTGTTCCTGTGCAGCACATCCTGTGTCTTCAGATGCTAGGGACTGGAGCCTGGGATAAAGAGGATGCAGTTGAACACAGATTTAACCTGTTCATAGACACAGTGGAAATGTGGAATGCATTTAGCAGATAAACATAAAGCTTGAGACTGAACTTTAAGCCAATGATTTAAATAATGGTCTTAGTTGTGAAAAATACAATCCACTCTACGAGTTGAACTGATATATTTTTGTTTCAAGGAGATTAATACTCTACTAATAGGACCGACACAGGACTTCTTAACAAGCTTAACCAACAATCTTCCATGGTTTGTCAGCTTTACCAGCTAAGTTTTGCAGGTCATCTGTATTAAAGTTATACACCTGTATTAACTATGATAAACATATTGTCTGCCCAGATCCAGCCCAGATGCGGTATGGTGATTTGGCTCACTTGTAGAGTGGCATGATGGCACTTTGGAAGACTGTTGATGTTTGCTAGATTTGGCCATCACAGAAAAAAAGAAGACAACTGAAAAAATAGACAAACAAAAACTCAAGAACTACTGACTTAAGCTACAGCCTTAAATGAATCCAGCTGAAGATAAAATACATAAAGTCTCTGAAGATCTCAGCAGAGGATAATTAAACAACTCCACAAACAGCTTTACCATCTTCACTTTTTACTAACCAGACTGACTTTATTTCTGATAGAGGTCTACAGAAGTTCTTATTGAGATTTAACAGGGTTTAAATCTAATGTTTGTTTAATTTTAAGTCACCATAATGGTGAATAGTGTTTCCATAAGTTGTGGTCTTAACTCTTATTATTAATCACTCGCCATTTATGATAGTGTGTTTTACACACTTGCAATACATGATAGTTTGCTGTTGATAGTTTCACAATTATTGTGTTCTGGTCTGATTTATTGAAGTTATTTGAATTCCCAAATGATTAATGCTTTCACGTTACATACCCTGTGCTACTGCAATTTGAGTTGCAACATCAGCTTGAAGAAATATTAAGAAAAGTGAGCAGCTCTTACACACACAGATATCAGCAATCAGCGCTTGAATCTCAGCAATGGTGACAAAATATTCAACTGATCGGATCAATTATGGACATCAGAAAACTTCTAAAAGACAGCAAAAAATAAAAAAAAATACATGAACCGAAGTAAGAATAAAAAATTATTTCAATTCAACTGCATAATTTATTCATGCTGTGATGCATGCTGGGAGTTTTGTACTATGGTACCCAGCTTACATTGCAACATTACACTTTTTCTTGTCACCATTGTTGAGGGTCACGTGTGTCAATTTATGATGACTTTGTGTGTTAGTTTAATATTTGTGTTTGTTTTTTTTCTTCTCTAAATATTTAACTGGTTCTGTAATACTTTTGATCTCATACTGTAGTTTTATACAGCAAATGTATTATTGGCATGATGGAATTGTTAGAATCAAATGTTAGTCAATCAAATGTTTAATTATGATGAGCCATCAATAGCTGACTATCATCACCTGATCCATTTTTTTAAGAGTATACTAATGCATTTTTTAAATTCGAATTTGAATAAATCAGTAATAATTTTGTTAATATACAATAAACCTGTGTATGTCCTCTAGAAATCATTGTGAATCCCACATGGTGAACCCCAGGTAGGAATGATGTTTTTTTCCCATATTCTTTAAGATAGTGCTTTTTTTAAGTTAACCTTGATAGGTCATATTATACTAAGATCCTAATGATGTGTTACCAGCTAGTGGCCAATGTTGGAGTGACCAGGATAGCTTATTTACAGTCCTTACATTAAAACTGAGAAAGAAATAAAAAGAAAGAAAATAAGTTAATCACATACTATGTACAAATGGAAGACCCATGCACCCATTAACAAAAGATATGTGGAGTCACCACTGTCCCTATATGTCACTCCTTTGACCGTTAGAACCAGACACTGCAAACGAATCTTCATGAAAAAAATAAATTCTAATTCTGCTCTTTAAATGTTTCAGTTTTAATTTGCTGAAAATTAATGGACTTAAATTCATGTTTAGCCCTCTTTAACTTTTGAACTGTCACCCTATTAAACTAAGCCTGTTCTCATTTTGTCTTGTTTGTTACTATAAATGTGTTTGATAAGCACAACAGCCAGTGAAGACAAACTAATTGTAATAAGAGTTATGAGCACAATTAATGAAAACACTAATCACCATTATGATGACTTCAAATGAAACAAATGTTAGATTTAAACACCTTTTAATTCTCAATAACAAAATCTGTAGAACTCTAACAGAAATAAAGTCAGTCTGGTTATATGTGAAGCTGGTGATGCTGTTTAATCCTCCTCTGCTGAGATTTTCAGAGATTTACTGTATTTAATCTTCAGATGAATTCATCTAGGGCTGTGGCTTAAATCAGCTGTAGTTTTTGAGTTTCTGTTTGTCTCTTTTTTTGTATCCTGTTCTCTTCTTTTCTTCAGTGATTTTGCTTGGTAACAAACTTAGACAAGCTGAGAGGACCTTATAAATAATACATGAATTCGTTTTTGCTCAGAAAATGTCCAGTGTGGTTTATTTCCTTGCTCTTGGCTGATATGTGGCATTGCTATGGCTTGCTTTTGGCCCAGATCTGGCAAACAGGAGTGGTCTGTCCAAGTGCCATCATTTTACTTTAAATGTGGACCAGATCATCATTCCATCATGTGCCTATTTATATGTTGCTATCTGGGAAGCAAGAGCAAAGAAATCTCTATATTAGGCTAGCAATTCTCACTATTACCTAACTATTAACTATGACCTTTGCCTCAATAAACTCCAAATTCCCTTACTGCTCAGTAAAGTATTTGAGGTAAGATTAAGGGATCTAAAATATGTTCATGCAGAATAGGGCATTAATAAATGCTTTAAAAGTACTAATTAACAGCATATATGCTAGAAATATGCATGCTACTAAGCTGAGTTAATAGTAAAAATTTGTCTCTAAATTAAATTACCTATGCACTTTTTTTAGGCTTGGTATGTCATAACAAGACCACCCAGCTAGATTTTTTTTGTTCTAAAAATATTCTAATAACATTACCATTGTTCTAACAAAGTTTTTAGCAGGTAGTTTTATTTTTGTTCCCAGAACATTCTCTCAAAAGATAGGATAACGTTCTTTAAAAATATTCTAAAAATGTTTACTAATAACATTCTTATAACATTATCCCCTAACATTCTAATTAAGATTTAAGCAGAGGTTTAGATGTTGATTTTTGTTTCAAAGTAATAGTTTGGTCTGATGTCACCATAATGGTGGTAAGTGTTGGCTTTAGTTGTGCAATTTGCCACTTGACTTATCAGTGTTGTTTTAACTGCTATAATCTTTATTATGGCAAAAACAGCAAAAGGACATGTGCATGATTCTGATTGTTTGCTGAATAATTAAGACATCACCACATGTGTGGTCTGGTTACATGGTTTCAATCAATCGAATGTATGGTGATAGTTGAGTATTACTTATTAAAGTGACTCAATGGGTTAACAGCCTGAGACCCAGCTGAATATAATGCATTTAATTTCAAGAATTCAAAAAAAAAAAATCTTTGTCACACAAACATCAATATTCAGTGTGACTCTCAACAATGGTGACATGCTTCATGCAGCAATGTATTTTGGGTATGTCATACAAAACTCATCCATGGCAAACAGAATGCATGAAGCATGTCACCAATGTTGAAATTCATACACTAATTCTTGAGGTTTAGTGTTACAGAGAGGTTCATGAACAAAGTAACTTAAAAAGAATAGACAAAAATATATATGGTATAAATCTGCAGGATCCTATGCATTGCAGCACATTTGCTATAGTCACTAATAGTAAAGTAATAGCATAGACTAGTCTCAAGATAAAACCAGTTGAACAGATCATTACAGATGTCACCTGATGATTTGTTTAATGATAATAAATATTGTTAAAGCAGTTAAACAAAAAGTAACACTGAAAAGAGTCATACTGTCTAAGTACTGATTATTTTCAATAAACCATCAGCACCTCTGTTAATCTCTATAAGAACTTTTTACATTTATGACAGAAATAAAGTCAATCTTGTTTATAATAAGTGAAATTGGTAA
This sequence comes from Carassius auratus, assembly GCF_003368295.1. NCBI lineage: Eukaryota > Metazoa > Chordata > Actinopteri > Cypriniformes > Cyprinidae > Carassius > Carassius auratus. The sequence continues at coordinate 20,005,997 of NC_039257.1, read as the reverse complement.
TACTGTTTTTGGAGTTATTTACGCTGAAGTTTGACAAAGGTTGGGTTTTCACTTTCAACCAACATTTGACTTCTGAGCCCCATCTAGTGTGATGGGAGGCTTTATAAGAACTAAAATAAAACTTGCCGCTGAAAACATTCCTAGAACATGAAAAATTTCTAGCTGGGCAGTCTCCTGACTGTAGCTATCCAACTTATTTTTAATGTGTGTTATGTGTTGCTTGAATGTTTAAGGGTTTCAGGTGTTATTCACACAAAAACTATTATGTATGCTAATTGCAAAATGATATTTCTTATTAAATACATTTATTATTTAAATCACTGGTTTTGTAGCACAAATAGTTTTACAGTTTACTGCACATAGTTTTTGTTCTTGTTACTCATAGCAGCTAACTAATCAGCTGAATTTTCAGGAGCCAATTACTCCAGTCTTCAGTGTCAAATAAAATTTCAGAAATAATTTTAATATGCTGATTTAGTATGTTGGGACACACCTGTTACTTATTGAATTCAGCTGTTTTAATTAGACCCATTGCCACAGGTATAAAAACTAAGCACCTAGCCATGCGATCTGTATTAACAAATATTTGTGAAAAAATGGGTCATTCTGAAGAACTCCGTAAACTCAAATGTGGTAATATAACAGGATGCCTCCATTACAGTAAGTTATTTCATGGAATTTCATTCCTGCTAGATATTCCACAGTCAACTGTAAGTGGTACTATTGGTAACTAAAAGTGTTTAGTGACAGCACCAAATCGAAGCCACAAAGCGTTTGCTGATTCAATACAGTAGATGAAGAGTTCCAAATTTTCCCTGCCATATATATCCACACAAAAACTGTGCAGAGGAAGCTTAATGGAATTAGTTGCAGTGGCTGAGCAGCAGTATGCAAGCCTCACATCACCAAATACAATGCTAATCACTGCATGATTTTAGCCCCGATTTTCACTGCTGACAGTTTTGTGGAAATAGCAGGCAAATCTTGACCTGTCAGCAATTTGAAGTCATACAACGTGAAATCTATTTTGTTTTGAAATGACATCGGCAAGGACCTACAGCCAATGAGAGAGCATGACAAAGGTGAGGGAAAGTTCAGTGGGAGCCAGGACATGTAATCTGTCTGCACCCGGACATCAGCAAGAAACCATTCCCTTCTTTTTCTTTCTTTAATTATTTACAATTGTTTTTTTAAATTCACAAGGTCACATATAATAAACAGTACAGGTTATGCATATTTGGCATGCTTTCTAAGTGAAGAGAAATTCGTCTAAGGGCTAATTTTGGCCTGAAAACCCAGAGTACCCCAAAAAAGCAACAGAGAAAAAGGACAGCCGCCTAATGAATACCCCCCTGCCAAAAAGGTGGGAAGATGGGCCCCAATAGATGACAGATGAGGAGCAGCTTGATTTGAGAGGGATTAGAAGGGCTCACACCGGTTCTTGTTGAGAGCAGCTCACAGCGCGGGATGGTTGAGCACTACTGGTTGATGACAGTGTGGACGAGGCTCGAATCGACTGATTGGGAAGATCCACGTAGCTTCAACGGGAGCAACTCACGGCATCAGATGAGATGAAAGTTGTACAGCCAAGAGGCGCTCACAGCATCCAACGGAAGTTCAACACTCACAGCATCGGACATGTAAGCCTCACTAGGAGATGGACAGAAAAGCCATAGTTTTCCTGACTGGGAGGCTTTCGCAGCATCCGAAGGAAGTTCAGTAATCACGGCATCAGACGGGGAGGCCTCACCAGTAGACGGATGGACAAGCCAAGGTTGTGCAACTGGAAGGCACTCTCAGCATCCAACGGGAGTTCAATACTCACAAACAATCAATTTGAATTGTCTAGAAGAGTAGATGCTACAAATTATTTAGCATAATTGTTTGACAAATACAGTAAGCTGCTTCTGATAACACATCAGAAAATCTTGGTGTTGCTTTGCATCCAAAAGTTAAGCATATGACAAAATATAATTATTTTAGCCATCATACTCCAAATAAGTGCCATGAATCTGGATGGAGAGACAAAGCTTTGAAAGTGGAGGCTAAGACCCATGATTTTATCATATTTATTGTATGATCAATGTCCTACTACTGAGAGGATTTATCAAGAGGAATCAGGGTGTTTATGCTTGAAAAAAGGGAGTTATGAGGAGGTGACAGATCGATTAAAATGTGTTTTTTACCCAATAATTTCCTAGTAGTCACTCCAGTGGGCTGATGTGAAAACTGAGAAGGCAGAGCATCGAAAGGCATGATCATGAACCCTCGCATAATTCACGCCGCCAATGGGGTTAAAGCTGAACAGATTATTTATGTGAAACGGCTGAACGTAATGGAAAAAATGGCAACCTTTGATTTCCAAATTCAAGGATTTACAATTGCTGTAGCATTTGTCGTAAAGAAGTGGACAAAAAACAAAGACTAAGTGGACATTTTAATTGATTGTGGTTTAGCCAAAGAAGGATTAGATTGCACAGTGACATGTAAAATGATCGTTGGGCCATTGGTGGCCTCTGTAGGTTTTTTATATGATGCATAATGTACATTATATTGTTTATATTACATTAAGTTTTGTTCCACAGAACCATATTGCTACTTGCATTTGATACTTTATTTGAACCAATTATTATGGCCTCATTGCTATTCTATATGTATTTTAGGTCATTTTAAAGGCTATTGTTTGATTAACCCTATTTTTACTACCATACAAATAAATTATAATTATCTGATTAATTATCAGAAAAATCATCCAAAACTCTGTTACCAAATTAATCGTTAGCGACGGGCCTAAGATAATGGGTCTATGTCCTCACCTGCCAGGATCTGTGCTCAGATGTTGCGAGCCACTGGAAGTGGCACCGAGGCAACATCATTTGTTTAGATGGACAGTGATGTTGCAATGAAAAGGTAATATTGTGATTTTAAATGAAGCAAAGAGCTTTGCGGGAGAGGAGGAGGGGCTGTGATTGTCAGGAGAGGCAGCCTCATGCTTAATATCTGCCTCTGGGGCTTGAGGTGGGAAACTGTGAGAAGCATTAGATAAAAAATGGTGGAAAAAGAAAGAGATGTGATGGTCTGTGTTGTGAACAGAGGCAGCCTATCACTAGTGTCAGCCACCGGAAGGCCACTGAAAAGGAAAAAGGGGTAATTAGTAGTGGGAGGAAAAAAACATGTGGAAGATGTGTGGGCCTGTGTTTTAAGCGGAGGCAGCCAACGGTTTCTTCGCCTGCTGTAACTGTAGGCCACAGGACAGGAGTCCTAAAGAACCTATGTAGCCTGCACTACTAGAGTAGGGCAGCCTCACACTAATGTTTGCTACAGGAGCTGGAGGGTACTGCAAAGAAAAATGGTTATTAGTGGCATGAGGGAGTGGAAGAGATGTGCAAGCTTGTGTTGCAAACGGAGGCAGCCTCACGTTTTCTTCAGCTGCTATAGCTGTAGCCCACAGGAAGGGGGTGGGGTTTGTGACGTCCTATAGTCCATGTACAGTGTTGCCAACTTTGTGACTTTGTCGCTAGATTTGGTGACTTATTAGACCCCCAGGCGACTTTTTTCCAAAAATGCATTTTGCTAAAAATCTAGTGACTTCTTGGACAAACTTTAGCGAGTCTCTGTGACTTGCTGGTACTGCTGCATGAGCACAAGGTATTGATTTCCCAGTGTGCACACCTCTCTCTCTCTCTGCATCTGCTCTGTTCAGCAGAAACAGTAAATTATTTCAATTTAAATCTGGTTTTAGATACTTTCTATTGAAGAAGTAAGCACAATGCCTGTATAGCCTACACTGCTAGCGGAGGCAGGTTTGTGAAACTTGACAGGAAATGCTGAAATGCCTAGATAGCCTGCGGTGTTGCCAGTTTAGCAATTTTGTTGCCAGATTTAGCAACTTCTTGGATTACCCTAGCAACTTGTTTTCCAAAGCATATAGCAACAAATGTAGCTATTTAAAAATGTATGCCACAACATCTATCACTGTTTACACTCCGATCAATGCATGTAAACAAACAAACAGTGCAATTCTACATTTATTTACATATTTGTTACCTTACCTTAGGTTTTATTCTTCTGTTAAATTCCATATAATGGCACACACAGCACCTAAGCATTGCATCTGCCACAACTTTAATGTGGTAATGTGGCTGTCGCACATAGCGGTTGCAGTTGCACGTAGACGTGACAGGTTGAGTAGCAGGTGCACTTGGTGTTAGCAGGTCGAGTGGCAAGTAAATTTGGCGTTGGCAGGTTGAGTGGCAGCTGCCACAGGCAGGCGCACATAGCGGTAGCAGGGTTAGTGACAGGCATATTTGGTGGTGACAGGTCCGGTTCCAGGCACATTTGGCGGTAGCAGGTTGAGTGGCAGCTGCAACCTGCAACGCAAATATTTTTATTATAAATTAATAATATAAATTAAGCAGCTTTTGCCTCAGGCTTAAATTTGATTCACTTTCCGATCGGGGGAATTGTTGGCATGGTTGAATGATACGTGGATGCTGGGGAAGTTTGGAAGTGACTCCAGAGGAGGCAAGGTTAAGCCGCGGCATCATGGAGAGTTAATTATTTGAACGTGCTCCTCCTGAATTTCAATAGTGTACAGACAAAATGGATTGCAAGCTTTTTGTTGGCTACTGCTTTTGACAGGAATAAATCCATTGTTTCATGTATTCCATACGTTATTTTCCATATCAATTCTCTGTGTTTGGATGTGAAATGGTTTGCAGACAAGTATTTTGTCTGTGATTTCTTCCTATTGAAAATGTATGTGTGATGAGGCTACAAAGGTGTTTGATTGCTCTTGACTACGCCACTCCAATTATACTTGGGTAGGAGATCCCCAATCACTCAAGGGTTTCCCCGCTCGGCTATCCAATTAAATGAATAAGCTTAAGGCCAAACTGCTATGAGAATTAAAACATCACTTTTATTAAATACATGGATTCTGGTCTCATTTGATTTCCTTCACAAGCTAACCACATTTAGTAATACAGGATGTCAGTACACTAGATTATGTTGGGTAACAATACCTCAAAAAGAAAATATACACAAAAAATAAATAAATACAATAAACCCCAAAAGAAATTACAAACTTTCTGCACCGCACACTACGTGCACAAAAACACACTCAAACTCGTTCCACACCACACTGGTGTATAAATCAAAATGAGTATCTTCCCCTCATAGTTACTCTATTAAGAGCTGTTGAAACTGACTTAGCTTGAAGTTCACAAAATAAACCATAAAGAAAATACAACGGATTAATTCTGGGCCAAAAAAAACAAAAACAAACAAAATCACAAATAAATAGAAAACCGATTACAATACCATAACCCTATAAAGAAACAAAAAAACACAAAGGTAGGGAAAAACAGTGGTCATTTACACTGGATGGATCAAATTCTATAAAGGAAAAACAATAAGGCAAAAACAAATTCTTATTAAAACATACAAGTATTATCTCTAGACATAACATTAGGCCCGTACATCTATTACAAAATCAATCAATGTTAAACTATGCTAGCTATTCCAGAGTTACATGAATAAATAGATACCTTATTTCAGACACCACAGGAAGTACAACCGTCGTTAATATCCACTGCTCATCTCGTTCAGCAGCCAATATAAGGGCCTTTAAGGAAACTTCTCTAAAAAGTATTTATTTATTTTAATACATACAAAAAGGTATTTCACCGCTCATTTCGGACAATAAAACAACCTGCTTTTAAAAAAAAGGGCAAACACTCACGTGCAGTGTACTGCAATGGTAACCCAGTGTCCACCACTCATCCAGTCAAACCTTCTCAGCATTAAGGTATTTAGAACACACGTCTAAACAAACCAACTACATAAATACAATGAATTGATCAAACACCCCATGCCCAATTAAAACAACACTAAAACCCAAAATCACCGGCTCTTGGTCAACACGTCAAACCAATCACAAAACATCACAAGTGAGCATTAAAACACTATTCTTAAGACCATAACCTCTCTTAAATAAACCTACCAGAGCTTGTTCTTCCAGCGACCAACCATGCCAAACAATTCAAACACTGCAGCCATTCCAACCAACAGGAAGTGACATTTAAAGGGAACTTACACCCTATACTGATACCCTCAGTAGCGCCCACTACTGACCTGGCTAAATACACCCCTGCTTTAATAATCACCGTCCCGGTGAACCACCCAAAGGGTAATCCCTACTGCCAAGGCCTAAAGGTGGCAGTGAGGGAACTAACTTCTGCAAAAACACTAGACCCATTCTGTGCCACAGACTGGGGAAGATTAAAATGATTTGGATGTTGGCCTGCCGTCCTACGAGTGGAGCGTCTAATGGGGGGACACATCTCCTCTGGCTGACCGACTGACTGGTCTACAGGGTACTCTACCGTAATATCTACATTACTCACTAGATCAGACTCCTGCTCATGTTCAATGGTATGAAACTGTACTCTCATGGGTTCTCTTATACTTCTTCTAGGGGAATGGTCCCTTGAAGATTGTGCCAAGCTACCACGATGGTCTAATAGCTGGGGGCTAGAAACAACTTGGGCACCTGCTCTTGTATAGACAACAGCCACTTGTGGCTGACTTTTTACTTCTGGTTCCTCAGTACTCGTATCTCTATATGGACTAACAGTGGAAGATGAAACACTCCTAGTGGGTGAAGCAGACCTCTCTGCGCCTCGGGGAATCAACTTAAGCTCTGAACGATGCATTATTTTAATAGGGGCGCCTTTTCCCTGTGGTCTTATTCTATACAAAGTCCCCACTTCATCAGTGCAAGTTACAATTTCGAACACCGTAGAACTCCAGATATCCTGGATCTTGTGACGGCCATGAAAATGGTTTCTACAGTGTACTAACGTGCCAGGGGGCAGTATAGATATGGACTCAGGAAACGCAGCCCTACGGCGCTCGGCTGCAGACTCTAAGTGGCTACGGGCACTGGCATAAACGGAAGACAAATACTCCTGATGCTGAACAACCCAGTCTGAAGGGGTACGCTCTTCTAGTTCATCATTACGGCCTAGCAGATGGTCGACAGGCAATTTCGGCTTCTGTCCAAACATCAGTTCATAAGGGGAGTGTTGAGTCGATTGGTGCACAGTGGTATTATATGCAAAGAGGAGCTGGGACAACAGCTGCGGCCACTTCCGTTTCTGTTCCGAGGGCAAGGTACGAAGCAAATCATGCAATGTCCTATTAAATCTTTCGCATTGGCCATTACCCTCAGGGTGGTATGGGGTCGTTCTACTTTTAGTAACACCATAAAGGTCACACAAGCGCCTCAACAATTCCCCCTCAAAACTACGCCCCTGGTCAGAGTGAATCCTTGCTGGCACCCCATACACATAAAACCATTTCTCTGTCAGGATCTTAGCTACAGTACTCGCCCTTTGATCAGGTGTGGCGTAAGCTTGGGTAAACTTGGAAAAGACATCTGTTACGACAAGGACATTTTCCTGCCCGTTACTCGCTCTGTCCAACACTGTAAAATCAATTGCAATGATTTCTAATGGTCTTCTAGCTAACAAGCTTCCCAAATATGTTCTTACCTTGGGTTGTGAAGCCTTGGCCACAGTACAACGTTCACACTCAGTGCACCATTTCTTTACATCTTGCCACATGTTAGGCCAATAACACCTCTGACGTATGAGGTCTGTGGTGCGCTCGACCCCCTGGTGGCCATGGTTGTCATGGAGGCTAGTAAGCACCTCTACTTGAAGCCCCTTAGGCAGTAATAATTGCCACACCAACTCTTTTTTAGGAGGAACCTGAACTGTTCTATACAACACCCCATCTAATTCTCGCAACCTGGGCCACTGGTTTACCAACTGTCGAACATCCCTTGGCATATTCTTCAACTGAGCAACTACTGGACGCTGCCCTTGCAACCAAAATTGCATAAAGGTCTTAATACATGGATCTGCAGCCTGCAATGCTCTCAGATCAGCCTTACTCCGGGCAGGAACAGCATCCACTGTTGATGATTCCACCACCTGGGGGCTCAATCCAGACCGTTTCTCCTGCATTACAATTGATTTGGGGACTGTAATACCTGATAATGCCATTTCAGAGTGATCAACAGAGGGCAAAGGCAGCCTGGAAAGTGCATCTGCATTGCAGTTTGCACTGCCAGGTCGATATTTGATCTCATAGTTAAATAGTGCAAGCTGGGAAACCCAGCGATGTTCAACCGCCCCCAATTTTGCAGAGTCAATGTAACGCAAAGGGTTGTTATCAGTGTAGACAGTCACCTTACTACCGAGAAGATATTCTCTAAACTTTTCTGTCATTGCCCACTTAAGGGCCAGGAGCTCCAACTTCATTGCACTGTAGTTAGTCATGTTCCTCTCACTTGGCCGAAGCCCACGACTAGCAAAAGCAATAGGTCTCCGTAGCCCCCCCTGGTCTTGTGACAACACTGCCCCCAATCCTAAATGACTTGCGTCGGTCTCCAGGATAAAAGGAAGGGTAAAATCAGCATACCCCAAGACAGGAGCTTGAATGAGTCGTTCCTTTAAGTCAATAAATGACTGTTCACATACGTCATTCCAGTATTGTGCAAAGGAACCCTGCTTAATGGATATGACACGCTTTCGAGAACCCTGTAGCGCACCAACTAACTTATGCAGGGGAGCAGCTAGTCCAGCAAACCCTTCCACAAACCGACGATAATATGAGGCGAACCCGAGAAATGACCGCAACTCCTTGACAGAGTTAGGTCTACCCCATTCAACAACAGCCTGGATCTTACCTGGGTCAGTTGACACCCCAGCCGCAGATATCACATGACCCAGATAGCCAACCTCGGTCTGGAAAAATTGGCACTTTTTTAGTTTTACCTTCAAATTCTGGGTTTGAAGCCGACTCAATACCATCTCCAACCGTTCAAGATGTTGATCAAAAGTACTGGAGAAAATTACAATATCGTCCAGATATAATAAAAGGGCATGGAGGCTCTGATCCCCAAAAATACGTTCCATAAGCCGTTGGAAGGTGCTGGGCGCATTGCACAGCCCAAAGGGCATACGGTTGAACTCAAATAGCCCAAAGGGGGTGCAAAACGCTGTCTTTTCCCTATCGTGATGGGCTACAGAAACCTGATTATAACCGCTTGCCAGATCTAATGTACTAAACAACTTAGCCCCACTAAGCGCATCTAGTGTCTCCTCTATTCGAGGCAAAGGAAAGGCATCCTTACGGGTTTTGGCATTGAGTTGACGATAGTCTACACATAAACGAATAGAACCATCCTTTTTCTGGACCACAACTATAGGCGAAGCATATGGACTACAACTGGGCTTAACTATATTCTGTTCAACCAGCTCTCGAATATGAGTCTTAACCAGATCATATTGAGAAGGTGGCAGACGACGGTATCGCTGACGCACTGGTACATCATCTAATAGCGGGATAGTATGCTGGAGTAAGTCAGTACAACCCAAGTCTCTGTCACTCTTACTAAATACATTGGCATATTTCTCCAGTAATGACTGGGCTCGTTGATGTTCTTGAAAAGACAACGTAGGCCAAGTGAGCTGGGAAAGATCAACATTTGGGCTACTCTCTACCCCAACTGACTGGATAAACGCTACTGCCTCAGAATCATCATTTTGTTCTTGGAACTGGACAGAAGATGTTAAAACAGGTGACTGAACAATATGTAATTCTCCAAGTACAGTCTTTGGCCAAAGCCAACGATCCTGATTCCCCACGTTAATGACTGGCACCTTCACTACCCCACAGGCAACAGATAAACAGGCAGATGGAACAAGGAGATCCCCAGGCAACCGTCCTTCTACAAATGATACCGGTTCCAAGAAACAAGTATTAAAGGTAGCCCCCAACCCTTGATGGCAAGTTGCTGGAACCAATTTCATGGCGCCTGCTGGTACTCTCACGGCTGGGCCCTTCTGAACTCGAGCTGGACCCACATACCCAGTCTCTAAGGCATGTTCCCAAAGTTGGCACTCAGAAAAAGCCCTCTGCCATACGTTCCCTGCATGTTTGATAGGTGGAGAGTTAAATAACCTAGTCCCATGCTCCAAAAACAGTTCTTGATAACAACTGCTAATAACATTCATTCCCAGCAGGCCAGGAACCTGTTCTCGCTTTAACTGGATAGCAGGATCAGCTGAATTTTTCACTACTAAAATGCCCATCTTGGGCAGAACCTTTCCAAGTATGTCTATAGTAGTCTCTAAATACCCCAAATAAGGGATATCAAGGCCGTTGGCTGCTTTGAGCTTAAGCCATTGGCAAGGTTGCAACTGAAACTGGGAATGTGGTTGCAAATACTGCTCAAAAAATTGTTGGGTGATCGTAGTCACCATAGATCCTGTATCCAGCAAACATGCCACAGTTACCCCACCAATAGAAATGTCTACAACTGGACATCTACCTAGGAGTTGAAACTCCTCCACAGGAGAAATGCCCAAGGATTCCCCACCCGACACATGGGCCATGCTGTCGGGGGGCATTAGTTTTCCGATGGCTGATTAGCAGATCTAGGCCCTGCAGCTACCCTCTGTGCTGTACCAAGTTCGGCTTTACAAAATCTCGCAATATGACCAGGTTGATTACAGCGCAAGCAGATAGGTCTACCATCTGAATGATAACGATACTGGGGGCTACGAGCACCACCCCTCAAGGTAGCGGGAGCTGGTGGTAGAAACGATCCTGGAGCAGCATGGGGAACAGAGGACTCTAAACGCTTCAGGATATGATCCAACTGCAACTGCTGTTGGCGAAGACTTTCTTTAACTTCCGTCAATTCATCTGGGGGTTTACCAAGAACGGCATTAGAATGGGCTGAGAGTTCTGTAATATTAGCAATATTACAAGACTGGGCACGAGGCCGCTGTACACAAGGGTTGTCACCCTCCTCTACCCAACACAAGGCTTCCTGTCGAGCATCTAGAAAACTCAAGGTAGGATCCAGCCTAACATGACGACGTAGTTCACGATGAAGCATGCTATCTCTCACAAATTCTATAAATTGATCTCGTAAAACAGTGTCTGGGTTAGCAAAACATGCAGGATCCTTACGTTTAATCACATCCATGAGGGACATAAGAGCATGAGAATACTCTCTCAATGATTCACCTTCTAGTTGCCGTCGCTGGAAGAACTGCTTCTGAAGACTAATATAAGACTGAGAACACCCATAAACACTGGCTAATATATTAAATATTTTATCAGGGTCATCTCGTTCAGAAACTGGACGGAACCTAACCTCTGTCCTAGCTTCACCATCCAGCAAATCAAAAATGGCCAAAACCTGCTCAGAACGTAGCATTGGACGCATAGACAGATGACGTTGGGCCTCCTCAACCCAATCCTCTACAGTTATTGAGTCTTGGGATATTCTCCCAGAAAACCTAGGACACTTGCGTTCTCGTGGTACATAAACATAACGTTCTATGGCTCCCACCGGACTTGGTGTGGTAGAACCACCCACAACACTAGTACCAAAAGAATGAGGTTGTTGTTCCCTCATAGGGAGAGCACCCATGGGGACAGAGGATGAGCTCTGACTTGCCTCTGATCTAAGTTGTGCGTTTTCTACCTGGAGCTGTTTCACCAACTCAGTAAGTGTCCTAAGCTGAGCGGTCATATCCTCATCCTCCATACTAAAAAAAAAAAAAAAAAAAAAAAAAAACACCACCACTCAAAACAAGGCAATTAAACTACAGGAGGCACCGTTGTCTTCAGGCTTGACCACGATGACCGATGACTGGAATCCTTGACCACTGTTTTCCCACCTTTCAAAACACACACACACACAAAAAACAAAAAAAGAAAAGAGACAAAAAAAAAAAATATATAGGCCCAGATTTTCAAAACAAATAATAGCAATAAAGCCTTTAAGCGATCCTGCCGACTGCGCCAAATGTGATGAGGCTACAAAGGTGTTTGATTGCTCTTGACTACGCCACTCCAATTATACTTGGGTAGGAGATCCCCAATCACTCAAGGGTTTCCCCGCTCGGCTATCCAATTAAATGAATAAGCTTAAGGCCAAACTGCTATGAGAATTAAAACATCACTTTTATTAAATACATGGATTCTGGTCTCATTTGATTTCCTTCACAAGCTAACCACATTTAGTAATACAGGATGTCAGTACACTAGATTATGTTGGGTAACAATACCTCAAAAAGAAAATATACACAAAAAAATAAATAAATACAATAAACCCCAAAAGAAATTACAAACTTTCTGCACCGCACACTACGTGCACAAAAACACACTCAAACTCGTTCCACACCACACTGGTGTATAAATCAAAATGAGTATCTTCCCCTCATAGTTACTCTATTAAGAGCTGTTGAAACTGACTTAGCTTGAAGTTCACAAAATAAACCATAAAGAAAATACAACGGATTAATTCTGGGCCAAAAAAAACAAAAACAAACAAAATCACAAATAAATAGAAAACCGATTACAATACCATAACCCTATAAAGAAACAAAAAAACACAAAGGTAGGGAAAAACAGTGGTCATTTACACTGGATGGATCAAATTCTATAAAGGAAAAACAATAAGGCAAAAACACATTCTTATTAAAACATACAAGTATTATCTCTAGACATAACATTAGGCCCGTACATCTATTACAAAATCAATCAATGTTAAACTATGCTAGCTATTCCAGAGTTACATGAATAAATAGATACCTTATTTCAGACACCACAGGAAGTACAACCGTCGTTAATATCCACTGCTCATCTCGTTCAGCAGCCAATATAAGGGCCTTTAAGGAAACTTCTCTAAAAAGTATTTATTTATTTTAATACATACAAAAAGGTATTTCACCGCTCATTTCGGACAATAAAACAACCTGCTTTTAAAAAAAAGGGCAAACACTCACGTGCAGTGTACTGCAATGGTAACCCAGTGTCCACCACTCATCCAGTCAAACCTTCTCAGCATTAAGGTATTTAGAACACACGTCTAAACAAACCAACTACATAAATACAATGAATTGATCAAACACCCCATGCCCAATTAAAACAACACTAAAACCCAAAATCACCGGCTCTTGGTCAACACGTCAAACCAATCACAAAACATCACAAGTGAGCATTAAAACACTATTCTTAAGACCATAACCTCTCTTAAATAAACCTACCAGAGCTTGTTCTTCCAGCGACCAACCATGCCAAACAATTCAAACACTGCAGCCATTCCAACCAACAGGAAGTGACATATTTAAAGGGAACTTACACCCTATACTGATACCCTCAGCAGCGCCCACTACTGACCTGGCTACATATGTAATGTGTGATCCACTGTTGCTGATCCAAATAACCATGCAGTGTGAGAAGAGCAGTGATGCGATGACTTTGAAAATAGTAAATTCAAGTCATCACGTTTATTTATATAGCGCTTTAAACAAAAAAGATTGTGTCAAAGCAACTGAACAACATTAATTAGGAAAACAGTTTCAATAATGCAAAATGACAGTTAAAGGAAGTTCATCATTGAATTCAGTGATGTCTAAATTCATCTCAGTTCAGTTTAAATAGTATCTGTGCAATCATTTGCAATCAAGTCAACGACATCACTGTAACTTAAGTAACCCCAACTAAGCAAGCCAGAGCCAACAGTGGCAAGGAACCAAAATTCCATCTGTGATAGAATGGAAAAAAAACTTGTGAGAAACCAGGCTCAGTCGAGGGGCCAGTTCTCCTCTGACCAGACGAAACCAGCAGTACAGTTCCAGGCTGCAGCAAAGTCAGATTGTGCAGAAGAATCATCTGTTTCCTGTGGTCTTGTTCTGGTGGTGGTCTGAGACAAGGTCTTTACAGGGGATCTGGCACTGATCCACCATCTGGACTGGATATGTACTGGATCCAGGTGACTGCAGTGACCCTCTGATCTGGATACACACTGGATCTTTTGGCTATGGTGACCTCAGAATAAGAGAGAAACAATCTAATATTAGCATAGATGCCATTCTTCTAACGATGTAGGAAGTACACTGGGTGTTATGGGAAGTGTTCCCGGTTCTGATTTATCGAATTAATGCAGCCTAAAAACCCTTTAACGGATTTGGATATTAGAAGTGTTTTATTATGTTATGTGTAAGGCAGGTTAAAGAGATGGGTCTTTAATCTAGATTTAAACTGCAAGAGTGTGTCTGCCTCCCGGAAAATTTTAAGTAGGATATACCAGAGTTTAGATGCTAAATAGGAAAATGATCTGCCGCCTGCAGTTGATTTTGATATTCTAGGTATTATCAAATTGCGTTTGATAATTGAAATTGAGTTTTGGGAACGCAGCAGACATTAAGGACTATAATATAACAAGAGCTCATTCAAATACTGATGTTCTAAACCATTCAGGGCTATATAAGTAATAAGCAATATTTTAAAATCTATACGATGTTTGATAGGGAGCCAGTGCAGTGTGGACAGGACCGGGCTAATATGGTCATACTTCCTGGTTCTAGTAAGAACTCTTGCTGCTGCATTTTGGACTAGCTGTAGTTTGTTTACTAAGCGTGCAGAACAACCACCCAATAAAGCATTACAATGATCTAACCTTGAAGTCATAAATGCATGGATTAACATTTCTGCATTTGACATTGAGAGCATAGGCCATAATTTAGATATATTTTTGAGATGGAAAAATGCAGTTTTACAAATGAAAGCTAACACCTTGTTCCACACACCTCTTTAATGTTATTTTTTGTGATCTCTGACTGGCGAAGTCGAACATCATTAGCACTGGCGTGAATAACAATATTGCTGTATTTACATTTGACATCTCGGGCTGGCAATACCACGACTAAGGTGACCTTGAGTGGCACCGAACCCCCAACTGCTCCCCGGGCACTGCAGATTAAATGGCTGCCCACTGCTCCGGGTGTGTGTTCACAGCTGTGTGTGTGCACTTTGGATGGATTAAGTGCAGAGCACAAATTCTGAGTGTGGGTCACCATACTTGGCTGTATGTCACTTCACTTTCACTTTTTATTTTCACGTTCCGTACAATAGAATCGCCAATAACTACAGCACTTTCATCAGGTTTCTCACTGGGTGCATTAGTACTGAGTGGGGAGAACCTGTTTAATGTTTTGATCTGAACGGAAGAGCGGTGTTTTGTCCTGCGTCTATGCTGTATCACAGTCACCCAGTTACCCTGCTGCAGAGGCACTGTTACCGGAACCGGACAATGTACAGGAATCCTTGAGCTAGATGCATCCAAAGCCGTATCTAGAGCCCTAACATTCTTTTACTGTCCTCAATTAAAGTTTGGATGAATGTCTCTAAGTATTTCCCTGCATTTATCACATGTGAATTCTTCATTGCCGACAGAGAGAGATAAACTACACATGTGGCAAGCAGTGCAAATAACAATAGCAGGAGAAGCCATTACTCACCGTGCTTGGTGAAAAATTCTTACCACAGTTGTTTGATGAACTTGTGAAAAACTGGAGTGAGAGAGTAGCGTGAGAGGGGTGAGAGGAGAAAAGAAAAAAGAAAAGAAAACAGTGATAGGCATGAATGGAAACGCTAATGACAAGCTAACGAATGCTAACACAATGCAGGTGCGCTGGACTTGCGGATTTAGGATAAACGCAAACGATCAAATTTATCAGATTAGATTGATAGATAATATCAGAAATATATTGGGAATCAAGTTACATTTTATCACTTTTAACAACAGTGATAGTAAGATAGTAAGCAGGAATAACACTGTCCAATTGTAAAGTGTGAGCTCAGAATTACCTTGAAGTGTCTAGTCTGTCTGAAGACCTTGATTAGCTGGTTCAGATGTGTTTAATAAAAGTTGGGTAAGTAAAAGTAAACTCTGCAGGATAGTGGCCCTCTAGGAACATGTTTGGATACCCTTGATATAGTTTATATAAATTTTCATCAAATGAACACCTTGTAAACTGGCAAATACTTCCCCCTCAAAAGTTTTTATTTTGTCAACCCAGTACTTTGTTTCTTAGGCTGAGTGATGAGCAAGATGGACAATGTTTAGTGAACGGGCTTAAATTACAGTATGCTCCTCATATAATGCTATTGTATGGCTTCAGAAAGCTTAAGTTAAAAGAGCTACTTTTATGATAAATTCAACATCATTTTTATCAATTTATAACATCCATCCCTGTTCACTCTCATGAGGAAAAAACTGGTAACACTCTCCATTTGTGTTCAACTAATGAAAGTCAGTTTTGAAACGATGACAAATGATGACAACTGGTTTAACTATTACCTTTGGAATAATTTTATAAACATAATAATTTTTATAAAAACAGCATATCATTTTTCAGAATGTGCTACCCTCACAAAAAAAAACACATTAACTAATTTAGTCTGAACAAGGTCTAAATAACTTATTTAACTAAACCGGTAGCCAGTCCTGCTGCTTTAGCTTAAGAGTACAGTAAAGATTGCATATACTCTTGCATGCACCATATTTAAAAATTCATACATACACTTTGAAATCACTTACTGTATGTTTCCTGGCTATTAAAACTTGGAGTGAGAAAGCACATTATGGGCTGAAAGCTTCCTGGTGCCTCTCAAGTTTAATTTCATGAAGCCTTTGTCTGTGACATGTTTATGTTAACACATAATCTAATGCTTTCAGGGAACGCCAGGTGACTATGTATGGCCAAATCAGCCATTGTAGAGCTTTGGTGGGTATGGAATTGAATACAGCTTTCTATAAATTAACATTTAGGTTACACATTGCTGATGTTTTAACATGAATAAGCTTAAAATAATATTAAGGTCATCACAAATCTGAGAACCTTTGCCATCACGGGAGAAGAGTCTAATCTGGATTTTTTGAGTGAGGCTAAATATAGGTCAGAGAAACTTGTGCCAGTATTTGTTTATTTAATCTGAAAAAAGATTGAATTCTTATGAGTTCATGAGGGGTGGTCTACTGTGCAGTGTTTCAGTGACCCAGAATATTGACATACTGTAAATCATTTTGTAATTGCCAGAATCTGCATTATGTCGTTGTAGGGAGCATCTTCAGAAGCTGTCACCATTGCCAGACCACCACATTTGGTGTGGTGTCATGTCACATTTCACCAACATTTACAGTACTATTAATATGAAATGTATAGTAATATTAATAAATGTTAAGTAATAAAACTTTAAAGATTCAATTAAAATGTTTTATTTTTTATTAATAATTATATATATATATATATATATATATATATATATATATATATATATATATAGTATTGTCTTCTTTCCAAGGCTGCATTTGTTTGATTAGAATTACTGTAAAATAGTATTATCATTACAATTTAAAATGATACAATAAAATACAATAAAGTATTTAGTGTTATATGATCCATCATTCTAATATTCTGATTTGATGCTCAAGAAAACAAAATTAGACTAATATTTTTTAATAATAAACTTAGTAATGCTTAATATATTTTATTGTATGTGGAAATTGTAATGCATTTTTAATACATAAAAGTATAAATGTCTTGTTTAACATATTTGAACCTGGTAAAGTCTTTTCCAGTGAGATTTTCAAAGATTTATCAGCTAACTTGAATGGGCGGAATGACAGACAGGCAGAGAGAATTCTATAAACTAGGGATATTTTATTCATGATATTCCAGAAATAAGGCTAAGAGCACCTTATATATTTAAAAGTTAATATTGTCCTTGGCTTCCTAAGACTAAAGGTCACCTTGTGTCAGTAGCAACAGTTTGTCAACTATAATTAAGCCATTTTTAGGCTGACTCACCCAAACACAGTGAATTTATGGCATTATGTAAACATTGTTCATTTAGCAATTCCACTTGGTGAAGAAATCACCAAAAAATAAATGATAAACTTCTCCTTTAATTAATTACATCTTGATTATTTTAAAAAAATCACTGTGGTTGGCTCTAAAATTCAGTCATACATTTTTTTGTTACTAAAAAACATTGTTTGTCTCTGTGGTAATTTTCATGTCAAGCACACATTTTCATAAACACATTATTACAGGACATGAATGCTGAGAACCAAATTTCCGCCCAGATGACTCACGGTTTTATGGCATGAGAGCGTTATGTGCTCAGCTAATATAATTAATTTTTAATTCCTTCCTGGCTCAATTTGTGGAAGCAGCCAGTACACATTAAAAAGAATCTCAAAAAATTAATAAATCATGTAAACATCATACATGTATAATTGATGTTCTAGAAGTACGGATATATTGATCATGTGACGATATCAACATTATAGCATTAAATATATTAAGTAATTAATGTGTCAAAATGACATATGGGTTATGAAATTGATATGAAATGCACTGTCAGGTGTATATAAACGTTCTCTGAACAAATATTATAATACGATACTCTTTATAATAAAGAAAATGTATATTTTTTTAAGTAATGGTACATTTTGGATAACTATCCTTTCCAATTTCTGGACTTAAACTCTCTACTTAGAGCCTAAGAAGCTGAATCAGGTGTTTTATTAGGTAGATAAAGAAGTCTGACAAAGTAAAGTGAACCCCTGTTAGATAAGCAAATTTCGGTAGCACTTTATTTTACAGTCCCGCACCTTCAAAGAATGGCCTAATTTAGAACTGTTTTCATATATAGTGGTGCACTGGATTATAAAGCGCATAGAATAGAAGATACTGCAGTCAAACGTTTGACTGGGTTTGCGTTATGCATCAACTTGATTGAGCTGTGGTGAAGGGAATGTCAACAAAACAGTCATATAAAGACACCTTGAGTGCCTTGATCCATATATAAGGCGCTCCGAATTATAAGGCGCACTGTCATTTTTTGAGAAAATTAAAGGCTTTTAAGTCCACCTTATAGCGCAGAAAATACGGTAATAATGTAGAATCTACCATTTTGTCCAACAAACAAATCAGACAGCAGGGTAGATTAACATTGGCAGACTTAAACTTGAAAAATGTTGTGTATTGACATCATTCCGTGGTTGAAATACCTTCTGATGCTCATTCATGTTTATTTCATGCTTTAAGTAAATATGAAAAGATGATAGTTTATGTGCCACTTGAACTGAGGCACTACAGTGATTAGGTAAACAATATTGATTGTTTGAATTTCTTACAAATTACCAAATTTGAAAGTTAAGACGCGAAGTAACCTGCTATGTCTTCTCTGTTGGCATGTTGTCAGATTCCTCTTTTCTCTGCGATGTGTTTTTCGCAGCGTGAGAACATGATGTGTGGGGCGTTAGAGCGGCATGGCTTGTCGGATGTTGCAACAGTAACTAAATAAGTCTTTGCGAAGGGTCAATAGGGAAGGAAAGACAATCGCAACTTCTCTTTTATAACATTTAGCGGTCCACCTGGAAACAGTGCCATTGTGATACTTAACTCCCTCATGGCAGAAGAACGTCATATTTACAACTGTGAGAATGAGTTTTTGTCAGGATTAGCTAAATGTCATCAGTATGAAGGTCTTGGCTATGCAACACTAGTTTCTTTCTTCTGTTGAACATAAAAGACATCAGTGGGACCAGAAACTTTTTGGTTACCCACATTCTTCAAAATATCCTTTATGTTCAGCAGAGGAAAGAAGCTTATACAGGTTTGGAACAACTTGAGGGTGACTTAATGATGACAGAATTTTACTTTCGTGTGTTAAAGCCATTGCAAGATTGGGAAACTGTGAACATTGTCTGTGAAATACCCATATTTTTTTTAAGCGACCAGGTTAGTCCTACAAATCAACGCCGACTCAACCACTGGTGTGATTTGAGGAAAGGGTATCTGTTCG
The DNA here is from genome assembly GCF_003368295.1 of Carassius auratus. Lineage (NCBI taxonomy): Eukaryota > Metazoa > Chordata > Actinopteri > Cypriniformes > Cyprinidae > Carassius > Carassius auratus. The sequence continues at coordinate 19,986,245 of NC_039257.1, read as the reverse complement.
TTCGATCAGTGGTTGATGGAGTGGTGCGTATTCGGGAGAGTTTTTGCTGTTTCATTCGGTGGCACAGAAATTACATACTGCTTTATTTTGATGCTGTCACCTTTAATTATTATAATTATTATTATATATTTATTTATTATTAATAAAGACCTTTTGTAAATGTTCAGACTATTATGATCAGTTTAGTTTAGAAAGAGGACAGAACAGAATGAAGAATCTCTAGTTATAATCACATTTAGTTTTATCTCACATCCTGCCCTTTCCTCTTCATGAATATTTTGTTACTGAAAAGCCTTGCATTTTCCCATTGATCATTTCCTCATTATTTCTGCCAGGAAATCTTGGTACAAAAAGGCTGAATATTTTTCACTGTAATTGCTGTAAATGATCTAAATCACTGTCTGTCATTATTGGGCTGTCAGTTCCTGAGCTAAGGGACTGTAATAAGAGGCTCCACTGTGTGAGCCATTTATTTAGCTGAAGATAATTTGACTCTGGAGATTCCAGCGAGGCCAGCTGAACGGTTGCTTCTCTTCCCAGGTGTTTGCATACGCACAGCATGTGCAGGAGCACTGTAGCTGCCAATCAGCTCTTTTCCAAAAGACATTGGGTAGTGAGGCATGACTTTTTGGCTCTTGACTAACATTCCCAGCTGGTGACTGAAGAGGAACACTTAGGTTTCAAGATGAATCTGCAGATTCAACTGACAGACTGGATTTCTGTTTGTCAGATTTTTCAAACCAAAAGGGCATTAGTTCCCTCAAACAAATAAACCAACAAATGAAAAAGTATCTATATGTGAAAAGATTGTCTATCAATCATTATAGCAACCAGCCTAATGTTAAAAAACTTTAGATTTTACTTGATAATTGTAAAGAGTTTTTATTAGTAACTCACAGAAGGCTAAAAACTATAGTGAATAATGTTTTTACAATAATTTAGCTATAAGCTGCTGCAGGTGCGAAATTGATATTAGTAGTAGTAATATGAATATTTAAGTACTGTAATGAGATTAATTACTTATGGTTATCATAGCAGACCCATATAAAGTTATACTTATTACACGGACTACAATTTCTTTCAATAACACTTTATTTGAAGGTCCAGTTCTCACTATTTACAAACCATTAACTATGACTTTTGCCTCAATAAACTCCTAATTTGCGTCTTATTAATAATTCTGTCATGACAATTCTTGGAGTGAATTGCATGGTAATGTACATGACAATGTTAAAGGGTTAGTTCACCCGAAAATGAAGATTAGGCTTTGTTTTACTCTCTCCTGAGTCATTCTAGGTGTATATGACTTTCATCTTTCAGACAAATCCAGTCGGAGTTGTATAAAAAAAAATTGTCTTTGATCTTTCAAGCTGTCTCATGGTTCTCAACTGGTGTTGCATTCCTCTAGTCCAAATGATGTCAAATAGAAAGTGCCCTTCCATGAATAAAAGTGTCTCACTTGGCTCCGGGGGGTGAACACAGACCTCCTGTAGTGAATTGATGCATTTTTTCTAAGAAAAATATCCATATTCAAAACGTAATAATCACTTTAATCTAGCTTGCACTCACTATTGTAAACTAAGCAGTTCCGGGGGTTATGACATATGAGGTCAGCGTTGCTCATCTGCTGCTCAGAAGTGACGCAGGTGGAAATGCAGTGAAGAGATCAATACAAAACAACGGTCAGTAATTAGAAGTACAAAACGAGGATCTGTAATGAAGAATGTTGTTGTTTTTTATAAAACTAACCAGCACATGCGCAACGCTGACTTCCATACGTCATGCTGCTTGAACTGATTAGTTAGACCATACATGTAGAATGTGCTTTATAAGTACTAATAAACAGCCAATATTTTAATACTAGTCATGCTAATAAGCAACTAGCATATATTTAAAATTAGGGCTGTCACTTTTAGTTAGAAAATTGATTGCACAATCGATCGGACCAACAAAAAAAAAGGTTCAAAAATGAAAATAGGGAATCGATTTTTTCACCAAATATGTATACTATTAATTTTAAAAGAATAAAAAAAAAAAAAAAAAAAAAAAAATAGGGTCCATTGTACTAAATTATTAATTAAAATGTAAGTACATAGTAGTTAAGGCCACTCACAAACAAGCAAAAAAAGAAAATAAAGAGTTCCGAAAGTGCAGTATGCGTTGCGAAAGCTAGACAGAAAATACCAGAAATTTTACGCTCCAATAAGACCATCTTATGCTGCGTTCACACCAAACGCGAATAGAGTGTCTGGCGCGAATGATTTCAATGTTAAGTCAATGTTAAGATGCGTTTACACGCGTCTGGAGGTTTCGGGGCGTGATAGACACGAATTCGCCTCATTCGCGCATCTAGTTACAGGAGATTCTGAGTTATGAAAAGGACCATTGCAAGCTGACAGTGACCGGCTTTTGTGGTGGAAAATTTGCAGTAATACCCCCACCTTGCGCAGCTGTAGCCTATCAGTGCGGTCGGAGCGCGTCTTCTCAACATCTGGACATATGAATAAAACGCTCGGCTCTGGAGCCTGAATGTTGATCGACTTGTTTTCCTGTCCAATAAATTTGTAATGGCCCTAGCCTTTTTGTGCATTTCATTATGCCTGCCTAGTGCCGCCTAGCCTAAGTGTCGGTTACGTTCAATAAAAAACACACATGGCCTGTTCTCAAGTCCATTTAAAGTTTCATTTTTTGAACAGTTGTTTGAAATGGATTGAATCTTTATTTAAAATAATCTTGGAGATTTTTGAATTGCATAAATAATAAATGCAGCCGGGCTGAAGCCTGCAGTGATGTTTTTCTTTTGTTATGGCAGCCGTCCTCTCTGCATATTTATTTTTTTCGAGAATGTGGCACTCCTGTTGCTGTTTGTTATTCTGCACGAAACTTCATGCCAATAAATAAGAAATATTGCCCTGTGCATTTCCAGTGCTCTCTTTACGTTCGTCCGTTATTTGACGTTGAAAATGGAAACGTCCTTTTCTTTTTGACATGGAAAATCGATTTTACAATTGAGTCAATGAACACTTATGTCTTAAAAATCTAAAATTATTTTTTTTCACAAATGTGACAGCCCTAAATATATATATATATATATATATATATATATATATATATATATATATATATATATATATATATATATATATGTATGTATGTATGTATGTATGTACAGTATGTATATTTTGAATGTTTTCTTTTTCAAATATAACATACAATGACTAAGTAATGCCCAAAATAAATAAATATTGTTTATTTAGTTTTCTTTGTATCCAAACTTGCAAATAGAAATACCCATTTTAATGCACTTGTACATTTGAGCATTCATAGGATGTGATTAATATACAAACATTTTTCCATGTTATGATATCATAGATGTTTACGGTATCTATGCTTTCGGAAAATATACCATAAGAATAAAGTGCTACATACTGTACTACTAACATTCTACATAGTGCTGTGGGAAAAGAGTATCGAGCTCTGAATGGCTTGGGTTCCCACCTAAACAGAAAAACATCACTGACAGTCACCGACTTACATTTATTCATTTATCAGATGCTGCTTTCTGGCTTACACATGAGGGGAAAAAACTACAATTTATCAGAAGTCACTATAAGAAAAATACAGAGATTGGCATAACTAGAAATATTATGTATAAGCCTAATCTTTTTAAAAAAATCTATGGCATTTTAAGATTTGATTAATTATTAAAGTAATGACCAGGTTTTCCAAGGGCTTTAAATATAAACAGTCTTGATTTGTTTAAATTTTCTTATTTTATATGACGTCACCGTTTAGGGTTAATTTTATGAGGCTAATATTGTGGTTTATAACAACTCTTTGTTTTGTGCAAAATATGTTGCACATCAATGCCATTTCAAGCACTTCAAATGTTATCTTCTAATGCTCAAGCCATAAAAATCCCACAAACTTGTGTTTTTAAAGACGCTAATGATTCACACTCACTGCTTTAATAGTAAGCTTTTTGCTTACTGCCAAGATTTCCATCACACTGTTATTGTACCAAAATGCTTCCTCTCAAAGTGTAATGCCCATTAATGAGGATGCTCCTCCTAATAAAGATGTAAAGTTAAGAGGATATGCTGGTGCCCAGCAGGAATTGTGGAGACACCACGGCTAATTTACAGCAGCATTAGGACTTAACAGAGAGGAAAGCTGGGTAATTTAATTGAAGCCCTTTAACTAGGACAAACATGCCTGTAGGCTATCACGAGATAAGGCAGTGAAAAGACAGAGAAGTGTAATGCTGAGAAGCTTTTGTGCTTCACCTGCCAAACGTTAGCACTGACTGCAAGGTCTTGTCTAAGCAAGAGTTGTTTGGCTAGCAAGAACTTTAAGAATTATATTAACACTCTGCTATTAAAGTCTTCTATATTCTACCTACAATCTATCAAGCTAAACTGAGTGCTTGATTAGACGTTCCATTTCCAGGGTCTCAGATTAAATGGGAGTAATATTTTTTTAAATGCTTCTATATTTGATCATACTGCCAAGATTTAAAGGATCAAATCACCCAGAAACTTGCATGCTGTGATCATTTAGTCCTTCATGTCATGAAAAACCATTAGACTGTCTTTCATCTTCAGAACACAAATGAGGATATTTTTTATGAAACGTTTCTGTCTCTCCAATGAAAGTTAATTCCTTTAAAACTTTGATGATTCAAAAAGTTCATAAAGACACATTAAAAGTAATCTGAATTGAATGTTTTAAGAAACACAAATTCTTTATATGATATAGAAGATTTACTTTACACTTTCATTCACACATAAAGATTCATCAATGCACAGACATAGAGCACATATAATATGGTAAATGGAAGCTCAAACTTGCTTGATGCAAGTGTTGTCATTTCAAGATTAATAATAATCATATTTTAACAAAATTGGATTGAAAATGCAAATTAACTTTACATTTTTTGGGATTTTATTTACATCTCATTTAATTGAGTTAATTTAGCATTGTAGCATACTATTGTTTGAAATGTTTATCAGTTGAAAAAGAGTATACATGTGTAGGTAGTATTGCAGTGTACTCTGCAGTGTGCTAATGTAGCCGTTCATTCTGTTATTATAATAACCCAGATTCTTTTCATTAATTAACATTCAAAACTCAGCTTTTATCAATTAAAATCATATATTTAAAATAATAATAAAAGATTAAGTTAAAGTTAAGTTAAAACTCTCCCATCTTGCTGCGAAACTGAGTTCACGCATATAGAATGTGTGCGTTCGGTGTGCGATACCTTGAGTTGTCCTACATGTGGCGCGATGCAACGTGGCGCTTCTCGTCCGGTGTGCGACCGCCTTTAGTCTTTGTCCATAAAGAAAAAAAAATAACATTTTGTTTTGTTTAACCCACTAACAAACCCATTTTTGTTTTGCTTAGGCCATATACAAACAGATAAAACACCCCAGCATGCCTGTTAAAAATTTATGCCATGATTTACGACTTCATTTATTGTTGTTTTGCTGTAGGGTGCTGTCTATGAAAGGAATGGCTGAACTGTGGATGAGGAGCTAAGAGATGTGTTATTATTTCAGTATCACTGAGGCAGCCAATCCTTCTACAGATATAGAGAAAAAAGAACATATTGGGATATTAAAAAGTCTAAGAAAAGCAGACAAACTGCTAGATTTCTTAGTAAATATTGCAGATAATTGGTCTATTTGTGGCTGTATTTGAACATGAATATAAACAATGAATCAGTTTTGCTATATTATGCTTTAAGTATACTGAATCTATGTGGATAAAGTTGTATATATACTGTATTAACATATCCAACTTTATATACAGAGCTGGAGATAAAATAGTAAGGTACAGTATGTATATGGGTAAAGTTGGATATACTTCTAGTAGTTGTTGGAGTTATTACTTTATATGGTATTGAGGATTATGAAACCTGTAAGGGTTTATTCAAATGAATAACAGTTTGGTGCAGTAACAGGCCTTTTATTCGGTGATGTGTCTTGTTGTCATGGTTAAATGACAAGGTTAAAAGTTTGATCATATCACATACCCCAGTCGACTGAAAGTCATGACATTACATAACACATTGTACATGGTTTATAAAATCTTTAGTTCACTAATGTGCAAGAATCGGGCAACTGTAGCAAGGGATGAAAAACTCCAGGTAATGTTAGATAATTGATAGAGAAAAAAACATTGGGAGAAAACCAGTCAACATAACATGGGCAAGTTTGGCCGATTTGCTGATATAATGACTCAAATACTATAACATTTCTGCATGATATTTAAATAAACCACACAGAAAACAGAAATGAGTGCATCCAGATTGCTTGTTTTAATGGCTTTGCACCAGCCAAGCAACTGCCATTGGTTTGTCACCACAGACTAGTAGCATGTTTTTTTAGGACACCACCAACTTATATCTCCTTTAAATCGCTTCATCTCAGCAGATTTAGTGTGTATGATCACACTAAATTGACTCTTCTGTTTCCACAGGGTTTTTAAGAAGGCTAGTCCAAATGGAAAGGTAATATTACATAACTTTTGTCCCTCCTTCATTTCTAACTGCAATGTTTCTGTCAGTTGTTTTGATTCTGATTCTGCTAAGGTTTTCTGTCAGTGAGTGCAGCACAGCCTGTTATGAAATGGTTATGACTGAATAACCACAAATATTGAGCAACAAAGTACCTCTTGTTCCAAAATTTGATTTGATGCTTGCGACATGGTTAGCCAGATGGATGGGTCCCAGCTCGTAATGGTTGTGCGGTTAGCATTTAGCCACGAGACTATATGTATCATTAGCCAGGAGATGTGCTGTGCGCCGCAACACTCCTTGAGCAGGAAGCGGGCGTGGGGCGAATATGAAAGAGGGGCATGTGACTCAGCACCCAGCTTTCTGCGAAGTTGGGACAGGATCGGAAACAAAACAACCATTACAGAATCATATATTTGATTGAGACATCTCAGTAATGGTCTTTGATAGAAAATCCACTAACAAGACAATTTAGTGCTCATAACTTCATAGGCTTTAATTGTGCAGGGGTTAATGAAAGATAAATATAAAAATGCATAGGCAAAATGGCACAAATGAACATTTTAGATCAGTCCCAACTGTTCTGTCTTTGACTTGTTTTATATGTTGTGCTAATACTGTTGTTTCATGATTGCCTTTTTAGTTAACTGTATACCTTGGTAAGAGGGATTTCGTCGACCATGTGGATCTTGTGGAACCTGTCGGTAGGAAATAAGATACATAATCTTAACTTATAGTTTCACTTTTATGTAGTGATCATGTTTCATTGTAATAATATTGTAATTAACATGTCATAAATATGTATGTGTACTTTGTAATAACATAATGAATCTGCTTGCAAATACAGTTGATTGAGATGACTAATTTACTAATGTACGTTACGTTATTCAAACCTAAATTATTCATCAAAGAAAAAACTTTATCAATTCATATTTTAAACTGAGTATAATATTTTGGATTAAACATTAAAGTAATAATATAACAATAATTTCACAGCTAAGCATGTAGCATGTAAGCACTTGATATTTTAGCTACTGTATAATGTATTTTCTGTTCTTGCAGATGGTGTGGTTTTAATTGATCCAGAGTACTTAAAAGAGAGAAAAGGTGAGATTTTTATTTTCTGAAAGCGTCACAGTATAGCAATAACCAAACTGAGACTTTGCTGAAGTTCTCTGCCTCAAAGATTTTTCTCCTCATTTTCACATGATCCTTATAAAATTACAGAAGAGATCTCTGCATTACAAACTGTGCTTAGATTTGGAAGATACCAGCAATCATAAATCAGAGATCTCAGTATGAACTCAAACCTCACTCATTACATCTGTCTCCGAGTCTAATATCCAAGCTGTGCTTTGTACATGAATTATATAGCTCTGTACAATTAATGTCAATAATTTTCCCATTTGTTGAAGATTTCTTTCATTAGGAACAAGAAGTACAGAGTACAAAGTTGACTGTAAAGATTGTAAATCCATTTACGATACAGTTACAGAGAAGTTTGTTTTTATTCTTCCTCAGTTTTTGTGACTTTGACGTGTGCTTTCCGCTATGGACGGGAGGACTTGGACGTTCTTGGCTTGACGTTTCGCAAAGACCTCTTTGTGGCCAACATCCAGGCATTTCCTCCTGTGCCTGAAGAGAAAAAGAGCTTGACACGTCTACAAGAGCGACTGATAAAGAAACTTGGAGAACATGCTTACCCCTTCACCTTTGAGGTGAAACTTCTTATTTTCTTGACATGATGCCAAGTATGTGATATTGGATTCAGTTTGGCCCCTTTGTCATATTTGTGCTACGATTTCATTCTCAACATTAAATGTCAAACATTTTCTCACAGATCCCTCCGAACTTACCCTGCTCTGTCACGTTACAACCAGGGCCAGAAGATACAGGAAAGGTACATTTTCCTTCAATAATGTTTCATGATGTTGGGTTTGATAGATAAGTAAAAGGGCTTTGCAGAATTCTCAGTTTCACACTCTAGAGTAAGATTCTCTTATTCCTATCCGCAAAGGCCTGCGGGGTTGACTTTGAAGTGAAAGCCTTCTGTGCAGAAAACGTTGAAGAAAAAATCCACAAAAGGTACAGCCTTTCACAATGGCACCCAACTGAATAACTGACACAAGGCAACACATAAAACACATCCTTCTTTCAAACATTTGTCAGAATATGTTTTTGCAAAATATGGGAGACAAACGAGACAAAATGATTTTCAATTTAATGCAAATGAAAAAGTGTCTAATTATGATAGATAATTTCATTTACGTTGGGGTTTTTGTTATAAGGACCCACAACAAACACAAAACAACATGCTCGATAACCACTCACGCTAGCTGCACGTCCCACTGTCCTGGCCACCACTCACAACATAGATGTTGTTAGTCAATAAATGTCACACATTATGATATGTATGCTCCATTTACTGCCATTTTACAGGAATTCAGTGCGTCTTGTCATCAGAAAAGTGCAGTATGCTCCAGAGAAGCCGGGCCCACAGCCAATGGCTGAAACCACAAGGCAGTTTCTCATGTCAGATAAACCTTTACACCTGGAGGCCTCACTTGACAAAGAGGTAGGCTTTTCTGGGTACTCAATATCTGATTATTGAAAAAAAAAAAGAACATTGCAAATGGAAGTCTGCTAATTAGTAATCCAAGTTAATCCAATGACAACGGGTACATCTAGTGATGGAATCAGAGTATTACAACTGAAATCCTGCAGGCACAATGTTACTTGTAGTAGTAGTATTTAATAATAATAAGAAGAAGAAGAAGAATCAGCATAAATCTGTCCATTGTAAAAAAAAAAATAGACTGAAAGAAATGGAAAGAAATCAATTTATTGATGAGAAATATATTAACCCTGTTGTTGTGTATTCAAAACATTTAGTTTATTAGTACAATAACAGAAGTCTTGCCTGTTTCAAATATACATCACATTAAATTATTTTAAAATGGTATAATTCAAATGGATGGAAATGTCATATTCAAATACATGCATCTTAAATATTTAGCCCGAATGTAGATATAATATAATTATATATTTTTATACTTATATAGTTTCTTCTTCTTTTTTTTTTAATACAAACACATACTGTACATAGTACAGATATATATTTTTCCTAAGCTCCCATTTACTCTTGTTGTTTGCATGACTTTCTTTGTGCTTGATGTCTTTCAGATTTACTATCATGGTGAACCAATCAGTGTCAACGTCCATGTCACAAACAACACAAACAAGACAGTAAAAAAAATGAAGATTTCAGGTTATTCAATTGTTCACAGTGGACAGACTTTGTATTAACACTATTGTATAGTTAAGAAACAATAACACGTATTTGTATTATTGTAGTGCGTCAATATGCTGATATCTGCCTCTTCAACACTGCCCAGTACAAGTGTCCCGTGGCCACAGAGGAAACAGAGTAAGTCCTCTGCAAACTAGACACACAGCTACCGTATGAATACTCAAATTGACATCTGAATGATTTCTCTCTGCTTTGTTCCTGTTCTAGTGATATTGTGGCCCCCAGTGCTACATTTTGTAAAGTATACACTCTCACGCCTTTCCTTGTGAATAACCGAGAGAAACGCGGCTTGGCTCTGGATGGCAAACTCAAACATGAAGACACAAATTTAGCCTCCAGTACACTGTAAGTACAGTCTCTCATTTGAAAGTGGATTGCGTTTCTTGTAAGGTTTGCAGATTCATCTTTCCATGGCATTATTTCTCAAAGGTTAAGAGAGGGAGCTAATAAGGAAATTCTGGGCATCATTGTTTCTTATAAGGTGAAAGTGAAACTTGTGGTGTCTCGTGGAGGGTAAGTGTGCATTTTGGTTATCCTGTGTGGTGTGTGATGCTGGAATAAACTTTACAATAAGATTAAATAACCTTCCTACTTCTGATAGCACATAAGAATTTACTACACTTTCTCACTCCCATCTTTTCACATACTGATGCCTGGTCAGTACCCCTTGGCACCACTTTTTAATGAATGCTCCATTGCTTTCTGTTGTTTGCCTTATGCATCAGTTCAAGATGCATTTAATTCTTAGCATGCATTTGTAAAAATACAAATTATTTTATTTACTTCTCTTTCACAGATATTTTGAGCACCTAATCCCACCCTACCATAAACCTACCTACTTTTCAACAATTATAATATAGCAATTAACAGACAAATTATAGTACAGTCACAAGTATCTGTATCAATAATATGAAATCTACAGTACCAAGAGCAGCCTGCTTTAAGACATGCTTTTTTGGCCATTAAAGGGGTGATATGATGCGATTTCAGTTTTTCCTTTGTCTTTGGAGTGTTTCAAGCTCTTGGTGCATACAGAAGGACTGTAAAGTTATAAAGACTAAAGTCTCAAACCCAAAAAGATATTCTTAATCAAAGTTAAGACTACCACCCACCCTAAAACGGCTCATTCAAACACGCCCCTCTCTACCCAACTAGGTGGAACATTTTAAGTGTTTGCTATTGAATGTTCAAATGTGAGTTTTGTGCGTCACTTCTGTGTGTGTGTGTGTGTTGTGAGGATGGGTTTGGGACGAACTCAGATGCAGACAGGATGTACTGAACACAAGATTTATTATACAAAAAGGGGAAAAACAAAACCCACGAGGGGGAAAACAAGGGCTAGGGTGAACACTAAAAGAATTCTACAAAACACAATAAACAAGGTAAACAAAGACTCTGAACACTAAATACTAACAAACACTCACTGCAAGACAAAGACTTCTTCGAGGGGTTTCTAGGACAAGGTATCTCAGGAGAATGACATGTAGGAACACATAAGTAGAACAATGAACCGACGAAAGACAGAGCACACTAGGAGATCTAAATAGGGGAACAATTAAGACACGACAGGTGGCACAGATACGGCAATCACAACAAGACTAGGATAACAAGGGGGGCGGGGCAAGGGAATGAGACAACACAAGCACATGGCCCAAAGACAAGGCCATGTGCTTGTACACAAAACACGGGTCTGTCATGATCCTGCCTCAAGACTAGAGAAAAGTCGGGACATGAAGGCAGAATCATGACAGAACCCCTCCCTTAAGGAGCGGCTTCCAGACGCTCCCCAAGGGAACATCAAACGCGGGACAAGACTGACTGGGACAGAGACAAAAACCAACAAGACATGACAAATAATAACAAAGGCAAACATGAATAGACAATGACGGGGTTAGGGTGACAAATCAAAAAAAACAAACAGGGAAGGGGAGGGGGCGGGACCACAAAGTTCATGGGGGACAGACCAGGGTGGGTGGGTGGGGTAGGAATCTTAGGAGGACAGGACGAAGGCTGACGACGGGGGGTACGGGCAGGTCTGGGTGGTGAGGGACGGGGAGGGGTCTCGGGACAACTGACAGGGGACATGACAGGAGCAGACACGGGACGCGGGGGGACAACATCTACTGGACACGGGGGGACAACATTTACTGGACACGGGGGACAACATCTACTGGACACGGGGGGACAACATCTACTGGACACGGGGGGACAACATCTACTGGACACGGGGGGACAACATCTACTGGACACGGGGGGACAACATCTACTGGACACGGGGGGACAACATCTACTGGACACGGGGGGACAACATCTACTGGACACGGGGGGACAACATTTACTGGACACGGGGACAACTGGACACGGGGGACAACATCTACTGGACACGGGGGGACAACATCTACTGGACACGGGGGGACAACATCTACTGGACACGGGGGACAACATCTACTGGACACGGGGGGACAACATCTACTGGACACGGGGGGACAACATCTACTGGACACGGGGGGACAACATCTACTGGACACGGGGGGACAACATCTACTGGACACGGGGGGACAACATCTACTGGACACGGGGGGACAACATCTACTGGACACGGGGGGACAACATCTACTGGACACGGGGGGACAACATCTACTGGACACGGGGGGACAACATCTACTGGACACGGGGGGACAACATCTACTGGACACGGGGGGACAACATCTACTGGACACGGGGGGACAACATCTACTGGACACGGGGGGACAACATCTACTGGACACGGGGGGACAACATCTACTGGACACGGGGGGACAACATTTACTGGACACGGGGGGACAACATCTACTGGACACGGGGGGACAACATCTACTGGACACGGGGGGACAACATTTACTGGACACGGGGGGACAACATCTACTGGACACGGGGGGACAACATCTACGGGACACGGGGGGACAACATCTACGGGACACGGGGGGACAACATCTACGGGACACGGGGGGACAACATCTACGGGACACGGGGAGGCAACGACAGGACACTCGGGATTTCTGGGGACAGGGTCCGGGGACGAGACAGGACTGACGGGGACTTCTAAAATCTGAACAAGACGGGACAAATAATCAGAAAAAGACTTTACAGCTATTACAATGGGCATCTCCTTGCGAGATGAGACCGATTGTAGTAAAGCCTTGGCTGCAGAGTCGGCCGCGGCTCTCTCCTCCGCCCTCGTGACTGCTGACTTAGTGACAGTTCTCATCCTTGCCGGCCCGGGCACGCCAGCGCTCACCGCTGCTGGCTCGGGCACAGTCACCGCTGCTGGCTCGGGCACGCTCTCCGCTGCTGGCTCGGGCACGCTCTCCGCTGCTGGCACGAGCACGCCAGCGCTCACCGCTGCTGGCACGGGCACGCCAGCGCTCACCGCTGCTGGCACGGGCACGCCAGCGCTCACCGCTGCTGGCTCGGGCACGCTCACCGCTGCTGGCTCGGGCACGCTCACCGCTGCTGGCTCGGGCACGCTCACCGCTGCTGGCTCGGGCACGCTCACCGCTGCTGGCTCGGGCACGCTCACCGCTGCTGGCTCGGGCACGCCAGCTCTCTCCGCTGCTGGCTCGGGCACGCCAGCTCTCTCCGCTGCTGGCTCGGGCACGCCAGCTCTCTCCGCTGCTGGCTCGGGCACGCCAGCTCTCTCCGCTGCTGGCTCGGGCACGCCAGCTCTCTCCGCTGCTGGCTCGGGCACGCCAGCTCTCTCCGCTGCTGGCTCGGGCACGCCAGCTCTCTCCGCTGCTGGCTCGGGCACGCCAGCTCTCTCCGCTGCTGGCTCGGGCACGCCAGCTCTCTCCGCTGCTGGCTCGGGCACGCCAGCTCTCTCCGCTGCTGGCTCGGGCACGCCAGCTCTCTCCGCTGCTGGCTCGGGCACACCAGCTCTCTCCGCTGCTGGCACGGGAGGAGACAGGGTCACAGGACCGGCAGGCCCCTTCTTCCTCCTCTTCCTCCTCGGGCGCGGAGCAGAGGCTACAGCTGGGTCAGAGGCGGGTTGGGGGAGTTTGGTCTCGGGCAGGGCAGCCTCGGACGCCGAAGACTCTGAAGCTGACTCCCATGAAAGCCGTCTCCCTCGCTTGTTGGGGAGACTTAAGGTAGTGGGAGGTACCTCAGGATCTTGGGGGGGACGTAACTGATCCCCCAGGGTTGCCACGGCCAGGACACGACCCTCCGGGATCGCCGGCAGCTGGGTAGGTGGGGACCTCTGGGGGGTACCCTGCGGCGCCTCCTGGGAGAACTTCTCCCACAGCCGGGCATAATTGTAGAGAACCCACTCGTTCTCAGGCGAGTATGGCAGGGCAACCCTTTTCTTCTCGGCGGGGGACGACATCCAACACTGTTGGCGGAACTCCAATTGGGATTGAGGAGTGGGGGACATCCTGTCTGCTGAGTTCCTATTTGGTCGGTTCATTCTGTTGTGAGGATGGGTTTGGGACGAACTCAGATGCAGACAGGATGTACTGAACACAAGATTTATTATACAAAAAGGGGAAAAACAAAACCCACGAGGGGGAAAACAAGGGCTAGGGTGAACACTAAAAGAATTCTACAAAACACAATAAACAAGGTAAACAAAGACTCTGAACACTAAATACTAACAAACACTCACTGCAAGACAAAGACTTCTTCGAGGGGTTTCTAGGACAAGGTATCTCAGGAGAATGACATGTAGGAACACATAAGTAGAACAATGAACCGACGAAAGACAGAGCACACTAGGAGATCTAAATAGGGGAACAATTAAGACACGACAGGTGGCACAGATACGGCAATCACAACAAGACTAGGATAACAAGGGGGGCGGGGCAAGGGAATGAGACAACACAAGCACATGGCCCAAAGACAAGGCCATGTGCTTGTACACAAAACACGGGTCTGTCATGATCCTGCCTCAAGACTAGAGAAAAGTCGGGACATGAAGGCAGAATCATGACAGTGTGCGCTTGTGTGTGTGTGTGAGACAACATATGACCCCTTTAAATAATGGTGCAAATGGCAGTAATTTGACAAGCAATATAATGTAAATAAAATTGCTGTGGCAGTTTTAATTGAAAATCATACCCCTACAATTATAAGCCAATATGCAATTTCATCATAATGACAGAAGTCTCATGTCCTCTGCATCCTCATATTGACAACAAAAGTTCACCCTGCACATTGAAAAAATGGCACCCAAAGGTCCTGACCAAGTGTCAATATGTGATGAGTTGGAAGTGAGAATGTGTTGGCATTTGTCATACAGACATGAAATCTCAAATTATCAACTTGTTGAAGAGAGTTGTGGTATCACTTTTCTTAGAAATTTAACTATGTGTATGGTGGACTATACATTTATATCATAACAACATGCTAGGAATATCCACAACTTCTTGACTTTATAGCGGTTTGTTTAACAAGGACAAGGACCATTCACAAATCCCTTAAAACAAAAATCTAGTTATCATTAGACTGCACTGTTAGACTGCGTTAACCAAAAACCTGCAAAAATGTATTAAAAATTCAGTTGTTTTCTTAAAAGAAAAGATTCTAGGTTTATCTTTGTTTTCATTGTAATGAAAGAGTTTTACTAAACACACATATTTGAGTGTTTCAACAGTTTCAAGTTGTTCACTTCCCATGTACAATGACATAAAGTTTTTTTTTTTTTTGATAAAGATAGAGAGATAGGTGGCTAGATGGATAGATTTATTCATTCCAAGGATACACTAAAATCACTGCTAAATCAGTACAGAATGCTTATTATTGTAATTTTCAGTAAGATCATGTTTATTTATTTTTTCAGGCTGCTTGGAGATCTTGCCTCAAGGTACTGTGATCTTTACATTTATTCTTACCAGAAATTCTTCTTCTGTTTAATGTGTGCAGTTGTTTGACACACTCCCCTTGAACCTGGATTAAAGCTGCTCCATAGTGAATTTCATTGACTAGGACTGACCATATACTGAAGAGTCTGTCTTCCACACTTGACTCCAGCCAATTGTGCACATTAGAGATTACTATAAGTAGCCAAGCCTTTGGCTGGAAACACAGACAGACTCAGACACTTGAGAAGATGCCATCAATTACTGGACCATTTGTGCTGATGCTTTTATGCCAGTGGTTCCAGCACTCTGTTAGCACCTCATGAGTGGTGGAACTGAGGTTTGGGCCCAGCGTATCCTAAATAGGTCAGGACTTACTTGGTTATCATGCCTCTTGGATGCCTTACTCCCATGATTTGTTTCCCTCTCCAGTGATGTTGCCGTTGAGCTACCCTTTACATTAATGCATCCCAAACCACTGGAGGAATCAATCTACAGAGATGGTATTTTACACATTTTTATCGGCTTTCATATTTCTCGTAAAAGTAGGGTTTATTTTTACCATGATATCAGTGACAGCACCTAAAACACATACTTTCCCTTATACAGGGAATATAAAATTTATAATAAAATATGTTTTAAATGAAGTAAATACTTATTATATATATATAATATATATAAAATGCCCATTACCTACAGAGTGCCAATCAGTATTCTCTCTACAACCTTCTTGTTTTAGCTCCAGAAAATGATGCCCCCATTGACACAAACCTTATTGAATTTGACACAAAGTAAGTGAAAGTCTTTTGTATGGTGTAATCGGACTTTAACCTACTAAACTGTTCTGAGTCTTGTGGTTATACACAGTTATATGTAATACTTCTGTGTTTGTTTGTTTATTCAATAATTCAGTCATTTATGTATACTACCTGTCATAAGTTTGGAATTATGATTTTTTTTCTTTGCTTTCATAAGAAGTAAAAAGTAAAACAGTAATATTATAAAATATTTTTAGTTTAAAATAGCTGTTTCTGATTGATTTCTGTATAGTGTAATTTATACATGTGATGCAAAGCAGAATTTTCTGCTCCATTACTCTTGTTTAGTGTCACATGATCTTTCAGAATTTTTTTTGCAAGTATATTACAATGGATTTCAGCATTGATAAGGATAAGAAATGTTTCTTGGGCACCGAATCAGCATTAGAATGATTTCTGAAGGATCATGTCACATTGAAGACTGGAATAATAATGCTGAAAATTCAATTTGTGGTGAAACCTAATCTAACTGAAGGAGAGGAATCGCAAGAAACCTGAATCTGGTTCAGATTCTACCCCACTAAGTGACTCTTGTTCTTTACAAAAAAAAAATATTGATTTTTCCTAGTGCTGGGCAATGATTAATTGCGATTAATTGCATCCAAAATAAAAGTTTATGTGTACATAATATATGTGTGTGAACCGTGTATATGTAATTCTGAATATATAAATATACACACATACATGTAAATGTTTAAGAAAAATGTTGTTTATACATTATATTTATATCAAAGAAATTATATGAATATAAATATATACATGTAATTATTAAAAAAATATATACTGTATGTATCTTTTAGATATACATAATATACACATTATACACACATTATATATGTAAAAATTGATAGCCTGAATGCACTGAATAAAAGCGTCTGCTAAATGCATAAATTTAATTTATATATATAATATATATACAGTATGTAAGAATTGCTCAGTGCTCATCTGTCTGTACTTTGTCAACTTCTTGTTTATATATATATATATATATATATATATATATAAATAACAGCTTTTAATGCACAACACTGCAATTGATGTTTCTCAAATTGTTTGTCCCTAGTGATGATGACATCATCTTCGAAGACTTTGCCCGACAACGACTGACCGGGGCAAATGACGACAAAGACGAAGATGAGGAGGGTGCTGATTCGCCCAAACTGAATGACAGATAGATTGCAGATAAGAGTTTCCTGTGTTGTGACGATACATGAGACCCTTTTGAGATAACCAGGAGAAATGGGACACCCTTTAACACACTCACAGTGGTGCAGTTGTTGTGTTCTTGTTCACATTTGTCTCTTCCATCCTGCAAGGGTGTACAGTAAAAACTTAAGTGTAGAAAATGTGACGTTGTCGTCAAAGCGATTAGAAGGTGAGGCTTTAGTTGATAGGCTGGCCACTGAGTGCCTCGGGTATTTGAAGGTCTTTTAGGGTTGTGGCAATGGCTTCACATCTTAGCTAAATCAAACGTCAGTGGTAGCATGCCTTTGTTGTTGCTAGGTTTTATAGGTTTTTCCTGGGCCGTGATTTAGTTTTGAACCATATTTAATGTAAGGAATTTCTTGTTTCAATTACTGTTAATGGAACTGTATTCAGTATTAAATTTTTTTAATTTTCAATTTTTTTTTTATAAAAGCTGCCAAATTGAATCAACTTTATGTCTAATGTCTCAAATGAGAGCTTTTGAATCAGTCGTGCAGGGTGAAAGTTTTTATTTTTATTTTCAATTTTTCAATAAAAAAATTATATCTAAAAGCTATCTTACCTAATAAAAGTTATGGATACTCTACTGATAAAAAGACTACATGACACAATGCAACAACTATTTGTGAACATATTATTTTCTCTTAAATGTCTTCAGTTATTTCAAGTGGGTTTCTATGAAATCATTTAATTATGAATAATGCCTATATATCTGTAAGGGGACTATATATTATTATATGATATTTTTACATAAATGAAGCTTCTCAAAAAGAGCACCCACTGTATGAATAGTCATGAGCTACAAACGTTCCAGTTACAATCTCTATTCTGAATAAAGTATATGTATGCTGAAATCTGTCTCTTCTGTGGAACAGAATAGATCTTTTGAAGAATGTTCTGGTATATTTTTCCCATACTATCACAATTCATTTAAAAGCTACAAAGTATCATGAAATATCATCCCTTCAATTTGTGCCATTGTCATATTGTATTCTTGTTCCGAATTAACTGGTTTATGTGAAGAAGAACTCAACATTTAAGTTGTTATTCATAAAAATTTTCCAGCACTCTGGAACCGGATCAGTTTTTGAATTGATTATTTAATAAGTCCTTATTCCTTCTTGTGAACCAGTTCAGTCATTCATTGAATAGATCAGACTAAAAAGAACAACTTGTTAATTGAAAAAGTGGACAATCAATTGTTTCAGTTGAATCAAACTCTTTCTCTTAACAGTTCTACAGTAGCTCAACTGTTTACTACTGTGGTCATTTTTTAGAGCCTCTTTGAGCAGAACTTAATTTAGTTAGCATTATTAAAACACTATTTCCCTGTTTAACACTGTAAAGTTGCTTTGACACCACATGTATTGTGTACAGTGCTATATAAATCAAGATGACTTGACATGACTTTTAACAAATCAAAAAGACTTCACCACACAGACTCACATGGAACGCTTCCGTGATACTTTCAAGATGCTTTTTCTCCATATGGTCCTTTTTGAAGCTTGAAAGCTGTAGTCCCCAATATAATTGCATTGAAAAAGCTACCAGCACAGTCCATAGATTTCTCTTGTGTCCTATGAAAGAAATAAAGACATGCAGCTTTAAAAATTATGACAGTTTAAATGTTGGGTGAACAATTCATTTAATTTCCAAACTCGTCCAGTTATTCTCTGAACTTGGGAGCCACTAAAATGAAGTTACACTTGACTGGAAATGTAGCCATTTATACATAGCAAAGATTATTGTGCTTTCCATATGAATGAGGCCTTGATTTACTGCATGAAACATGTCAAAAATGTGTATGTTTTGTGAATGAAACAGTTTGTAAAAAGAAAAAAAGGAAAGGAAAAAAAAGGAAGATTAAATTAAAATTTTGTGAACTGATACAATATAATTCCCATGTGCTGGATAAACCACAGTTATAAAATAAACTTGATTATTGACAGTAATCAGGCACGATTTGTCAGGAAATGGTATTAATGATTCAATGTAAGACACAATTACAATATATTAAATATCTAATGCTCTATATAAAAGTCTTTGTTTCTTCTTTGATTCTATGTATTTATACATTTAATGTAACATCAAATGATACAAATATAGGATAAAAACAACTGTAAAATGCATAAATATGAGTGTCTGAGACAATATTTTTCATTTCAATGTGATGATTATGGAAAACAATCAGATTGTGATTGTTGATTTACAGTATAAGAGCAATGTGATTTGCTCATTCCAAACTACAGAACAAAATCAATACTATTACAGGGTTTGGCTTAAAATTATAAACTAAATACAATAAATGTAATTTAAAATGACAAACAAATGATAATATAAATCATTTAATGAGCAACAGCTTGTTGTTTGACTGGTAGTCAAAGTTGAAGTTGGGGTCCAGGCTAAGGTCTTAACTGATGGAAGAGGCTGCATGTGTAACAAGGAGTAAAAGTAGGATTCTTTTATCTTTAAGTAGCAGGTATAAGAGCCAACAATATGATTTCTATAAAAAGTATTATTAACTGAGACCCAGGGCTTACCTTAAAGGGTTAGTTCACCTAAAAATAAAAAAATTACTCACCTTCAAAGCATCCTAGGTGTATGTGACTTTCAACTTCCAGACAAATCTAATATTGGCGTCAAAAGTTCAGAAGATGCATCCATAATAAAAAAATCCCTTACATGGCTCCGGGGGGGTGAACAAAATAAATCCATGCATTTTTGCAAGATTCATCAAAGACTTCCGCTGACTGTGGTACGGGTAAGTCATGTTGTCGGATGACGTAGGCATCATGCATGTGCCTCTGAGAAATGCAGGAGCAAAGGAAACAAAGTTTCCTTACTTTAGCAAAGGAAAACCAGTCTCCTCTTGGCTTATATCGAAATCCTCCAACATTTTTCTTCTAAGGCTACATCCACATGAAGCCAGAGCTTTCCCTATCCATTCTTTTTCCCCCCTTGTCTCAAGAAATATCTGCGTCCACACGAAAACACAAAACCGACACAAAACGATGTAGTATACATGCCAGCAGGGCCGGCGATTGCTATAGGTGAACTAGGCGGTTGTCTAGGGTGACAAATATGTTGGGGGCGCCCTCTAGGGTTTCCGTTACGTTACGTTATGTTACGTTACGTTAGGCAAGGGCACAGTTGATGAAGAAAATGAAGCTGTCTAATAAACCCAGGGCTTAATTTGTGCTGGAACAAGCTCGATCCGGATCCGGCACCTCATTTTAGCGGATCCCCCTCCTCCAGGGGCGACGTTTCCGTATGGCAGACAGAGAAAAAAACTTTGAATAGTACAGCATTTCTTTACTCAAACACTATGTCTGTAAAGGCTATTTTTGTGTGTTTGAAGACTGGAGAAGTAGTTTTTTTTGCCATCTAACCAATATGCTTTTGTATGTTTAAAATATCCTTTGCATAAATGTTTAATCGTTTACATCATGAGATTTTGGTGTATTAAACAGCAAAAAATAAATAAATTAACGTAATATCCTAACCTGTAAAAGGTGATAATGGCATATAATGCGCTGCACTTTCCTCAGATGCGGACCAAACAGATCTCCTCATTCGCCGGCCAAAGCCCTTGTTAACTCCATTTGAGCTTGTTTTTTTATAAAGCCTGATGTTAATTGCAAGTGTCTGATACAACACCAACACTGACGACGCAGTATTGTTTAATTATTGATTTGTTCCCCCGTTCTTTCTTTTCCCCCCCTGTATTTTAGTAGAGTGTGCCATGAATGCCATGCCATGTTATTTTTCAACACCCGTCACACATCATATTGTTTGTATTTGGTTGCTTAAACTAAAAAAACTACGGAAAATAACTCTTATATAATACTCGTGAGTCAGCTTTATACACGCGAACTTTGGATGTGACTGTGAGGGCACATAATACAGCCTTTGGAGCGCGTGAGTACCGAATGGCGTAAAATTCTTAAAAAGGTGTGCAAATTATTATACATTTTTGTGACAATGCAACAATGACCCAATTAGTCAAGTGACAGTTCTGTCAGCTGTCCTGAAATGCGATTGAGTCTTATATCACAGCATGCAGGTCACTGATGCACTAATGAGAAGCACGTTCTGAGAGAGTTCATGGATTTAAATTACTGATTTAAAGGGGGGGTGAAATGCTCGTTTTCACTCAATATCCTGTTAATCTTGAGTACCTATAGAGTAGTACTGCATCCTTCATAACTCCAAAAAGTCTTTAGTTTTATTATATTCATAAGAGAAAGATAGTCTGTACTTATATTCCCGGAAAAACATGACCGGCTGGAGGCGTGACGTGTGGGCGGAGCTAAAGAATCACGAG
Source organism: Carassius auratus (assembly GCF_003368295.1). Classification (NCBI taxonomy): domain Eukaryota; kingdom Metazoa; phylum Chordata; class Actinopteri; order Cypriniformes; family Cyprinidae; genus Carassius; species Carassius auratus. The sequence goes on along the minus strand of NC_039257.1, from coordinate 19,964,236 downwards.
CGCGAGTAGTCTTTTGTGTTGAGCGCGTCTGGAAGCTGTGACACCAGTGAGGACAAAACCAACCAAAACAAACCATGGCTAACAGTCAGATTCAGCGTATATTTATGATCCAGAATCAGATCCAGAGGCTGAAATTGAACAAGAGCAGCATCAGCAATCAGTCTCTATGTGGTATGTACTGAAACTGTATATATTTGCTTAGCGGTTTTGGAAAATGACTAAGTTCCACTTTGTCATCTTTTTTTTTTTTTTTAAGCTGTACATGTGGAAAGTGCAGTTTGATGACAACATTGCATGTTGTTTACTTGATGTGCTTACGCGCTGATAGCTAAGTTAACAACACAGAGATATTTGAAGCAGTTTTACTCACCGCATGCGGTTCCAACACACGATCGTGACCCTTTTTCGTTGGGACTGCATTATCCTTAAGAAATAAGCGATGTGCAAATCCGGCATCAAACTGGACCTTGTTTGTAAAACAAGCATCTTCGAAATGCAGGGGAACAAACAAAAACACTTACACAACTCCGTTGATGCTCTGTAAAAATAAACTCCATCCACTGGTCCCTTAATGCTGTTTCTCTTTTGGTAATCTGTGCAGGGTTGTCTTGCCCTGGCAACCAAAAACACACTTCTTTTGTGACATTTCGCGACGCTCTCGCTCAGATCAGTGATTGTCTGCTCAGCCTCTCAGTGCTCTGCTATACGGGAGCGCGCGCTCTTCCGGCAAACATGCCCTCAGGACCCATATAAGGAAATTCCGCTCCATCTAACGTCACACAGAGCCATACTCTAAAAAAACTTTCCGAAACTTGTGACAAACCGGAAGTAATATTTTTGGAACAGAAATACTCCTTCAAATGTACAACTTAATTTTTGAAACTTTGCCCATGTTTAGCATGGGAATCCAACTCTTTAACAGTGTAAAAAACTCAGTATGCATGAAATAGCATTTCACCCCCCCTTTAATCTTAGACTTTGTGTGGATTTATTTTAAACCTATTAAAACCTACAAGCTATGTTGAATAAATGCAGGAATTTCCCTCATTCTAAACTTGAAAGCAGTGAGATTTATTAAAACCATGCGACACATAGTCCCCCTCAGAAAAGTTGTTAGGCCTGGAAATTATTGTTTTAAAATCGCATGGTCTTTCATGTTATTCATGACCTTACAGACCCTATAAAAGCAACTGATGCACGCTCTTAATCACTTAAACTGGTCCACCAATATGATTGCGCGAGTGCAACTTTACCTCTCCCTTCGGTAATCGCGTGTCGGACCCTGCTTTGTTCCGGTACCTCGCAATTTACAAATTAAGCACTGTACATATTACTAGCAAACGTAACTTTACTAATAACCTACATGGTTACAATTTAATTTAAAACCACTGAACTGGCTGTTGCAGGTGAAGGGGCCACATCTACACAGCAAAAAATCCAGAGTGAAATTAACTCTGCTGGGAGTACATGTGAGACCACACTCAAAAGTGTGAAAGTGTTAAAATAGGAGTGTTAAATTAACACTGAAGCTGAGTTAAAGTTAATGAGATAATTGAGTGAATTGTAACAAACAGACAAGAAAAAAAATCAAAATGTGGGCATTTAACCACAAAACTCAACTAAAGCTTAAACAGATTTGATTGACCTCATTGATTATAACAACTCTGTGATCGTACAGTACCAGCTAATTAAAAGGATTTCTTGAAAGTTGTTCTGATAATTAAAAAAAAAAAATTTGTTTTAGGCACACCCATACAACAAAGATTAGTGTAGGAATCTCAACAATGGTGACAAACAGCACATTCAGAAAAACAGAACAACTCTAAACATTAGAAAACAAACTACTAAAAGTAACATAAAAAACAAAAATAGAATAGTAAGAATAAAGGAAATTACTGAAACAATTTAGCTAATAATTTATTCATGCATCATGCATCATGGGAGTCATGGATGAATTTTGATAGGTGACACCCAGAATGCACTGCAACATGCTTTTTGGATTTTCACCATTGTTGAGATTCACAGGTTGATTCTTGATGTTTGCATGTCTAACTAAAAGACTCTTTTGAAAGATTTTTGAGCAAACAACTTCTAAGAAATTCCTCAGATTGTATTTAAAATGCTGGAAATACGTTGTAGAAGAATCACAGGGCTGCAATAGTCAACAATGTAACTTTAACTCAGTAATTCAGGAATAACAACAGTCTTTGCTTGTTCTTCAGTTTTATAACATAGTTACAATTAACTGACAATTAAAATCTGAATTTACCGTTTTAGGGGTCAAGAGCCCAACTAAAGCAAACACTTACCACTATAATGGTGACACAATTAAAATAGTGATTTTCGTCTTTGTTGATTTCTGCATGTTAACATCAGGTCTCGTCAATAATGGTCAATCATCACTCAATCACTTAATTATCTCATTAACTTTAACTCAGCTTCAGTGTTAATTTAACACTCCTATTTTAACACTTTCACACTTTTGAGTGTGGTCTCACATGTACTCCCAGCAGCGTTAATTTCACTCCGATTCTTTAGCTGTGTAGCATTCCAGGTCCCAGTGAAACACAGACCACTGAGACCAGGGATACTCAGCCTGGGGGGTGCAAAACTCAATCTTGCTTATGGCAACCAAAGGGCTAGAACCAGCCCTGCATGTCAGACCAGCATGTGGCACTGTAATTCTGCCACAGAGATACACTAAAAATGGAGAAGAAGACTTGGACTATGTGCATAGACTTTGCATGTGATATACAAACGAACATGGAACAATGCATTTATTAATTTGTGTTATTGTTTGTTAATAAAAAGAGAAGCGTTCGGTGATGGAGTAGCATACAATGGTTTCAGTCAGGGCCTTCAGAGAGCAACTGTAAACTGCATACCCTTACACATCTCTGTAACAGCTAACACAGCCAAATGCATATAATTTGCCTATTATGCCACACACAGGCTCTCAACAACAATGACAGCTGACAAATAATTTCAACAGTAGACTAGATGGGGGTGAGTTCAATTCAGAGTAAATTTCCCTACATGGATCAGTAAAAAGAATCCACTAATAAACGATTCACTATGAACATTCACGTCACTCTAAAATGATGACGCGCCCACAGCAGCAGAACTGTACAGAAGCTGGACATCCACACACCATGGATTTTCCATGCCAAAAAAAATATTTTACTCCTGGCGCCTGTTTTTGAAAGGAGATTAATTGAAAACTCTGAGTATGTTAAACTGTTTCAGAATGGGAGGTATGTTAAACCCGAGAAAGCAGGTTAAGTCAAGCCCGTTTCTGAAAGAGAGGTAACTTATACTTAGAGTCAGTTAGCTTACTCTGTGAACCTAACCTGGTCTGGAGCAGGTTTTCTTTGGTAACCCAGAGTTTCTTTCTGTCTCCTCCCCCTTTTTAAAGAGGAAGTGATGTTTAAACACCTCATTGATTGAACACATTTCGGGATAAATTTTTTGTCATATCCCTATGCATTTTCATTTGAGCGGTACTGTTTTTCTTTACAGTCAATAAGATACATCCATAATCTCATCCGTCCTTACATCAGAAACATCAGACATCCGAGTTGCTCTTAAGCACTTTCTAAGAATTCTTGTGTTGTTTTCTTGGCACAAACCAGTGAGAGTCATCAAAGAGGAGTTTTACATGATTGCAGGTCCGTGGTGTATAAATTGGTTTAAATGAGGCTAACCTGATAAATGACATTCAGTTAAGAATATCTTGCTGCGACACCTGGAAGTTACCTAATAATAAGAATTCACTTTAGGATTTCTGAAAATGAAGCGGATTATGCCAGCAGGTCCATCCACAGTATTAATGTGCAGGTACACTGATAGCCTACTGTTTCTAATGGTCAAAGACTACATCACAATACTGTACATGTCTCATTCTTTGCACTGTCAAGATCATATGTGATGCTGCACATATAATAAAAAATGTTAAGGCCAAATGACCCGTCTCTGTTCATGACTCCAAAATGCACGGGAGACAACCCTGAGCAGCAGACTGGAAAGGGGTAAGCAAATGTATAGCCTATACACATATTTCAATGTATGCACTACACACTTACAGGGGAATTTCTATGCAGCTCTAAAGCAATGTGAGCTTTCTTACAGGAGAGATTGATGGCTTTCTGCTGGGAAATGGGGTACCCATGCCAAATCTTATTACCCCTTACCCAGAACCTGAACCAGCCCCCCAGCAGCACTTCAGTGAGGCACACTGCAGGACAAGAGCCTGGGTGGAGATGACCATAGGCCTGTTGAGAGCACATTTCCAGTGTCTATGTCACCTCAGGGAAACTCCTGAAAGGGCCTGCAACATTATTGTGGCATGTGTTGTTCTCCATAATATTGCCATAATTAGAGGGGAGCAACACCCTGCCTTACAATTACAAGATCCTGGGGAAGACCTCATCAACCCTCGGGATATGATATGCCGCAATATCTTCTCAGATTAATCATGATATCCACCACCACCACCCTCCACAAAACAAAAAAAGAGAAAATGAATAAACACAAAATCAAAGCAATTTATATGGTGTTCTTTATTTCCTACAAAAAAAGTTAGATTTTAATATAGTTTCAATACTTTCTAGAATTGACCTGTGACCATACACTCACCTTTAGCTTTTGTTTCATAATCTCGATTTTCCAGATCTGCCTTTTGGATCTTGCTGTCCAAGTATACAAGTTCTTTGCTGTATTTTTCTATCTTTTTAGTAAGAATAAGTCTATATAATTCCTTAACTGGCAACTGAAAATACAGTAGATTAGAGTTACATAATGTTGTTCTAAAATTCTACAGAATTAAACTGTGGCATTCACTGTATATCACTAATCTGTGTTCATCTGTGCACCAGAAGTTGGACCTTCCTCCTCCTGACCATTTATAGATATAAAACTTAGATTCTATAGGCTACTCCACATAAAAATGTGAAGAAATGTAGACTGTTTGATGTGTAGACACTGAACATATAATATTAACATTACCTCTGTAGGCTTCTCTGTGGCAGCAGAAACGGTTTCTTCATCCCCATCTTCCTATTATAAATAGCACTTTATAATACTATTTGTCATCATTTATGGTGTATTGAGTAGGCTACTTACAACTGCCTGGGGTTCTGTTGGGACAGGAGGCTCCAAGAGAGAGATATTACCATCCAAATCTTTTGGCACCAACGAAAAACCCAACCCAAAGTAATATAAATGGAAATATCACAAAAAGTCTATATAAAAAAATAAAACATACTGTAGGTAGACCTCTTACATTTTATGAAGTCATTTAAATCTTCTGGAGTGAATGGCCCTTATGAAGTCCCTCCAGGAATTCCCTCAGCTATTGGCCTTCCAGCATTCAAGCTCAGGGCAATCTTCTCTGCTTTTGTCAGAGGTGGTGGTGCAGGTCTTTCCCCGGTTTTGCGAGCCTCTGAATTCTTTCAGTAGTCAAATGAGAATAAACATTTAGACCTATGTAAAAAATGCTGCTGCACTGCTAGACACTGAATGCTATTCAGTTATTTAATATGTCAAATGTTTGTAAAGCCAGGTACCCTACACCTATGATATGCTCAAGGCTTACCTGATTGAATTATGTTTTTATATTTATATAGCTGCTGCCACTTTCTTTTAATACCTGCGGGATTGCATCTATACATAAAAATTATATTATTAGGTTTAATAAAATATTAAAAAATTTTCTTCCAGTTTCACCTCTGATATTATAACTGTTGGGAATTTACTCTAAAAAAGTTCTTAATTACTAACTACAAATTACAACTAAGTCTAATTAGATTAATTCAATAATTACTATCTCTAGAAAGTATTGGTCTACTTACTAATTTGGTACATGCAGACTGTGTGACAAACGGAGGAATAAAACCAGGATAAATATCGGCCAGGCGTTTACGAGATGGAGAGAGCTGCGTGAAAATCTTGGACTTGACAGAGACTCTGCTCTCGCGCGTGTGTTGATAGACAGGTAAGCAAATCAATTATTATGTTGGCATACTGTTATGCTATTTAAACTTCTTCTTTTTCTTCTTATTATTTTTCTGACAGAAATTCTGAACGCTACTCCTCCTAGGGCTTTACAGCCACAAGCCCCAAACTCGGCAGACACCTGCGGGATAGAGCGGTGGTGTGTGCTATATCTTTTCAGACTGATCAGACTTAAAGTTTTTTTTTTATTAATTTTTAAATGTCAAAATACATTACCCATAGACTTACATTGTCTGAGAAAAATTGCGCCCCTACAGTTGCAATGACATTTAGGGGCGGAGTCGGGTTTCGTTTCACTTTTAAACTGGTTAAAAATACTGCTGCTCAGCCCAGGCTGTCTACACGGAGCCGAGAACTAGCGAATTCATTCTTATTTAAGACCTTTTAAAAACGCGATTACACGCAATCCACACGTTAGAACACACCAAGAGCTAAATTCAGATGTTTCTGAACTGTTTAAAGTAATAACATTATATATTCGCGGCAGCCAACTGCTCGCGAGCTGGCGATGTATTTCTCTGAACACTTGAAGTCCACAGAGAATTTACAGCCTTTCGCATTAAAACACTGCAGCGAAACGGCACAAAACAATTAGAATAATATATTATATGGTTTTAAAGTAGTTTTGGCCACTGTCACGCTGGTCTTAGCTGGTTTCTAACTGAATCATCATGCTGAACGTCACAGATGAGCTCGGGATGTATTCCTCTGAACACTTGAAGTACACATTTACAGCCTTTCACATTAAAACACTGCAGCGAAACGGCACAAACAATTAGAAGAATATATTACACATATGAAAATGAGTGTTTATATGTGCTTGTGAGATTTCTCTGTCAGGCTTAACGTCGCAGCAATTGCTCAGCGTTGCATAACATGGTAAAGCAGGGAGCTACACTGAGACCAAAAGGGTCGCATGCATCACTGATTATTTTTGTACCTACTTATGTGTTATGCTATGATTTAATATGACCATTTATTAAAACAGAAATGTGTATTTTAAGAATACGTTTTATAACGTGCTCCGAGCATTCAACACATCAAGTTGGCTTCAGCCCCGCGCTGCGGGAAACTGAACTGAGCAGCTGATGGCGCGTGTGCACGAGAGAGAGCCGCGCGTATCGCGGACAGGGACAGCAACACTGAACAGAGCTGTCGTTCAGGACGTTCACTTCCTCCTGGACCTGAACGAACAAATTAAAAATCGCAGTTTAAATAAACAGAAAAAAGAGCGAAAAGCAAAAGAGCTCAATTCAGCAGCGCGGTGTTGTTCAGGGAGCAAGAAGAGACGCGTCTCAAAGTCTTCTTGCTTTTGTACCGACAACAAATACATACAAAATATGTCGAAATACCCGTGTTGGAAAGTGTGTTCGAATAAGTATGTGGTTATGTCTTAAGTGAAAGTAAAGATTTGCAAAAAAAAAATCGGATGTGTATCATCATAATGGATGCGTTTGTCTCTTAAAGGGACCGCGCCTAATTTACTAGCTCTGCTGTCAGAGTCTTTAATGTATGAAAATGAAAGTAAATCACTCACTGCTCTTGACTGAATTACCTTGTAGTACAAGAATTTATCCAAAGTCAATCCAAAAATAAGATAGAATTGTTTTACTAGTGGGTGCAGGCCACTAGTTCATTTATGTAAGTGAGTATGGCAAAATAGTGATCTGTGAAATATTATACCCACTAAATCTTCATACAGTAGGCTACCAGTGAAATTGATTTAAAAAAATAATAATTAAGGACCTGCCCATGTTTTGCTTAAGTGTTTCTTTCTTTAATTGTAAATGGAACCTTTTCACACCACAGACTGAACCAAATTAAGCATTTCTTGCTTGGTAACTGTTCAACAAAGTATTGATAGTTGTGTAAATATTGTCATACTGACAGTCTGAAGTTTTGGTTGATTCCATTACATATCTTTTTATCAAAGTTATCCGAAATTATCAAGATGAATTTGTTCTGAGTTATTGTCATATATTATTACCAGTTTCTAAACTACAGCAAATAAACTGTGATTATGTGAGAAATGTTGAAGGTGTCTGAATACATTTTGGTTTGATTGTGTATTTTATCTTACAGTGAAGACTATGCAGTGCTATTTTACATTAACAAAAACAAACTTAAAAAAAATGTAAACATTATGTAAATAGCACAAATAAATAAATAGAATGAACATACAGTACAAATTAAACAATTTTAAACAGTGTGTAACTGCATCATCTATACAAACCATTGTGCTTGGACCCCTTATGATCTCCTTGATTTAAAATGCATTGTTTCAGTAATCTTGTGTGTCGTTGCCCACAACGCGATGGTGGCAGGACTGTGAAATACATACACGAGAAAAATAGACATGACTTATTTCACATCCAGCTAGACAACCCTGTCATAGCTGTTATCATAGCCCAGGCTTTTTATTAAAAAGAGAAAACAGCAAGGGAGCATGGAAAAAGACTGTTGCAGGTGTATTTTTTTATGGCATTATTATGTGTATTAATTTTGCAGCGGGGCAACTCAATGTTGGGCACACAAGTACTTTGGCTCTTTTGCTCCATGGCCAAGATGGCCAAGCCAACATCAAAGTTAGTTCACTAACTTTTAATTCTAGTTTATTTTGTAATTGTACAAGTAACGTAATAGTTACTGTAAAGATGATTTTAATAGATATGAATTACACCACATGCCTGTACATTCTGTCACTGTAGCATTTTTTTTAATCAATAACCTGTGAGAAAATAACATATGGCAAATGGACTGTTTCAGTTTCCAAAAAGGTGGCCCATCAACGTCAACTCCGAGTAAAAGACCTGTAATGCCTCTTCAGACACTGTCTACCATAGCTTCTTCCAGTGACTCTCAATCAGACAGGTAGGCATTTGCTGAATATCAATTCTAGAAGATGTTTGATAGAACTACATTGGCTAAAATACTACTATGTACATTTCAGAGAGCATTGTTTTCTGGAGTCTGGAATAGAACAACTTTCCAAGGCAGAAAGTGATGAGCAGTTACATGAAAGGTGCTATTTTTTATTATATATTATTTTACAGATGTTGTTATTAATTCTTTTATGATGTTTTATCTTTCACAAACTTCAATCTTTCACCAAGCCATTCTTATTAATTAATTAAAAAAAGATCTTATGTTTTGTTTAGTTTTTCAAAGATGATTGTTAGTGATGAGTCCACCATAACCCTGAATGAAGATGTCAATGATTTTCAGAATACCGTGTGAGTGTTCAGATCCATTTTTTCAATTAAAATGTATTTGCAGTATATTCATTCCCATCGTCACCTGCTTCTTAGTGTCATCAAGCTTCGCCTTTGTTATTGTTGGCAATGCACCCTCTTGTGGTCAATTACAAAAGTCACATACTGGAGCTTTAATTACTTTCTAAATCCCAAATCAACCTCAACCAATTGAACAATAAGGAGAGAAAAGAAACTGCACTTCTAATGCTTTCAATAAACAATAAACAATTGCATGAATTATTCTTGAATTGACTAAAGTATGTGACTAGGGAGAAGGTTACATTAAAATTATACATTTAAAAATTTGATGTTAAATCCACTATTGTTTTATACAGAATTGTTTTATAGTCTTTAATTAAACTACAGTATTTAGATTAATTAGTAATTAATTACACCCAACACTGTATAAAAGTAATTAAAATGTAAACTTACGCATTCAGTCTAATTTCAGCTGCTCTGTACCCGAAAAATCAGAGTATCCCATTCTCAGGGTAAATCAACTCAGAGTTCAAGTTTAAACTCTGTTGGTTGAACATCCTTATTGAAAGGCCCCTAGAACGTGATTTTATGGTGGAGATCTCGAAACTCGCTTGGGTGAGTTTTGTTGAGAAAACCTGGCAACCCTAGCTGGGTGAAGCACTGGGCACATAGCTGGTCCTAGATGGCGTGCTGTCATGGAACGACAAAATTTGATTGGCTGATGATTCTGTCATCAATGCTCGTTAAAAATCTGATTTGACGTCTTTGAACAAAAGGGAAGCACTATCTGTAGTGCTGGCCCTGTTATTACAGTCTATGTGCTGGCCCACAGACTATTTTTTATGTAGAATATTCCAGTTCAACCTCAACGAAACTAATCATAGGCCATCTTGTGGACATTACAAAAATGAAAATTATACCTAAATAATAATTTTAACTTTTTAATAATAATTACATTTTTAAATAATTTAACTTTTTATAGGGCAAGCAGAGAAGGCCCTGCTTGCCCTGATGGCCCACCACTGGCAAGATGAGATCGTTTCAGAAAATATACAGATTCGCTGTCCACAGGAAAATGCAAAGTGTCCTTGTGGACAGGGCCTAAATCGTAACCAGCATTCTGTTTGGTTTCATCTTGTCTCTGTATTCATCACTAAACGCAAAGCAGCCCTTCTACGTCATCCGCCTGGACAGCTTCCATGTACGACAGTCAGTGGAATTGTGAAAAAAGTGTTTATTACATTTGAGATATAGATATTTATCTTACAAAATATGTATTGTCGGATATTGCTACAAATATACACATTTATCCTTTTTTGTGTGTCTGTAATTTATTCATATTTATACATATGTGTATTTTATTCACATCTTTTTTTTATTATCTGTGTATTGCTGTTGTCTCATTTCTTTTCTTGTCTTTCATATTCTTATAAAAGAAAAGAAAAAACAACATGGCTATGTGTTCTGTACTAGACTAACTGAGACTTGTCATGGCACTTGTATAATGTTGTTATCTCTTGTTGATCTGATTGCTTCTGTTGTTCTCATTTGTAAGTTGCTTTGGATAAAAGCGTTTGCTAAATGATTAAATGTAAATGTCTCTGTGTACTGGAAGCTTTTGACACTAAAACAAATTCCTTGAATTCCTTGAAAGACCACTTTCCTTATTGATCACATATTTCCTTAGGTAAAATGCATGTTTTCTTGCGTGGCTGGATGCTGGAATCACATTGTTTGCATTTACCCAAACTAATTTGCTGAAGTCGAAATGTAGACGTAAAAAAAACAAACAAACACTGTTAGCGCGAGTCCTGAGCGCTGTGAAGTGGGAGCGACCAGTCGGCAGAGGATTCCGTTTGGGCCCCAGCAAACACAGAATGTTCCCCTAATGTCAGTCTCTAGTTCCCATTGGCTATTTTTTGGGAAACCAAAACTAATGTTAGGGAAACATTTATAAAATAAAATAACGTTCCCAGAGTGTGGCATGGTGGTTATTTTTTAAATAACCTTAAAATAACTTATAGAGAACGTTCCCTAATGGTTATTCTCAGGTTATTTTTATAACCCTATAGAGAATGGTAATGTGTCCTCACAGCAGCAATACATTCTGGGATTTTAGGTCAAAGGAGCTACAGTGGAGAGTGGATAATCTCTCTCTCTCTCTGTCTCACTTTCTCACTTTCTCTCTCACTTCCGGTGCGGGTGTTTGTGCGTGAGTGGATGGAGTGGCGTGAGCGTGGTGTAGAGTGGCGTGAGTAAATTCTTATCTTTATTCTTTACGCTGGTTTTTGTTGTTTTGTTTTTTTGTTTTTTCTTCTGGTTTTGTTTTGTTTCTTCTCTGTGTGTGTGTGTGTTTTCTTGTCTCGCTGTTGTTACGCATAGGGCCGCGTGCTATCCATTTTTTTAGGAAGCATGTCGGCCCAGGCTTTGGGCTCACTCACTAGACGCCACGCAATTGAGGTGGCGTCCGTGGTGAGCATTGAGGACTGTTGCTTGGCTGTTGGGGAGGTGGTTGGACATGCAGGTGTTTTATCCGCTTCCAGGATGAACAATGCGATAGTGGTTTTTTTGGATAGCGTAGATAAAGCGAATGTTTTGGTAGAGCAGGGAATTGTAGTTGGAGGAGAATTTGTTTCGGTCCTCCCACTTTCTTTACCTGCCAAAAAAGTAACTCTATCTAACGTGCCACCTTTTTTGAGTGATGAGATTTTAACGCAAGCTTTGTCGCGTTATGGCAAGTTGGTATCTCCAATAAAAAAGATACCGATCAGTAGCGAATCGCCTTTATTGAAACATATAGTTTCATTTAGGAGATTCGTCTACATGATCATCCCTGATGATGTGGACTTAGATTTAACACTTAACTTTAGGATCGATGATTTCAGTTACAGCATTTTTGTTACTACTGGAAAGATTAAGTGTTTTGGGTGCAAAAAAACGGGACATTTATTTAGGAACTGCCCGAGTAAAAATATTGAAGGCGGAAAAGAGAATAATAATGCGCAAAGTAACGAAGATAACGGTGTAGTGGAGGCCGCTGTAGCGGTGACGGGAGAAGTCGCGGCTGTGACAGAGACCGTTCAGAGCGCTCCGAGGGAGACTGAGGCAGTGGCGGCCTCATCTCAGAGTGGGCAAACTGAGTCCACTCACAGTGTTATACCTTCAGCTACTGTTTCTCTAAGATAAACAGCTACTGTTTCTTTAAGATAAACAACAGGAAGATAGTATAATCAATGAACAGATGCGAGTTGTTGTTAATGAAATTTGTGAGGAGGTACAGTTAACGATGGAGGATGAACAGTTTCTTTTTAAGACCCCTCAAAAAAGAAAAATGAAAAACAAGTCACTAGATGCGAAAATAAGCAAGACTGACGAGTTACAAGGTAGTGAAATGCAGGACACAGAGAGTGACAGCGATTCCTCTGAATGCAGTGTGAGTCTCTCACAAAGTGAACAAATTCCTCGTAGTTATGAACTTGAGGATATCAAATTGTTCCTCAGATCAACAAAAAATAAAAGAGGAATACAAGTACAAGAATATTTCCCTGATCTAAAGCAATTTGTTGATAGAGCGAAAAGTTTGATGGCTAGAGACTGCTTTACCAACAAGGAAGTTTATAGATTGAAAAAAATTGTGAGAAACATCTGCGTAGCTCTAAATAATGATACTGTTTGTTCTGAAAATTAGGAATATCTTGCTTCTTTGGCTTTGTAGGATGTATCTTTTCTTATTTTTCCTTTTTATAGTGAGTGAAGTACATCTTGCTTCTTTGAATGTTAATGGTGCAAAGAATTAAAAAAAAAAGAGTGAAAATCTTTGAAGAAATTGAACAGAAAAGTATAGATATAGCTTTTTTACAAGAGACGCATAGTAGCTCAGATAATAGTGTCGATTGGATGAGAGAATTCAATGGAATATCTGTTTTAAGTCATAGTTCCACTTTAAGTGGTGGAGTTGCCATTTTGTTTAATAGGAATTTTAAACCAATTTCATATGACGTAAATGAGATTATTAAAGGTAGACTGTTAAAAGTTAGAGCTACTTATGAAAGTTTTGTTTTTGTACTTATTTGTTGTTATGCTCCAACTGCACATGTGGAAAGATTATTGTTTTTAGATACCCTCTGTTCAACTTTACAAAATTGCTGTACTGAGGAGTTTTTGTTTCTAGGAGGTGATTTTAATTGTGCTGAACTTGATATGGACAGAAATCATGTTGAACCTCACATGGCTTCGCGTAAACATTTAATTCATTTAATTGAAAAATTTGATCTGTGTGATGTTTGGAGAGCTCTAAATGGCAATGAGAGACAATATACATGGGCCCACACACGTGATAATTGTTTATCTCTAGCCAGATTAGACAGGTTTTATGTATTTAAACACCATTTGAACATGTTTAACAAATGTTATATCACACCATTACCATTTTCCGATCATAACATGGTGAGTTGTAAATTTATATTAAGTTCAGTAAAACCTAAAAGTGCTTATTGGCATTTTAATACAAATCTTTTAAATGACAATTTTTTTATTGAATCTTTTAAGTTTTATTGGAAGTTTTTCAAAAATACCAAATCTTCTTTTAAATCTTTACAACAATGGTGGGATTATGGTAAGGTGCAAATAAAACAGTTTGCACAGCAATACACTCGAAATGTAACAAAAGACTTAACTCGCTCATTAGAAGTGCTTGAAAAACAAATAATGGATTTGCAGAAACTGACTCAGACCTCAAATGATATTAATTGTTTGGAAACCTTTTTAAGGAAGAAAGCTGAACTTAAAGACCTGTTAAATCATAAAACACAGGGGGCACTGGTCCGGGCAAAATTTTTGAATATTGATCAGATGGATGCACCTTCGAAATATTTTTTTGGTCATGAAAGGAAAAATTGACAAAAGCGCATAATTCACTCCTTACGTTCTGAGGAAGGTACTTTGTTATCCAACCCCAGAGAGATTCGTGAAGAAGCATTGCGTTTTTATCAGTCCCTGTATAGAAGTGAGCTTGAGCCTGAAGATAGGGGAAAAGATTATTTCCTAGAAAATCTTCCTAACATCTCAGAGGAGTCCAAGAAAGATCTGGAAAAAGCCCTGACCTTGGGAGAGTTGTATGGAGCCCTCCAGAGTATGGAGTCTGGAAAAACTCCGGGTATTGATGGGCTACCGGCTGAATTTTTGAAAACCTTCTGGTCTGAGATTGGAGTTGACCTGCTGGAGGTGTTCAATGATAGCTTACTGAAGGGTGGGTTGCTGTTGAGCTGCCGGAGAGCAGTGGTTACTCTTCTCCCAAAAAAAGGAGATCTCACTGAGATGAAGAATTGGAGGCCGGTCTCACTTTTATGCAGTGATTACAAATTACTCTCAAAAACTTTGGCAATCAGGTTGGCTAAGGTAATAGGACAGGTGATCCATCCGGATCAGTCCTACTGTGTACCTAATAGGTCAATTTTTGACAACATTTCTTTTATTAGGGACATTATACAGGTGTCCAAATTACTTGATATCAAATGCGGTCTGTTGTCTTTAGATCAAGAAAAAGCGTTCGATAGAGTGGAACATTCTTATTTATGGAATGCCTTGGAAGCCTTCGGTTTCCATGAAATTTTTTTAAGAATGTTAAAAATTCTTTATAGTGACATTGAGAGTGTGATCAAGATTAATGGTGGTTTATGTGCTCCATTCAAGGTTAATAGGGGAATTAGACAAGGATGTTCTTTATCAGGTATGTTATATTCTATTGCTATTGAACCACTACTCCAACAAATTAGGAGGAGGTTGGATAGTTTAAGAGTACCACATTGTGATTTTAATTTTTGTTTATCAGCTTATGCTGATGATGTTATAATTATAATCAATAAACAAGAAGATATATATGTCCTATCAAAATTAATAGATGAATTTGGAAAAGTTTCTTCAGCAAAGGTTAATTGGAAAAAAAGTGATGCTTTGTTATTAGGGGATTGGAATGATAGAAAACCAATTCTACCTGAAGGCTTATGTTGGATTAGATGGGGCATAAGATATCTTGGAGTGTTTTTAGGTGATGAAAGTGTTTTGCAAAAAAACTGGGATGGGATGTTACAGAAAGTAAGAGGTCGACTAGACAAATGGAAATGGCTTTTACCCAACATGTCCTTTAGAGGTCGAACACTTATTGTTAATAACTTGGTGGCTTCACTTTTATGGCACAGACTGGCATGTATTGACCCACCTGCAAAATTGGTGGCTGAAATTCAAGCAATCCTTGTGGATTTCTTTTGGCACAAACTTCATTGGATCCCGAAGAGCATGTTGTATTTACCTAAAGATGAAGGTGGTCAAGGTTTAATTCATTTACAGAGCAGGATTGCAACTTTCCGGTTACATTTAATACAAAGATTTTTAGATGGACCAGTGAATGTAAGCTGGAGAAAAATCAGTGGCATCATACTACAGACTGTTGGAAGTTTTGCTCTGGATAGATCTCTATTTTTGATGGATCCCAAGAGTTTGAACATATCACAGTTGCCTCCTTTTTATCGGAATCTTTTTAAAGTGTGGAGTTTTTTTCATATCCAAAATACTGAGAATTTTCATTCCATTTACTGGTTATTAAGGGAGCCTCTGATCTGCAAGGCAAGACTGGACATTTCCTCTTCCAATTTTTTACCGGGATTCAGCAAGGCGCTGCAAAATTCAGGAATTTTTGTTTTAGGTGTAAGGGAAACAGGTCAATTTAGCTCAAAGGGAATCATTTAAGATTTTAAAGGGAATTTGAACAGAATCAATGTTTCACGGCTGTTCACGGAGACGCGCCTGCGGTTCAGTGAACGAGCCGTTTAACATCAAATCTGCGCTGGATACTAATATCCAAACTATAGTGAAAACACTATCAATTAGCACAGTAACAAGATCGGCAGTTTAAGACATTAACTTGTAAGCACAAAACACAAGATACTTCTCTTTTCAATATGAATAAGGCTTTATTAGATAAATCTAAGACATATAAACTAATCTAACACATAAACGCACGCACACACCCATTCACACAAGTTGCAGGAAGGTCGACAGTTAGGGAAAGATGAGTTTAAGAGAATGGAAATATGGAATCCCAAGTTAACAGCAATACGTTAAATTGCATAGACATGAACAACCATCAATCACGTAATTAGCCCTTGCATTGAGTTCCTCAATGTGACTAAACTTATATTAGATACACCAGCACAACAAATATCTGGGGATACGTTGCCTTCGTTTGCTGTGAAAGGAACTCCAGTTGAAAGGGGTATCCCGGTGTCGCTGATTGGCTGGAAGTTCAGTTGGCTGAAGTGACGTCTTGGGGAGCCCGTGCTTGGGCGTTGGCTGAAGCTGGAGTTGTGTGGCTGGTTGGAGTTCAAACGCGCAGACGAAGTCGACGTGACAAAACTTGACTCAGAACACGAAACTCTCAAACGGAAAAGAAAAGAAATAAAGTTTGACGAGCCTAGGTTGTGTTCCTTCTCATCGTGGCATAGTAGCAGCAGGCAGGCACGCTGGAACCGCGCTCAAAGAACAATGATGACTAACCGCATGGCTAGATGCTACAAGCTAAAGCTAGGTAGCAAAGCTAAAAGCTAAGAGCAGGCATGACTAATAGCATGACTGATAGCACGAGCAAGGCTGGAACTAAAAGCAGACTAAAAGCGAAATTACATCGTGTCCAAAGTATTTAAACTTCCTTGTTGGCCACCCCTCAAATGTTGCCTTGACCAATCAGATATGGTCTTGGGTCTGGGGTCATAAATCATTTGTTTATCTTACCAAGCATGTGGTTCCTGCCTCGCAGGATCTAATTTTGGACATGATTCCTATAACACAATTATGATATATTTTACAAATAAATGATTGTCAGGACAATATCAAGCAAGAAAATTCGATTATATCAATACTAGTCATGACTATGTATCCTATAGTTATCAAAAGACATACACAATAAGTGATTATACATGATAGTCAAATGTGTGGGTTACACATAAATGAATATGGAGTTAAGCAATGGAACGATTCATTTATAAGTCTTTGAGTTCATTCTGGTCCATATATAATGTACAACAAGCAATTTCTTTGCCATTCTCTGGCAAAGGAACTTTTCTGTGAAGACAAAGGTTTAAAGCCCTTCCCCCTTAGGAATTTCAGTCTGGTTCTGCCTGATGGGGGAAGTCAGTGCAAGTATTTAACATGATCTCCTGGGTTAACATGTGATGTCCAGCGTTGCATTTCAATCACGAACAATACATTTGACAATCTCTTCCTCGAATTAAAATTGTTAATAATTGTTCTATTGGTGTTAATGTTGAAAGCTGTTGTGTGAACAAGTTGGTTGGTTGGTTATCTTGCTTGGTTCTTGTGGCACTAGAACTGATTTATGACTTCCTGAGGAGTTCGGCTCTCGTTTCAATGCACACAGCTCTGATAGACTCTTTGATTTGTCTGGTTTGACTCATTTCTGCTACATAGGTCAGTTATTGTCTTTAACTGGACCTCATTTTAAAGACACAGAGGCTGTTGCAAAAGGACTGGGTTTCCGTTCTATTCGATCTATTACTCGTTTTCTAGCTAAACTGACAGAGACATTTACAAGTAAAGAGAAGTTGATTCTGGAGGATTTTTTTTCAGGGAATAATAATCCTGATAGCGAGGACCCTTTCCCCTGTTTGACAGTTCAACCAGTATTTGAAGAATGTTCAGGTATTTTTTTTAAACAAAAGAACATTCCGGTTGATTTTTTTTCTTGTAAAGGAAGGGGTTTGTACAAGTTGTGTGTTCTTATCCTTAATAAGAAAATGTTTGACAAAAGAGTTGATACCCCATGGCGTTCAGTTTTTAAATTATGTGATGATGTAAAACCTGAATGGAGAGTGTTATATAAACCACCATTATCAAAGAAAACAGGAGATTTGCAATGTAGAATTCTCCATGGAGCCATTGCGGTTAATTCTTTTATTTCTGTTTTGGATTCTAATAAGAACCCTGGTTGTCCTTTCTGTTCTCAAAAGGAAACCGTTTTTCATGCTTTCATGTACTGTTTTAGACTTAAACCTTTATTTGTGTTTGTTCAAGAAATGTGTGTCAAGTTCAATGAGATTTTCTTTCCTGAAACTTTTATCTTTGGTTTTAAGTATGCACGGAAAAAATGTATTGTGTTTCAATTATTGAATTTTATTTTTGGGCAAGCGAAATTGGCAATTTATATGAGTCGGAAAAGTAAACTAGAACAAAGGTGTAATAACGATGTGGTTATGGTTTTTAGGTCTTTACTCAAAGCAAGAATACTGATTGATTTTAATTTTTATAATGCCATGAATGATCTTTCCACTTTTAAATTGAAATGGTGCAGTCATGAGGTGTTATGTACAATAACTGAACATGATTTAGTTTTTTGTTTTTGAGTGTCTTTACTAAATATTTAGTTGTGGTAAATGTACTTTGATTACTTTTTTTTGTACTTTGTACTTTGAACAAACGGGTTACTTGTAAATAAAGTTTTCTCAAAATCAAATCTCTCTCTCTCTCTCTCTCTCTCTCTCTCTCTCTATATATATATATATATAAAATTTAATCTTTATATTATTCTACTTAAGATCACGTTGGAGTGATTAAGGCTCACTTTACACCATTTGCTATAGCCCTTTGCACAGCCAGTGTGAAAAACATGCTTTTTTTCAGCGTTAAATAAAAGCAGAGGTATTTCCTTCAGAGCTTCAATGTAATCAATGTATGCATTAAATACCTCTGTTCCCAGTTCGGAATGTTACTGTTCTAAGAATGTTCTGAGAACATTAAATGTTCTGGGAATGTTTCCAGTGGTGAGCTTTATTTTAGTTCCCAGAATGTTCCTCTAAAAGTTAGGATAACATTCTGCAAAAACATTCTAAAAATGTTTATAGATAAAATGATTAGAAACATTATCTAATTAAACTTGCCTAACATTCGAATTAAGATATAAACATTCTCCAAAAATTGGATGTGTACTCAAATGTTGCTCAGATGTCAAATTTTTGTTGAATGTAAAAACCCAACCTTTGCCATCTTCAGTAACTCCAACAACAGTATTTCCAACTTCACTTATTATAAACCAGATTGACTTTACCCGATGTTGTACATTTACAAAAGTTCTTGAATTGAAAAGAGGTTTAGATGTCTATTAAAAGTAATAGTTTGGTTTTCACCATTATGGTGATAAGTGTTTGCTTTAGTTGGCCAATTTTACACTTGAGCTATACATCTTTAAAACAACAACAACAACAGGAGAACACATGATCAGATGATGCTGGTTTCTTACTGATGATTAAACTGTCATCGCGTAGTGGTATGATTTCATGCAGTATAATATATGGTATTACACATTATTTTTTTATGACAACTCAATAGTTCCACAGATTGAGACCCATCAGAATTTTGATCAGATTATATAACAATTTTTTTTTATCAAGTCAAGTCAAGTCAAGTCAACTTTATTTATATAGCGCTTTAAACAAAATACATTGCGTCAAAGCAACTGAACAACATTCATTAGCAAAACAGTGTTTTCAATAATTTAAAATGACATGATTGATTAACTTATTAATTTCCTAATTAATGTTGTTCAGTTGCTTAGACGCAATGTATTTTGTGTTGGGGATGGGCCAACTCAGTTCAGACAAAACCCCAATGTCTGAACAAATTCAGTGTGCTTGCTTTTTCGCCATGGCTTGAACTGCTTGAACTGCCTACTCCAAAACACTGCTATTGCTCTTGTCATCTAGAACTCAAACATTTTGTTGAAATTGGTGACTACCGGAATCTTCAAAAGCCTAAAGTCTTTGAACAAAGAAGTTCTGAGAAGAAATGCAAAAGCTGCTTCATCACAAGGAAACCCTCACCTTGGTGGTGGGTTTGAATCTTGGGCTGGCAATACCATGACACAGGTGCCCTTGAGCAAGGCACTGTAATGGCTGTCTATTGCTCCAGGTGCGTGTTCATGGTGCATGTGTTTGCACTTTGGATGGGTTAAATGCAGAGCACAAGTTCTGATTATGGGTCACCAAACTTGGCTGTATGTCCTTTCATGAAATCTTGCTTTGACCACAAGCATTGTGTGCAACATTTTTTCAAAAAAGGGGATAAAGTGCTCATTAAAAAGTCAGCACATGTATCAAAAGCCCATCCAAAATTCACTCATTCAGTTGAGGTTAGGAAAAAGTTGGCCTTTACACCTACCTCTTGGATGATGGAAAAACGTGACATGCATCGTGTCTCGCACACGTGCCGACTAATGTGCTCCATAATGGACTGACCACCAATGCTGAAAACTTAATTCCCTCTTATGTTCTATTGTCTGGAAGTTTAGTGTCTATTGATGCTTGTCCATGGGAGAAACGCTAAAGACATGAGCCAGGTTGGCTAAAGAACTATGTCTATTAGTCACAGAAACTGACATGGACTTTTGCAACATACATTACACACACTCACATGAAAATTCAAGTACTATCAAGTACTTCAATAGTTGAGCAGTTTGGTTCATGTTGCTTATTAATTTAAATGCTCCTTTGCATTCAGTTTCTTAGTGTATTATTCATAAAGATGTGAAATTATTGTTACATTACAGATATGATGTTTTTTTATTTCTATTTCATGCCAATTGTTAGTTACAGAAATAATTTAACTAAGAGGGGAACATGTGATGTCCTTACATTAATGCACAACTAGATGGCACTCAAGCTTCTTGAGTTAGAGCTATACATAGGAAGTAAGTGAGAAGAGAAAGAAAGAATACTGAGCATGTGCATGCATGATATCCTGCTTGTTGTGGAAATGTGCCGGTTGCAGTTTGGGGAGGGGTAAAGAGAAGGTCGACAGGTCAGACACTTTGTGCTTTCTGTACTGTGCTGAACCTCTGTCATTCATGGTAGACCAAGCAATTTTTTAATTGATTGTAGCCAAAGAAATTGATACATTTGAAATTCCCATGTTTTTGCCTTAAAATCTTTATAGACAGCAAATGTGATACAGGAACTTGTCTATGAAAAAACATGCAACACTGATCTAATCTAAACTAATTACATTGTTGTCCTTGTAATCACAGAATCAGATCAATGAGAATAAAGGGTGCCATCATCAAGGCTTTTGCAACCGATTTTGAGCAACTCCACACCTTGACCTAGGTGGCCGGTGTTCTGAAATTTTCAGTTTCTGAGATATTTGGTGTCACTGGGCGGAACATACTTGAATATTCATGTGTTTCCTGTTTCACATTAAAGCGACTGTAAATATAAGTGTGTTGTCACTGGATCACAAAAGATATGAAAAGGTATGTTTCAGTGTAGAATGACATTTATATATTTATATTTGTTAATATAATTGTTATATAAGTATAATTGTTAATTTGCTAAATAATTTAGAGGTTGTATCATGGTTAATGATTTATCTGAGGTAGGCTATGCTCCAAATAACTGAGCTTACAACTATTAAGCATTTTTATAATATTCTTATTTTAAATTTCAGAGTGCCTAAAATGTGTAGTTTAATAACTTTGCCAAAATGTATCTGTTGTGCCATAATAAAGTTTATGATGATTATTCTCTGCCATTCCTAATCATTTGCTCAATACTTCCAAATAGTTTTTAAACAAAGCCAAAACTGAATTTTGAAAAACTTTTTTTTACAAACATAAACTATAATATAAACATTATTAATGTTTTTTTTTTTTCTTTTAGCCAAAAATGATACATTTAGCGGTTGAAATGCACTAAGATTGTCAAAATTGAACCACGTGATTTTTGTCTATAATCATATACTGCATTGTGGTGCACTGTGATTTAGATGAAAATAATTTTGACTCAAAGGTATGTATGTAAAATCCACAACCATGCCATACTCAATGTTTTACTTATATTCTACAAACAATTAAAATGTTTTACATTTTAAAAAGAAATGGCTAAATCAAAACATACAGTAATCAGCATATTTTAATTTCCAGAGATAAAAGTACTGTAGATTGCTTTTGCTGATTAAAGAAAGCAACTGATTCTGTGTTAAAATTTTATTAACAGATGTGGTGAAGTCATTATATAAATGAGATTTACTACACACCTGTTTTAATATAAAATTCATGCTACTGTTTAAATCATAAAATGTTTGTCCTTTGGCTGCCTTCGCATCATCCAGTTGGATGCTGTACACTGCTGGTGGTTGAGGAAGGACCCCCCCACCCCCACATGATTGTAAAGTGCTTTGGGTGTACATCAATACACAATGAAAAAGCACTATATAATATTTTTATCGTTCATTAATTTCTCTAAAACCTGTTTTAAATTCCTATATGAACAACAAATGTCAATAATAGATTTATATTCCACGAACAAACTCAATGAAAGCAGTCTAAATGTTGGGAAAGAAACATGCTTCCAAATCAATGGGACCATATTGTTTATACCCATTGCAGAATTGGGATGACCCACATGTTCTTAATATGTGTAGAATATCCACTAACATGATATTTTTGCCAAAACCTTTTATCCATGAAACATGTTTAATTAGGTAATGCTTGGACTAATTGACTAATTGTACACAATGTAGTAAAACTTTAAAACTGTCCAAATAATGTAACATTTGATTCATATAGTATACATGTTATTTATTTATTACATTTGAAAATTACATGTTGTTTATTTTTTTTTACATTTGAAAGTGACATGACATACAGGTGACCCATACTCAGAATTCGTGGTCTGAATTTAACACACACACACTAGTGATGCGTGGGTCGTCTCATAACCCGCAGGTCGGGTTGGTGCGGGTTAAGAAATTGGCACTTTATTGCGGGGTGGGTTGGGGCGGGTCAATAAATAATACAAAAAAAATCCATTTATGTTGCATGGAATTTAGTGGTGGAAATTTAGATTCAAGAGATTCGTTGAATTTCAGTTCATTCACCAAAATGATTCATTCACTGATTCGT
Source organism: Carassius auratus (assembly GCF_003368295.1). Lineage (NCBI taxonomy): Eukaryota > Metazoa > Chordata > Actinopteri > Cypriniformes > Cyprinidae > Carassius > Carassius auratus. Next base: position 19,941,028 of record NC_039257.1, on the reverse strand, counting down.
TCAGTGACCATTTCTTCATATTACATAAATACACCAGCAGTTGGCGAAAAAGAGTGTCTTATGTTTTATGTCTTAAGTCAATGAACGTATTTACTTGTGACAAAAACTGATTTGGATTTATGCAAGTGTATGCATGATCGCATTAAATAAATAGTCTAAATAAATTGTTCAGATTATCAAAGCATGAGGTTTTATCGTGGATTAAATGTGGAGTTATGTTCTGTATTCCAAATATAAAAACAAGCGTATGTGCACCAATAACTGCGTGTTGTATCTGCTGATTGCTGATCGAGATTTATATGCTTGGCCGACTGACCCTGTATACTCTCATTCATGAACGAGATGTATCAGTTCATTCAACTCTTTCACCTATGAGAAGATCGTATTCGTTCACTTCATTCAACAAGTCACATGCTCCGTCACATCTTGAGTAACTCTTTGACAGGATGAAACAGTTCACAGTGCTGTTCACGAGCTGCGCATGCGGAGCTAATAGTGCCGGGCTCGCGCACTGCTGTTTGAGGAACTTCATTGAACGAGAAATTAGTCTTTGGTCAGTGGATTACGTAAACGAGAATGATTCGTTCCCCTAAAAGATTTGTTCACGAACGAACCATCATAGTGCAATTACCTATATCCTATATTAAATATCTGGAATAGATATTTTCTTATTTTATTAGGTTCTTTGATAAGGTTACGATTCGATGGTATAAGCAGCAGGGTCGGGGCGGGTCAAGAAATTTTATTTTATTTGTGGGGCGCATCACTAGCACACACACACAAGTGGGCAGCCATTTATGCTGCAGCAACCAGGGAGCAGTTGGGGTTTGGTGCCTTGATCAAGGGCACCTAAGTTATGGTATTGCCGGCCTGAGACAAACTTAGGGGTTAGGAATCAAACTCTCTAACCACTAGGCCACGACTTCCCCTTGATTTGATTTGTTTAACAATTACATTGGTAAAGTACAAATTCATTTTGGTCATCATAAAATACACACAATCCACCATGCACTCCATCGAGAGAGAGAGAAAACAAAAGTTAATTCTGAGGACGTTTACCCATGTACTTCATCTACAGTATGTGTGCAAAAGTGGCCTCATATATAACATGAGAAAATTAAAGTCTTCCCATTAGAAGTGCTTCTGCAAATTAGGAAAAAAAGAATAACGAGCAAAAGTGCAAGTAGTAAACTCTGATTTATAACAGATAAATTGATTACAAACAAACAGCATCTCCACATCAACTGCAATTTGGTCAGGCTGTCATGCACTTCCATGTGACATCTTTTCAAGGGGAATAAAAAAAAAAAAAACTTGTTACTTCCTAAGAGACTTAATATTGTTCATTATATTTTACCTTACAATGAAGTGAGCAATTTTTAATATTCCACCATATATAGGCTGAACGAAATAGCCTACTTTTAATAGCAAAACAGAGGAATATAAGAAAATATTTAACAGCTGTTGGCTCATTTATTTGAAATTATAAGCTACATCTGGCAAATCAATGGCTGCAAGAGTTGAATAAACATATAACACAGGAAACAATTTATAACATTTTGTGCACAAACAGACAATCTGTTCGAAGATGAAATTTATTTAAGTGGTTGAAAAGTTTTTATGACATGGTGAAAATGCACTGATGTTTAAAGTCACTTTAACACAAAACAGGAAACTCATGAATATTCATGTATGCTAAATCAAATATCTCAGACACTGAAAATTTCAGAAAACCAGTCTAGTTTTGTTCTCGTGGTACTTTGATGGCACATGTTATCGTAAGGCAGCTGCAGTGCCAATCAGAGTCAGACAAATTTTCTAACCAGAATGCATTGCTTTTGTCTGGTTTTCGGGCAGGACACAGTACTGAATCAGCTTTACTGCGAGTCTCAAATGATCTATTACTTATTGCAGACTCGGGCAATACTGGGGCTCTAATTATGTTGGATCTTAGTGAAGCTTTTGATCAAACTGATCATGATATTGTTATTAATCGTTTGGAACACGTTGTAGGGTTGAGAGGGACGGTTTTAAAATGGTTTTACTGGGACCTACAGGTCCTTCTAAAAAAATTAGCATATTGTGGAAAAGTTCATTATTTTCCATAATGTAATGATAAAAATTAAACTTTCATATATTTTAGATTCATTGCACACCAACTGAAATATTTCAGGTCTTTTATTGTTTTAATACTGATGATTTTGGCATACAGCTCATGAAAACCCAAAATTCCTATCTCAAAAAGTCCTTTTTGAGAAGGACCTGTATTCTCTTTTCTCTGTTTTTGTTTCCTCTAGGCCAAATTTTCAAGAAATATGGTATATTTTATCACCTGTATGCCGATGACATTGAGATTTATTTACCGATTGGAGCTGGAGGATCAAGCCCTAATTTATCCCTGGTTGCTTGTTTAAAGGAGGTGACCAGTTGGTTACACCAAAACTGCTTGCAGTTAAATGCCAGCAAGTCTGAAGTCATGGTGTTTGGGATAAAAAGGATGAAAGTGGTTTAGCCGATTTTCTAGGTATATGGGAAACATACGTTAGAGAGAGAATATAGTACACCATGTGTCAAAAATTTGATTGATGAGGGTCATAAAAGCCATCTGTTCTGGACACCTGTTTGTACACCCCCACCCCTCCCCTCCCTGTACACCCCGGTGACCTAGATATGAACTTACGACCCTAAGAAGGAATTTCGGTGAGGGAGGGTGAAAATGTGTTGAGATCTATGTGCTTTTTTTTTTTAAACTGTGGAAAGGGATGAAATCATGAAAATGGTATAAGGGAAGTTTTTATTAAGGTTTTAAGTACACAGTGCATTTCAAGAAAAAAGGTTATACACACAAACAAAATGGGAACGATGTAATGATTGTTTTCGTAGTTGGAAAAGTGTAAAACGTTGTTAAAGTTGTGACAAATAAAAAAGAAAAAAAAAATAGGTTACTGGTTATTTATCTAAAACAACTAAACAAGTCAAAACTATCAGATGTGTTTTCGTTAAGCAACACGTGAAAAAGATGTGAGAGCTTGTAAAAATTTAAAAAGGTGTTTTGTTACCAGTTAGAAAAGAAAGCATTTAGCATTTGTACCTTACCTCAAACTAAAAAAGAAATGAATGTAAAGCGGCGATACAAACCAGAAAACTTGGTGTTTGTCACGATGTTATAAAAAGTTAAAAACAAAAGAAAAAATATGGTAGGCATTACGCGGATCAAAAATAAAATCCATCAGACAAGATACTTCAAATCAAATCTATGTTGTACTTTACCACTAACTACAACTTTAAAAATTGAGAGTGTTACTGACAGAGAGTTAGACGAAAGAAAAAAAGATCTCACAGCAAAGTGTCAAGGCATCTCCGTTGAGCGATACTGACATCATCGCTGACACACTTAGAATGAGGCTCGGGGAATGCTCCGGAAAAAAAACCACGCCTCCGGCGCTAGAGACGGCCCCGCTGTAGGCGTGATAGCAGCGTCAAATAGATTTAAATGTTAAAATAATTAAACTAAGTATTTCTTAATAAATAGACATCAGTCCTTAATTAGTGAAAACTTTAAATCCGTTTAAACATAAGATCAATTTGTACTTTTTAAATGATGTAGCTTTATGCGATTTTTATTTACTTTTAGTCTTAAAAAAATAAAAAATAAAAAATAATAATAAAAAACAGCACTGAAAAAAGCATTATTTGTTTTTAATGTGTTAAGTTAATTACTCTAATCTACGACTAGTCTAAATTTAGACTATTGCCGTCGATATATCTTTTATTTTTGTCAAGCTTAATTTCTCAAGCTATGACAATTAACACACACACACACACACCCAGCCACCCATCCACACTTTCCTTCTGTCCAATTTGTAAGTTTTTGTCGCGTTATCTAGTAAATAAAACAGACATATGTAGTTAAAAGTATCCCCATTTAACAATATGACAGGGAAGAAATATCTCGTCTCAGGTCGTGCAGCGAAACGTGACCGTGCCGTGCATCTGGTGTCTGTGTGATGTCGCCTGCATATCAGTTAGACATCAGCGGGTGTAAAAACATCTAAAGGTTTTTGGGGGTTTGCAACTCGACTGTAATCTAATTAGTTTTCCGGGGGGTTCTGGTGTTGTAGCTAAATGGGGCACTGCAGGACGGCTAAAGTTTAAAAAAAAAATTGTGTGTAATCAAGGATCAAAGGCAATTTCAAATTTATGGCTTAGGCCTGTGATCGTGAGGTTATCTGACAGTTCATTTACTGGTCAAATGGGTGTGAAATCTTTTAACAAGTCAGACCATATAGGAATATGTAGTTTAATTCGAGTTAATTTAGTTTATTTTAGTTACATTTATAATTTTTATTAACCCTAGATCTTTCAGCCTCAACATAAATGTACCGAGAATGCAAACAAGTACACAAACACTCACACACACACACCCACACACACACACAAACACACACACACACACATTTTCCTTCTGCCGAGTTTGTGTCGTGTTATCTAGTAATTAAACCATACATATGTAGTTAAAAGTATCACCCATTTTACAATATGACAGGTAAGAAATATCTCTTCTCAGATTGAAACGTGACAAACTTAGTAGTGATTCTTTAAATCCTGTTTATCAACTCTTTGAGATACTTAATCATTGAAACATTTCTATAGTCACATCTTTATTTAACATTTTCTAAAATGAGATCTGGTTTATTTCTATATTAAGTGTAAGTAAGTTGTATTCTTTCGTTGTCATATCTTTTACATTTTATTAAAATAGGTTCAACTGATTCAGGAAGATCACATTTAACACAAAGTCCAGACACATGTTTTTCCTCTTATAAATAATGACTGATTAAGTGCAATGTGGCCAATTCTATGGCGAGAGCTTCCTTTCTATCCCCAAAATTCTCCTTTCATTAAATTTGATGTCTGACATTTTAATGTTTTTATCTGATCCACTACCTTCTATTCCTATATGTGCAGGTATCTATACAAAATAAATATTTGTTTTTGGTTGTATTCTGAACAAACTCTGTAAAATGAATGACAAATTGTCTTGTTGAAAATTCGCCACACTTTAAACTTGGTAGTACTGCAAATGAATCTGAACATATGACTACTTTAGGTATATTAATGTGTTCAACCCACTGAAGAGCCAAAAATATGACAATCATTTCTGTAGTATAAACAGACGGATGATTAGATGTTCTTTCAGGTATTCTATATCTACCCACTTGGAACATATGTGTCCTGTTTCAGGATCTTTAGATACATCTATGTATATGAGTTACTTTAAAACTATATGCTCTTTATTTTTCATCTAAACAAAAGTCCTTGATGTTTTATTTTATTTTAATAAGCCACTCACACTTACTTTAGTAGCCTAAATCATTGAATATGTCTTTTATTTTGTCAATATTAACTTCTGGCACGAAATTCTACATTCATAAATGTATGTTTTTCAAAATCCTTACGTTTAGTGGCATTTAAAGAGGAATTTGTGATGTATTTGGAGACGTTAAAAGAAATGAAAAGTCTCAAAGCAAGATTTTTGTATTCTTCATTGGGGGATTTGGTTTTTCTTAATGTGAAAATCTGTTACTCCCCTACTTTTTCATTCTTTATCTTTTTCTTCAGTGTTGTTTTATTTATTTTACATTTATTTTGTTTTATGATGTACAGAGTGTGAACGAAAATTGAGTGTAATCTCAGACCATATTTGTAAATCTACCAGTAATGTACGCCTTTATATTTTTAATGTTTAAAGCATCGAATAAAAAAGAAAAAAAACACCCACTAACACATCCCCCTAACACCTCCCTAATAACGTTGGTCACAAAGGTTTAAATGTATGTTAAAAGAGTTAAACAAAGTAAAGTTTTTAATAAAAACACATCAGTTCTTATTTGATGAAAACATTCTACCTGGTTTTAATATTAGACCTATGTTTTTACTTTAAAATTAGGTTAACCTATACCATTTTATTTTCATCTCAACAAAAATTCCTTGTTGGAAAAAATTGTTGTTTTATTTCATTTTAATAAGTCACTCACACATACTTTAGTAGGCTAAATCCTTGAATACGTCTTTTATTTTGTCAGTATTAACTTCTATCATTGCTATATCAATTAAAACATGCGTTTAGGCATACACAAATCTAACTGGAATGAAATGTTTTGGAATGTCTTTGATTTTCTTGCCAAAGAAACTTTAACAACGTTACAGGAGAGGCTAAATATTTCATCTCAAGTAGTGCGTAGAAACGCGTCTGGTGTCTGGAATCTGATGTCTTTGTGTTTACTGTTACGACCATGTCAGCGAAGATTGTAAAACATCTAAAGGTTTTTGGGGTTTGCAACTCAACTGTTATCTAATTAGTTTTCTGGGGGTTCTGGTGTTGTAAATGGTGTGCTGCAGGTAACCATAAAATGTTTATGGTTTAGGCCTGTGATCGTGAGGTTAGCTAAAAGTTCATTTACTGGTCAAATGGACGTGAAATCTTTTAACAAGTCAGACCATATAGGAATATGTAGTTTAATTCGAGTTAATTTAGTTTATTTTAGTTACATTTATAATTTTTATTAACCCCTAGATCTTTCAAACTCAACATAAATGTACCGAGAATGCAAACAAGTACACAAACACAACCATACAATCATAAACACACACACACACACACAAATGTAAACATTACAGAAAACATGAACATGCAAACTAAATAAATACTAATATACACTCAAACAAGTAAAAAAATACACAAACAAACAAAATAGGTCACAAACACGAACATATCTATATAAGATTGAAAATGAGTTGTCCTAAGTTTTCTTTGAAACCAAAAGTGTTTGTTGGTACAAATGTCTGACAGAAATGTGTACAATAGATTAGACGTCCTTTCTCACTTTCCAAATGGTGTTGTTAACCATTATGTTTAAAATAGTTCTAAAAAAGTATAATTTTTTAGCTTTCATGCAGGATTCATGTCAGCACTCAAGTGTTTTAACAAGAGTCCAGAGACAGATGAAAATAGATGTGTGAAGAAAAAAAAAATGTAAGAGGTTTTTAAGGATAGACTAAATGGTTTAGATTGTTTAAAACAATTGAGTTGACGCATTTCTCTTGAATGTGTGTATGGTAACCGCTGCATACATGAAGCAGAACAAATACATAACTCATAAACGCATTGTGGTTAATAAAAAAGACTTATTTATCTAGCATAACTTACCTTCTTTTCATAACAATAAACATTCTTACGACTTTAACAACTGCAAACAAACGGTTTGGTTGGAAAAAAAAATAAAAACATATTGTGTTTTCTTAGTTAGAATGCTTATAGTTTGTAGCAAAATCACATATATAAGCTAAAAAAAAGTTTCTTCCAAACCATGCTGCTTTCACACACAGACACACACACACACACACACCTCACAAAACTGTCAACAAGGACCTTAAGTTTTTGTTATAACGTTTAGCTGTAGCTGAGACCTTGGTGGAATTATTTTACGTACAGTTTTGGGGAAGTTACTATGAACGTTGTAATGGGTTATAGATCACAAATTAACCCATTTAAAATCTAAAAGTTTAAAAAGTAATGTAACTGATAACATTTGATTACATGTTTTAAGACTTGTAATGTTTTCAACCGTTAATCTTTTGAAATGTGTAAACAGGACAGGGGTTAACATTAGAGTACTCAACAACCAATGACCGTCAGACTTTTCAAATCCTTCATCACTTAAATTAGGATTGTGATCATTTCATTTTAAAGCACAACCACCACGAAATCAGATTTGCTTGGAGATTAAATACATATTTAAAAACACAACAAGAAAGTTTAACAGCTATGATACTGTTTTTAAATCAGGTTTTTGCACACCTATGAAGGGGAATGCCATGGCATCTAACAACGGTTGGTAAATCGGTTCAATTTAACAAATAAATATACATTGGCCAAATAGGAAATAAGCATACGTCTTTAACTCATGAAACATCTGACTCATATTTTAGAGTATTTAAGGTGGTTTATGAAATATATCAATGAAATCTGTAATCTGTAAAAATATTCAGATGTAACATTTTCATAATTAACCGCAATTTAATTATTTTTCTCACTGACTGTAACTGATAACATTTATTTTTAATTAAATGATATAATTTAGCTATATGTAAATAAGTTGACCCCCTAACACTGATTATGCGTTCTAACAAGAATAGTTGGTGAAAGAGTTAATTACCCTCTTTAACTTTAAAAATGCGTACAATGTCCACAAACAAGGGTTTGCTCTTAAAACAAGCCCCAGACACCGACTTGGAAGCATCGTAACAAGTATAGCCATTGCAGAAATTTGTTATAGAGATTCAGTAAGTTAAACTCTGGATGCACGATTGACCGACTTACGTTTGCCATATTATTACTTTTTCTAAAGATAAAGACAATTATTTGGTTTCAGAACACACGAATCCTAACGCCCAATGGTTCACAAGATAACATGACAACGGTTGCTCCATTACAGCATAGTCAACCCATTTTAGCCTGTTTTAGCACATGTATATCGTATTATTGTTGAATATAGTCGTTTGGTCTAAATATGTGTTAACAGTTATTTTATTGTTGTTATATGTATTATATGTTTTGTTTTACAAATGTAATATGTTTACCTAATACCTCATTCAAGCTATGTAGATCTTCAGGTCAGGGAACTACAATACCCATCACACACCTCAGGCTTCAAACATGCCTGTCGTGAATACATACTCATATTGTATGTGGCAACGCTCTAAATCATTGGACATCTGATTAAACGCATACGCAGATAACCTAAATAAAAAGACTCATATTCTTTTCTGTGATCTGTTTTAGTGATGCAAAGTTCGATTCACTTCTGAAAAATTATTTATTTGGACAGTTTGGTTCAATGAACCGATTCATAGGGTCCTTAAGTCATTTTCGCAGTTACGTAGTACACTTTTTTTTTCTTCTAACAACTGAAGAGTCATTTTTATTTCTGTGAATCATCTAAATAAATGTAATTGTGTGAACACACATTAGCGGTTATTGTCTTTTGTTCATTTAAGTTAATTCTGAATCATCAAAAAAAAAAAAAAAAAAGTTAATTGTGTGAACACATATTGGTGGTTATTATCTTTTGTTCATTTAAGTTAGTGATGTTTGCGTTTGCAGTTTTATGCACAGTCTCTCTGTCGTTGTTTAGCTTAAACATCAGTTTTTAGTCAGTTACAAAAGTGTCAGGCATTAAGTTTTTGTATTTTTAATTCACCTAATTATGACAGAGTTACAGGTTTCGGGTGTTTTTGAAAGTGTAAGCGGTGAAAACTTAAATGTGACCGTCGAGTAAAGTTGGCTACTCAAACGAAGACAAATTGTGTAAGTGTTCATTAAGATGCAGAAATGAAAATAAGCGTACAAATATTCATAATTACAAGTACAATATAACCTAAAAACACTATAGAACCCTGCTAAGTATACCTACGATGTTTAAAGCAATATTTTAATACCCAAATCCACAGAAATATTGATTTGTATGAACAAAGAGACCCACTAACACGAGAGCAAAAACTAGAAAATACAACGTATAAGGCCCTAAGCATAAGACCAAACCATTACAATTAGGATGGTGAAAACTGCTGTAAATAGATTTAAACAGAAAGAGCTAACAATGTCATGGAAACATATTGTTCAAAGTGTAACGCTATGAAAAACATTGCGGTTTATATCTATTTATGCATGTGTGTGTGCATGTGTGTGTGTATGTGTAAAGACCTCTAACACTAGCTTGCTCTATTCTTTTTTTATTCAATCTGTTTTCTTTTTATTTATGATATTATTTAAAATCTCATGGTACGTGTACTGTGTTAACCTAACTGAGACTTGTTAAAACATTTATATATCATTGTTCTTTTTGTTGTTTTTGATTGCTTCCACCGTCCGCATCTGTAAGTCACTTTGGATAAAAGCGTCTGCTAAATGAATAAATGTACAGTAAATGTAAATATCTCACCGCTCTAGAAAATTTTAGGTATACTTAGCAGGGTTCTATAGTGTTTTTAGGTTATATTGTACTTGTAATTATGAATATTTGTACGCTTATTTTCATTTCTGCATCTTAATGAACACTTACACAATTTGTCTTCGTTTGAGTAGCCAACTTTACTCGACGGTCACATTTAAGTTTTCACCGCTTACACTTTCAAAAACACCCGAAACCTGTAACTCTGTCATAATTAGGTGAATTAAAAATACAAAAACTTAATGCCTGACACTTTTGTAACTGACTAAAAACTGATGTTTAAGCTAAACAACGACAGAGAGACTGTGCATAAAACTGCAAACGCAAACATCACTAACTTAAATGAACAAAAGATAATAACCACCAATATGTGTTCACACAATTAACTTTTTTTTTTTTTTTTTTTGATGATTCAGAATTAACTTAAATGAACAAAAGACAATAACCGCTAATGTGTGTTCACACAATTACATTTATTTAGATGATTCACAGAAATAAAAATGACTCTTCAGTTGTTAGAAGAAAAAAAAAGTGTACTACGTAACTGCGAAAATGACTTAAGGACCCTATGAATCGGTTCATTGAACCAAACTGTCCAAATAAATAATTTTTCAGAAGTGAATCGAACTTTGCATCACTAAAACAGATCACAGAAAAGAATATGAGTCTTTTTATTTAGGTTATCTGCGTATGCGTTTAATCAGATGTCCAATGATTTAGAGCGTTGCCACATACAATATGAGTATGTATTCACGACAGGCATGTTTGAAGCCTGAGGTGTGTGATGGGTATTGTAGTTCCCTGACCTGAAGATCTACATAGCTTGAATGAGGTATTAGGTAAACATATTACATTTGTAAAACAAAACATATAATACATATAACAACAATAAAATAACTGTTAACACATATTTAGACCAAACGACTATATTCAACAATAATACGATATACATGTGCTAAAACAGGCTAAAATGGGTTGACTATGCTGTAATGGAGCAACCGTTGTCATGTTATCTTGTGAACCATTGGGCGTTAGGATTCGTGTGTTCTGAAACCAAATAATTGTCTTTATCTTTAGAAAAAGTAATAATATGGCAAACGTAAGTCGGTCAATCGTGCATCCAGAGTTTAACTTACTGAATCTCTATAACAAATTTCTGCAATGGCTATACTTGTTACGATGCTTCCAAGTCGGTGTCTGGGGCTTGTTTTAAGAGCAAACCCTTGTTTGTGGACATTGTACGCATTTTTAAAGTTAAAGAGGGTAATTAACTCTTTCACCAACTATTCTTGTTAGAACGCATAATCAGTGTTAGGGGGTCAACTTATTTACATATAGCTAAATTATATCATTTAATTAAAAATAAATGTTATCAGTTACAGTCAGTGAGAAAAATAATTAAATTGCGGTTAATTATGAAAATGTTACATCTGAATATTTTTACAGATTACAGATTTCATTGATATATTTCATAAACCACCTTAAATACTCTAAAATATGAGTCAGATGTTTCATGAGTTAAAGACGTATGCTTATTTCCTATTTGGCCAATGTATATTTATTTGTTAAATTGAACCGATTTACCAACCGTTGTTAGATGCCATGGCATTCCCCTTCATAGGTGTGCAAAAACCTGATTTAAAAACAGTATCATAGCTGTTAAACTTTCTTGTTGTGTTTTTAAATATGTATTTAATCTCCAAGCAAATCTGATTTCGTGGTGGTTGTGCTTTAAAATGAAATGATCACAATCCTAATTTAAGTGATGAAGGATTTGAAAAGTCTGACGGTCATTGGTTGTTGAGTACTCTAATGTTAACCCCTGTCCTGTTTACACATTTCAAAAGATTAACGGTTGAAAACATTACAAGTCTTAAAACATGTAATCAAATGTTATCAGTTACATTACTTTTTAAACTTTTAGATTTTAAATGGGTTAATTTGTGATCTATAACCCATTACAACGTTCATAGTAACTTCCCCAAAACTGTACGTAAAATAATTCCACCAAGGTCTCAGCTACAGCTAAACGTTATAACAAAAACTTAAGGTCCTTGTTGACAGTTTTGTGAGGTGTGTGTGTGTGTGTGTGTGTGTGTGTGTGTGAAAGCAGCATGGTTTGGAAGAAACTTTTTTTTAGCTTATATATGTGATTTTGCTACAAACTATAAGCATTCTAACTAAGAAAACACAATATGTTTTTATTTTTTTTTCCAACCAAACCGTTTGTTTGCAGTTGTTAAAGTCGTAAGAATGTTTATTGTTATGAAAAGAAGGTAAGTTATGCTAGATAAATAAGTCTTTTTTATTAACCACAATGCGTTTATGAGTTATGTATTTGTTCTGCTTCATGTATGCAGCGGTTACCATACACACATTCAAGAGAAATGCGTCAACTCAATTGTTTTAAACAATCTAAACCATTTAGTCTATCCTTAAAAACCTCTTACATTTTTTTTTTCTTCACACATCTATTTTCATCTGTCTCTGGACTCTTGTTAAAACACTTGAGTGCTGACATGAATCCTGCATGAAAGCTAAAAAATTATACTTTTTTAGAACTATTTTAAACATAATGGTTAACAACACCATTTGGAAAGTGAGAAAGGACGTCTAATCTATTGTACACATTTCTGTCAGACATTTGTACCAACAAACACTTTTGGTTTCAAAGAAAACTTAGGACAACTCATTTTCAATCTTATATAGATATGTTCGTGTTTGTGACCTATTTTGTTTGTTTGTGTATTTTTTTACTTGTTTGAGTGTATATTAGTATTTATTTAGTTTGCATGTTCATGTTTTCTGTAATGTTTACATTTGTGTGTGTGTGTGTGTGTTTATGATTGTATGGTTGTGTTTGTGTACTTGTTTGCATTCTCGGTACATTTATGTTGAGTTTGAAAGATCTAGGGGTTAATAAAAATTATAAATGTAACTAAAATAAACTAAATTAACTCGAATTAAACTACATATTCCTATATGGTCTGACTTGTTAAAAGATTTCACGTCCATTTGACCAGTAAATGAACTTTTAGCTAACCTCACGATCACAGGCCTAAACCATAAACATTTTATGGTTACCTGCAGCACACCATTTACAACACCAGAACCCCCAGAAAACTAATTAGATAACAGTTGAGTTGCAAACCCCAAAAACCTTTAGATGTTTTACAATCTTCGCTGACATGGTCGTAACAGTAAACACAAAGACATCAAATTCCAGACACCAGACGCGTTTCTACGCACTACTTGAGATGAAATATTTAGCCTCTCCTGTAACGTTGTTAAAGTTTCTTTGGCAAGAAAATCAAAGACATTCCAAAACATTTCATTCCAGTTAGATTTGTGTATGCCTAAACGCATGTTTTAATTGATATAGCAATGATAGAAGTTAATACTGACAAAATAAAAGACGTATTCAAGGATTTAGCCTACTAAAGTATGTGTGAGTGACTTATTAAAATGAAATAAAACAACAATTTTTTCCAACAAGGAATTTTTGTTGAGATGAAAATAAAATGGTATAGGTTAACCTAATTTTAAAGTAAAAACATAGGTCTAATATTAAAACCAGGTAGAATGTTTTCATCAAATAAGAACTGATGTGTTTTTATTAAAAACTTTACTTTGTTTAACTCTTTTAACATACATTTAAACCTTTGTGACCAACGTTATTAGGGAGGTGTTAGGGGGATGTGTTAGTGGGTGTTTTTTTTTCTTTTTTATTCGATGCTTTAAACATTAAAAATATAAAGGCGTACATTACTGGTAGATTTACAAATATGGTCTGAGATTACACTCAATTTTCGTTCACACTCTGTACATCATAAAACAAAATAAATGTAAAATAAATAAAACAACACTGAAGAAAAAGATAAAGAATGAAAAAGTAGGGGAGTAACAGATTTTCACATTAAGAAAAACCAAATCCCCCAATGAAGAATACAAAAATCTTGCTTTGAGACTTTTCATTTCTTTTAACGTCTCCAAATACATCACAAATTCCTCTTTAAATGCCACTAAACGTAAGGATTTTGAAAAACATACATTTATGAATGTAGAATTTCGTGCCAGAAGTTAATATTGACAAAATAAAAGACATATTCAATGATTTAGGCTACTAAAGTAAGTGTGAGTGGCTTATTAAAATAAAATAAAACATCAAGGACTTTTGTTTAGATGAAAAATAAAGAGCATATAGTTTTAAAGTAACTCATATACATAGATGTATCTAAAGATCCTGAAACAGGACACATATGTTCCAAGTGGGTAGATATAGAATACCTGAAAGAACATCTAATCATCCGTCTGTTTATACTACAGAAATGATTGTCATATTTTTGGCTCTTCAGTGGGTTGAACACATTAATATACCTAAAGTAGTCATATGTTCAGATTCATTTGCAGTACTACCAAGTTTAAAGTGTGGCGAATTTTCAACAAGACAATTTGTCATTCATTTTACAGAGTTTGTTCAGAATACAACCAAAAACAAATATTTATTTTGTATAGATACCTGCACATATAGGAATAGAAGGTAGTGGATCAGATAAAAACATTAAAATGTCAGACATCAAATTTAATGAAAGGAGAATTTTGGGGATAGAAAGGAAGCTCTCGCCATAGAATTGGCCACATTGCACTTAATCAGTCATTATTTATAAGAGGAAAAACATGTGTCTGGACTTTGTGTTAAATGTGATCTTCCTGAATCAGTTGAACCTATTTTAATAAAATGTAAAAGATATGACAACGAAAGAATACAACTTACTTACACTTAATATAGAAATAAACCAGATCTCATTTTAGAAAATGTTAAATAAAGATGTGACTATAGAAATGTTTCAATGATTAAGTATCTCAAAGAGTTGATAAACAGGATTTAAAGAATCACTACTAAGTTTGTCACGTTTCAATCTGAGAAGAGATATTTCTTACCTGTCATATTGTTAAATGGGTGATACTTTTAACTACATATGTATGGTTTAATTACTAGATAACACGACACAAACTCGGCAGAAGGAAAATGTGTGTGTGTGTGTGTTTGTGTGTGTGTGTGGGTGTGTGTGTGTGAGTGTTTGTGTACTTGTTTGCATTCTCGGTACATTTATGTTGAGGCTGAAAGATCTAGGGTTAATAAAAATTATAAATGTAACTAAAATAAACTAAATTAACTCGAATTAAACTACATATTCCTATATGGTCTGACTTGTTAAAAGATTTCACACCCATTTGACCAGTAAATGAACTGTCAGATAACCTCACGATCACAGGCCTAAGCCATAAATTTGAAATTGCCTTTGATCCTTGATTACACACAATTTTTTTTTTAAACTTTAGCCGTCCTGCAGTGCCCCATTTAGCTACAACACCAGAACCCCCCGGAAAACTAATTAGATTACAGTCGAGTTGCAAACCCCCAAAAACCTTTAGATGTTTTTACACCCGCTGATGTCTAACTGATATGCAGGCGACATCACACAGACACCAGATGCACGGCACGGTCACGTTTCGCTGCACGACCTGAGACGAGATATTTCTTCCCTGTCATATTGTTAAATGGGGATACTTTTAACTACATATGTCTGTTTTATTTACTAGATAACGCGACAAAAACTTACAAATTGGACAGAAGGAAAGTGTGGATGGGTGGCTGGGTGTGTGTGTGTGTGTGTTAATTGTCATAGCTTGAGAAATTAAGCTTGACAAAAATAAAAGATATATCGACGGCAATAGTCTAAATTTAGACTAGTCGTAGATTAGAGTAATTAACTTAACACATTAAAAACAAATAATGCTTTTTTCAGTGCTGTTTTTTATTATTATTTTTTATTTTTTATTTTTTTAAGACTAAAAGTAAATAAAAATCGCATAAAGCTACATCATTTAAAAAGTACAAATTGATCTTATGTTTAAACGGATTTAAAGTTTTCACTAATTAAGGACTGATGTCTATTTATTAAGAAATACTTAGTTTAATTATTTTAACATTTAAATCTATTTGACGCTGCTATCACGCCTACAGCGGGGCCGTCTCTAGCGCCGGAGGCGTGGTTTTTTTTCCGGAGCATTCCCCGAGCCTCATTCTAAGTGTGTCAGCGATGATGTCAGTATCGCTCAACGGAGATGCCTTGACACTTTGCTGTGAGATCTTTTTTTCTTTCGTCTAACTCTCTGTCAGTAACACTCTCAATTTTTAAAGTTGTAGTTAGTGGTAAAGTACAACATAGATTTGATTTGAAGTATCTTGTCTGATGGATTTTATTTTTGATCCGCGTAATGCCTACCATATTTTTTCTTTTGTTTTTAACTTTTTATAACATCGTGACAAACACCAAGTTTTCTGGTTTGTATCGCCGCTTTACATTCATTTCTTTTTTAGTTTGAGGTAAGGTACAAATGCTAAATGCTTTCTTTTCTAACTGGTAACAAAACACCTTTTTAAATTTTTACAAGCTCTCACATCTTTTTCACGTGTTGCTTAACGAAAACACATCTGATAGTTTTGACTTGTTTAGTTGTTTTAGATAAATAACCAGTAACCTATTTTTTTTTCTTTTTTATTTGTCACAACTTTAACAACGTTTTACACTTTTCCAACTACGAAAACAATCATTACATCGTTCCCATTTTGTTTGTGTGTATAACCTTTTTTCTTGAAATGCACTGTGTACTTAAAACCTTAATAAAAACTTCCCTTATACCATTTTCATGATTTCATCCCTTTCCACAGTTTAAAAAAAAAAAGCACATAGATCTCAACACATTTTCACCCTCCCTCACCGAAATTCCTTCTTAGGGTCGTAAGTTCATATCTAGGTCACCGGGGTGTACAGGGAGGGGAGGGGTGGGGGTGTACAAACAGGTGTCCAGAACAGATGGCTTTTATGACCCTCATCAATCAAATTGTTTGACACAACCCATACTATATTCTCTCTTACGTTCAGCCTAAAATAAGAAATTTAGGTGTAATTTTTGACTCTGCTCTTATGTTTGACCATCAGGTTGAAAATGTGGTAAAAATTGTTTTTATCAGTTAAGGACTATTGCGAAAATGAAATCTTTTTTGTCTGTTCCTGATCTGGAAACAGTGATTCATGCATTCATTTCTACACGCTTGGATTACTGTTATGTTCTATATGTAGGAATTAGTCAATCTCTTATCTCAAGATTGCAGCTGGTTCAAAACGCTGCAGCGAAGCTCCCGACTGGTATTAAGAAAAGGGAGCATATTACACCTGTTTTGAAAAGGCTTCATTGGCTCCCTGTGAAATATCGGATACAGTATAAGGTTTTGTTATGTTTATAAAGCTGTTCACGAGTTGGCCCCGGAACATATCAAGTATTTGGTGCTTATGAACTCTGGTATATCTCAAAGGTCCTTTAATTGTTTACTGCTCTTTGTTACAAGAACTCGTCTTAAAACTAATGGGGATCGCGCTTTCTCAGTCGTTGGACCTAGACTGTGGAATGCTCTTCCCCCTGATATAAGATCTGCACCGTCAGTTGATGTTTTTAAAACTCGTGTGAAAAAGTATTTGTATTCTGTTTCTTTTAATTCTTGACTTTGTCATTCCATATATATATTTTTTTTTTAATGTTTCCTTGCTTTTAGATGTACAGTCCTTTGGTCTACTTTGTAGTAGAAAGGGCTATATAAATAAACTAGAATTGAGACTTGTCAGAAGGCAGCTGATCTTTGTGCTGTCGCATTAAGTTGAACAAGCTTTTTATGATTATTTAACTGCTACCAATATTTAACTGCTACCAATCTTTGTATTGATATGTGATATGTATGTGATAACCTGCAATAGCCAATTTTCATTGCGCAAGTGTCACCTACCGGATGTTGTATGCTTCTATAGCTGAAACTTTGCAGCCACAAACATGCTCCGAATGTACAGAACTGAGAAAGGTCATCACCCATATTCTTTTTTTCTATTTTGTTTTTCACTGTTCAACAGAACACGTGCCAGGAGAACCAGCTGACAACATCGATTGTCCTCCTTGTGTTTTTCTTCTCTAGTCACATTTGATCCTGCGTCTCCTGCTATTTTTATTTGTACTACTTGCCACATGTACATTTTATCTATCTCTGTGGGTGATTCACATGTGATAAATGCAGGGAAATAGTTAGGCTGACAGAGAAGATTTCAGAATTAGAGACACGCATTCAAACTTTAATTGAGGACAGTAAGAATGTTAGGGCTCTAGATACGGCTTTGGATGCGTCTAGCTGAGGGATTCCTGTATATTGTTCGGTTTCTGGTAACAGCGCCATTACAGCATGGCAATTGGGTGACAATGAGGCTGCAGAGTTGTGGGTCAAAACACTGCTTTTATGTTCTGATCAAAACATTAAACAGGTTCTCCCCACTAAGTGATGCACCCACTGAGAAACCTGATGTAAGTGCTCTGGTTATTGGCATTTCCATTGTATGGAACGTGAATATAGAGACACCATCCACCATAGTCCAATGTTTACCAGGAGCCAGAGCGCCTGACATCTTGGCAAATTTAAAAGTACTGTCTAATGCTAAACGTAAATACAGTCAGATTGTTATTCACGCTGGCGCTAATGATGTTCGACTTCACCAGTCGGAGATCACTAAAAATAACATTAAGGAGGTGTGTGAACTTGCAAGCATGATGCCAGACACTGTAATATGCTCTGGTCCCCTCCCTGCTTACCATGGTGAGAAGATGCATAGCAGATTGTCATCACTAAATGGCTGGATGTCTAAGTGGTGCCCACAGAATAACATAGGTTTCATAGACAATTGGATGAGCTTTTGGGGCAGACCTGACCTGTTGAAAAGAGATGGTCTTCATCCCTCCTGGGGTTGTGCTGCTCTTCTCTCTAGAAACATGGCACATAGTCTTAGTGTTTATACTTGACTAACTGGGGCCCAGGTCAGGAAACAGACAGACTGGCTAAACCGACCATCTGCTAGCTGCCTCACGTCACAGAGGTCAGTTAGTTCTCAGCACAAAGAGACTCTTGCACCTAGATATCACGCTATAGAGACTGTGTCTGTTCCCCAAACTAGAAAATACAAAAAAACATCCAAGCCAATTTAAGAGTAACAATTTAATTGAGGTTCAACAAATAAAAAATAGAAGAAATACGGATAAATAAATTATAAAGCTTGACTTATTGAATATCAGATCCCTTTCTATGAAAACACTTTTGGTAAATAATATGATCACTGATCATAATCTAGATGTGCTCTGTTTGACAGAAACCTGGCTAAAACCTGATGATTACATTATTTTAAATGAGTCCACCCCCAAGATTACTGTTATAAACATGAGCCGCGTCTAAAAGGCAAAGGGGGAGGTGTTGCTTCAATTTATAACAACATTTTCAGGATTTCTCAGATGGCAGACTTCAAGTATAACTCGTTTGAAGTAATGGTGCTTCATATAACATTATCCAGAGAAACAAATGTTAATGATAAATTGTTAATGTTAATAAACAAATCCCCTGTTATTTTTGTACTGGCTACTGTATACAGGCCACCAGAGCACCATACAGACTTTATTTAAGAGTTTGCTGATTTTACATCAGAGTCAGTGTTGGCTTTAGATAAGGTTATAATAGTTGGTGATGTTAATATCCATGTTGATAATGAAGAAGTGCATTGGGATCATCATTTATAGATGTTCTGAACTCTATTGGGGTTAGACTACACATCTCAGGACATACTTATTGTCGAAATCATTCTCTAGATGGTGATCATACTCCCAGATGGTGGATCAGAACCTAGAAACAGCCCTGAAAGACCAGGACAACTACAGCCCCAGATACAGATTCCCTGTAAAGACCTTGTCTCAGATGACCACCAGAACAAGACCACAGGAAACTGATGATTCTTCTGCACAATCTTACTTTGATGCAGCCTGGAATTGAACTGCTGGTTTCGTCTGGTCAGAGGAGAACTGGCCCCTCGACTGTGACTGGTTTCTCCCAAGTTTTTTTCTCTATTCTGTCAACGATGTAGTTTTGATTCCTTGACGCTGTCGCCTCTGGCTTACTTAGTGGGGGACACTTAATTTATAGCGATATCGTTGACTTGATTGCAAATGATTGCACAGATAATATTTAAACTGAACTGAGCTGAATGATGACATTAATGAATTCAATGATGAACTGCCTTTAACTGTCATTTTGCATTATTGACACTGTTTTCCTAAAACAGTAAAAATACATCGCCTGGAGAAAAGAGGAAACTGACAAATAGGGCTGGGTGATATGGAGCAAAAAATATATCTCGAAATATTTTGCTTTATCTCGATATACAATATATATCTCGATATCTTTACAGGAAAAATTACCCCCCCAAAACTACTGCAAAAACAAATATGCCAAATATTACATGTTTAGGGGCCTTTTTTCTTCACCATATGTTTTATTGTTACCTAATTCTGTGTTTTAGCATGTGCAATTATTTAAATGCATAAAAACAACTTAATTAGTTACAAAAAATTCTTAAAATGGCCTTATGTGATATGTTTTTTTTTCCCTTCAGAAATTCTGTGTATTTAGATTTTTCTGGTTATCAAATGAAGGGATAAAACTTTCATTTCATTTATCTTTTAATTATTTAAAATTAAGCAAACTTTATTTTTTTGGTAAAGTACTATTACTATTAAAGTACTATTAAAAATAAAACATGGAAGAAATGTTGTGTGATTATTCCTTAAAAAATTATGTTCGTTTCATTTTAATAGTAGTAGTGGGCTATGTACATTCAACTGAACAATAGTAATAGATTTCTGTCAAATACTTTTATTTTGACGAGTTTACCGATACAGTTCTGTGTATGTGAAACTACAGTCTGTGATATGAGATAGTTTTACTCAAATCAAACGGTCAGATGCTCATGAAGTGACTTTCAGTGCAGTTCTGGAGATGTTCCTCATGTGTTCACGTCTTTATTAAGTGAGAGGAAAGACGCTGAAATCACAGTGAGCGTCACGCGCTTCCATGTGTTTAATGAATGAAGACGTGCTTGTGCGCCGTTCATTAACACAGACACGCAGAACATGCATTCATATTTAAATAGACTTTTCCGGTTACTGACGATTTGATGTAAGTGCATGACCTACTTTTGATTAATTCATTCAAAATTTGACAAATTCCGTGACATTCCGCGTTAAATTGTAAATTCCGTTTTTATGACTGGATTCCGAGATTCCGTCCACGTTTTCTGCATCGCGGAAATCATTGGGCCCTACAGTAGACATCTGCCTGCTGTTCACCCTATGCCTTAAAACCGAAGTATCTCCATATAATGGAGCCAGTTGTCCTTTTTTTTTTTTTTGACTAGTTCTCTACACGCGAGGGGAGAGGGGACAAAAGCAAGGAGGCGGGGGGCGAGCGAGCGGGGGCGAGCACAGCACAGTGAAGGCAAACAAGCAAAGCGGCGGAATCGGAATTAAATATAAACAATATATCGATATATACGATATGTCAAAATCCATATCGTGTTTAAAAAATATCTCAGTATATTTTAAATATGAAGATATCGGCCACCCCTACTGACAAGCCAATAGACAAGACAGAACAAGTTACTAATGGTATGAAACAATTTCTTAGTTTTCAAATTTGATGTTGAGAGTGAGGAGTCACGTGCCGATTTGGCAAATTGGGAGGGGTCTGAGCCGGTCGGCCATGATGGATACGCTATCGGTTGCCAGGGGCAATGCCTTCAGAACTTCACAGAGGCGCGACTAAAAATTTCAGAGATCTTTAATTTTAGCGCATTTATTTTGTCGGCGAAACAGATCGAGACGGATCTACGAATAAGAGAAAGAAAAGGAAGAAAGTAAAGCAATGCAAAAACATAAAGCGAAAGAAAGTGGACCTTACAGGAACAAGCTCACACCAAGCCAAAACAGTCACAGTTAATTACGTTGTCATTTTGTTCAAGAAGTGCATTCTAAATGCAATGTAATTACAATAAACTAAAACGCATGTGAAGAAACTTACTTTGGCCAGTACAACACTGTTTTCATCACCTGCTGTAGATGGACCCAGCCACAGCAGAAAGACTCGTAACTTTCCAAAGACTTGTGGCTTTTAAACTCCTGCATTGTGTAGTAACATAAACCAAAAACAATATAATTCCCGATGTCCATATGTGTGCATGATGGAGGTAAATGGTCCAGGTCTCTGTTCTGCTGCAGGGAGCTCGTATGGGTCGATATTTTGGATGCTTGAGAGCTTTTCCAAATACCGCTGTTTTGTGCTTGGTGTAACCTAAAAAAAACTGTATTCCATTGTTCCTATGTTTCCATATGTATCGTGAGAGGTACTGGAGCAGTTTTTAACGCAGCAGTAACTTTCAGGCATGGTAAAACAGTGCAGAATTGCGAGAACCTCCTCTACTACCAAGTTAACAACACATGTAAACAATCCTGTTTCGCCAACGGTATCCTGCCAACATGGCGGAGACTGTGATATCGAGGGAGGCTTTGTGGTATGACGACAACTCCTCATTCTCAATATATATATATATATATATATATATATATATATATATATATATATATATATATATATATATTAGGGCCGGGACTTTAACGTGTTAATTGAGATTAATTAATTTACACAAAAAATAACGCGTTAACTAAGATTAATTAATTACAGAAAAAAAATTCCCGCATTTTTAATAACTTATTTTTGCACCGCGGAACGTTTCTCACTGGATGAGTTTCGGCGGGACCGATTATACTGAAGCACCAACTAGCGTTCGCATATCACCGCAGCACACATCGAGCCTCAAGTATCACCTCAACACAAAACATATAGCAGCTAGCGTGGACTTTACACTTTATGTTGAACTAGGTATTATTTTGTTGGTGCAACAGTTTATGTTGAACTCTTTATTGTTTTGGCCAAGGTAGTTGAGAGTTGGACTTAGTATGTTATGGCCTCTGAAGCAACAGAGAGATGTCAGTGTTTCCAATGTTCTGAATGTATTTGACAGTATTGTGTATTACTTAAAAACACTTTACAGAAGGTTCCAGCACCTATAAGCTTCCTGAATTTCTGAAATGTACTATTTCTAAATTGTTTCTAAATATGCTATTGCTACACTTCATGGCAAAAATTGCACTGGTCTGCTAGACTTGGTTGAACAAAAATAAACAATATTTTGTTGCTTAAGCTCATTTATTCAGTCATTATTCAATGGTATACTATAAATCCATGTGAAAAAAAAATTACTTCTCACTGTTCTCAGGTCAAATATTTATATGCGATTAAAATGCGATAAATTTCGATTAATTAATTACAAAGCCTCTAATTAATTAGATTAATTTTTTTTAATCGAGTCCCGGCCCTAATATATATATATATATATATATATATATATATATATATATATATATATATATATAAAAATGTATTCAAACAATAAATATTGTTTTGCAGTTCTTTAATGAATGTGATGACAGATAACTGTATTGTCTGTACGTACTGAAATCTTTTTATATTTAATTAAGCACGACATAAACATGAATAAACATCAGAATGTAGGCTATTTTATTTCAACCATGGAAAAACTTCAATACACACCATTTTTCAAGTAAGTCCATCAATGATATACTCCTGTCTGATTTGTTTGTTGACAAGATGGCAATTTGACATGATTGGTCGGATTGCCTTATTGGTCTATTGGTTCTGTTCTTCTGTTCTGTTACCATGGTTATTCATTGTTTGATTAATTCTGTTCATGCATCATTTGGTTTGGCTGGTGTCTCACTATTTAAAGCCTGAATTTATTTGTCAATTCCTATCTATACGCACGGTTGTGTTGTAGTTTCTCAGTGGTCTTTGGTGTATTTGCTTGTAGTTTAAAGACCTTGTTTGTGCTATTCTTCATCTCAGTGAAATGTACACTTGACACAATTCACAACTCTTGCAATTTTTATAATTAATCTAAAACTTTAACAAAATAATATATCCTTACTTAAATGCTACAGTTTCAGCATATTGTTGATCATATTTCAAACTCATTTATTTACAAAGGAAAGATCTTTACTTCACTTACAAGCTGAAGAAACTGTTGTCTTATTTCCTTTGTTCTCACTCCATAAACAATCGGGTTAAAACAACTTGGGAAAAGTAAATACATTGTGCTCACAAACACACGACTGTTAGTAGAAAAAGTATTTCTTATTCTGTATGACATGAATGCAATCAGGGCAAAAATCAAACTACTTGTCATGACAATGATGTGAGTAATGCAAGTGTTTATGGCCTTCATTTGGCCCTTGCCAGATTTAAAAACAGAGACAAAAATTACAACATAGGAACCAGTAACAAGAATAAAGTCAAAAGTTGGTATCAGGAAAGCTGTCAAAAGTCCTACTAAGTTATTAATAGATATATCTCCACATGCTAACTGAACCAATGCCATGTGTTCACAAAAACAGTGATCAATAACATTTGTTACACAGAATGTTAGTTTTCCAGCCATATAGACCATGCTGATATTCAGGAGTCCATTTCTGATTAGTGGGACAACAACAAACTTTAGAAAGTTAGGGATTGCCATGTATTTATGATAGTAAAGAGGTTTACATATTGCAAAGTAACGATCCAGTGCCATCCACAAAAGTAAAGTAGACTGAAATGCACCAACATAATGAATGCAAAACATTTGTATCAAACAACCAACTAGGGATATCCCACCCCAGTTGAATAGAAAGCTAACAAGCATGTTGGGTACAAAAAATATAGGTAAGATTAAGTCTACAACAGCCATTAAACCTATTAGTACATACATGGGAGAATGCAGAGACCTTTGACATATGATTAAATATAAGAGAATAGAATTTGCAGTGATGGACAATGAAAACATCAAAAAGAAGGGGATAAATAAAAAAGGCCTCCATTCCCCTAGACTGTAGAAACCATTCAGTTTGAAGTCTGTGAATAAAATATTTTGAGCAGAAAGATTCTTCATGCTGATCAATCCAATACAGTAGGCTAAACTACAGTACAATACATTTGAGAGTATTAGATAAATAATTCCTTTTTAAATGGCCTCTTTGTTAAACGGTGATGTGAAGTGGCTGTGAAGAGACCTACAATAATCTGTGTTCTCCCAATATGTTGATGGATAGAAATCTATACAACTTATTTTACCATACTTTGTTTTTCTATCATAATGCTCGGTCTTACAAGTTAGAGTGGAATGAAAACTTTTTACGAATCATGTCTCTAAATACTCAACGCTGTGTTCCCATGAGCCTGTGCACTATTCCCACAGAGAAACAGAGATCTTCTTCACAATACAGGCCCAAAAAAGATCTTTCTGAATGGATGGCAATGCAAAATGTGCACACTGATTTATTTATTATAAAGCAACTTATAAATTGGATATATTTAATTAGTACTTTTTTTTTCTTTTCGTTATGACATCTAATATATATTCAAAAAACAAACAAAGAAATAAACAAACAAACAAACAAACACCTGACCATTATTCAAATTTAACTGGTCAGGACAATTAATTAAAAGTTCTCTATAACAAACCAGTTCATTACCCAATAATTTAAATCTTCTTCTTTCTAATCAATACGAACAATCCTGTACAGCAGTGGTGCCCAACCCTGTTCCTGGAGATCTACCTTCCTGCTAAAAAATTCTGACCTCAAAACAACTCTCAAAAACATATTTTATAGTGCAAATAAGGTTAAAGATACAAATTCCGTCTGGTTGAGCCAGACAATAGAAACACTAGAAACCCATTCAGTAACAGGAGCAATGGTGAGGCCAGCAAGGATAATGGATTTAGGTGTTGACAAGACTGTTCAGATCTTCAGAAGCTGCCTTATTTGAATCATATTCACAACAACAAATGTATACCCTCATATATAGACAGTATTTTGTAAGTTACTTTATGTTGATTTCGATAGGTGGAAGAAACATTTAAAAATTCCTTACTCTTCAGAGAGTACTGTGTGTTTACAGTGTTACATTAGTAATGGAGTTCCACAAATAAAAATTATGTAGTTATGCCTGAAGCATTAAAGGTCCTTTTATTTCTTATTATATTTTTTATTAAAATATTTTTGTTTGTTTGTTTGTTTTTTACCCAAAATTAAGGTTTACTCACCATCAGGCCATTCAAGATATAGATGATTTGGTCAGCTGTTTGAACTCTCATTCTGACGACACCCATTCATTGCAGAAAATCCACTGGTGACCATGTTATGTAATGCTAAATCTGTTCTAATAAAGAAACAAGTCACCTAGATCTTGGATAGAGTACATTTTCAGCAAATTGTATTATTTTAACTATTCATTTAATGGTAATATGTATTATTATCATGTTCTGTATGACATGAATGCAATCAGAGCAAAAAACAAACTACCTGATATGAAAGTGAAAAACTGAAAGTGACGTGACATTCAGCCAAGTATGGAGACCCGTACTCAGAATTAGTGATCTGCATTTAACCCATCCAAAGTGCACACACTGTGAACACACACCCGGAGCAGTGGGCAGCCATTTATGCTGCAGCACCCAGGGAGCAGTTGGGGGTTTGGTGCCTTGCTCAAGGGCAGCTAAGTCATGGTATTTCCGACCCAAGACTCAAACCCACCACCCTAGGGTTAGGAGTCAAAACTCTCTAAGCACTAGGCCACAACTTCCCAAATTGATGTCACAATTAAGGGAGTAATGCAGGTGTTTATGGCCTTTTATGAGGCAAAAACACATGAAGAAGCAAACAGAATAACCTTACAAAAATTTAATTACTGCAGTTTTTTAGAAATAATGCTAAATTTTTTTGTTATATGTAGAAAAATGCAGTTTTTTTGGACATTAAAAAACGTCTTGGTTACGTATGTAACCCTCGTTCTCTGAAGGAGGGAACGGAGACATTACGAATGGGATCTCGCCCGAGAGCCCAATCACCTCCAAGTGGTACAAAACGAGCCAATGGTACACAAAGTACCTTGATCTGCGGAATTTGTATTGCGAGCTCCGCCCTGCAGAGCGGGTATATAAGGAGCAACGCGAGCAACTCGCATTCAAGTCTTTGCTGAGGAGCCGAGCCAGTGACCCGGCCGTTCAGCGGAACAGCGATGTGGCAAGGGGACGTAACGTCTCTGTTCCCTCCTTCAGGGAACGAGGTTTACATACGTAACCAAGAAGTTCCCTTTCAGTCAGTCACGTTCAACGTTACGAATGGGGTTCCTTACAAAATGCCACATGGCTGTCTTCCAGCGACCCGTGTGAGTGATAGCACCCTGTCGTGAGGCCAGCACGAGTGAGGGCCTATAGCTCGCACAGAATACACTGGGTAGCATATTCCAGCTGGACATATGCTAGCAGGCTGCCTGCCCGTGGGAGGACTTTCGGAAGGCAGGTATCTACCAAGGTGGTGATACATAAGAACTCTGAGGTACCCAGCCCGCAGGGTGGAAGTTTCAACGACAGAGCTGGCAAGGGGCTTGCCAAGGGAAAGACACATGCTGTGGAGAGACTTACTGTGGACATACACACGTGGGATTACCCAGAAAAGGGAATCACGACACATGGAGGCACCTAGTCCCACACATGGCTGACTAAGAGCATGTACGCAAGTGTTGAACATCAACAGTGCTGGAGGAACCCAGGGTTCTGACTGAGGAACTCACCTGAGGGGAATAGCGCACGCATCCAGTCCACGGAGTGGAATGGCGCAGCAAGCGGATTGACACCGAGCAGGTCCTTACTGGCCCGAAGGGGCGAGTACCCGGGAGGACACGGGCTCTACATGGAGATTATAAAATCTCACGAATGTGTTAGGTGTCGCCCAGCCCGCAGCTCTACAGATGTCTGCTAGCGAGGCGCCATGCGCCAGCGCCCAGGAGGAAGCTACACTCCTCTCACCCCTAGGGGGCATGGCAGGTCTCGAGCCTGATAAGCCAGGACAATAGCATCCACTATCCAGTGGGATAACCTCTGCTTGGAGACAGCCTTTCCCTTCTGCTGGCCTCCGTAACAGACAAAGAGCTGGTCTGAGGTCCTAAGGCACCAAGTTCTGTCCACGTAGGTGCGGAGCGCACGTACTGGACAGGGCAGCGCCAGGGCTGGGTCTGGGCGCAACCATGAGGACCTGCTCCTCGTCCTCCCTGATCTTGCACAACGTCTGTGCAAGAAGGCTCACTGGGGGAAACGCATACTTGCGCAGGCCCAGCGGCCAGCTGTGTGCCAGGGGGTGTCTGTGCCGAGGGTGCCCTCGGTCAGTGAGTAAAACAACTGACAGTGGGAATTTTCTGGAGAGGCAAACAGGTCTACTTCAGCGTCTCTGAAGTGTTCCCAAATCAGCTGAACCGACTGGGGGTGGATTCTCCATTCCCTGGGGCAAGACTGCTGTCGTGAGAGCTCGTCGGCTGCACGATTGAGCCTGCCCAGAATGTGAATGGCACGAAGCGACCTCAGATGCTTGTGACTCCACAGGAGGAGATGGCGAGCTAGTTGCGACATGCGGAGGGAGCGTAGACCACCCTGACGGTTGATGTATGCTACGGTCACAGTGTTGTCCGTACGGACCAGAACGTGCTTGTCCTTCAGCAGGGCCCTGAAGCGGAGCAGAGCAAGACGTATTGCTAGCAACTCGAGGCAATTGACATGCCACTGAAGTCGGGGTCCTGTCCAGGAGCCTGATGCAGCATGCCCGTTGCACATGGCACCCCAGCCCGTGGCAGAGGCATCTGTTGATACAACAATGTCTGGACACCGGTTCTAGGGGCACGCTGGCCCGTAGAAACGAGTGGTCCAACAACGGGGTGAAGTATCGGCGGCAGGCCAGAGTGATGGTCACTCGGAGCGTGCCCTGTGGCCATGCCCATCTCGGGACTCGGTTGTGAAGCCAGTGCTGAAGCGGTCACATATGGAGTAACCTGAGCGGTATGACTGCCGCCGCGGACACCATATGCCCCAGGAGACTCTGAAACAGTTTCAGTGGAACCGCTCTCTTGCCCTCAAATTGTCTCAGGTAATTCAGCAGTGACTGCGCGCGCTCGTTCGTAAGCTGTGCGAGAAAAGAGATCCTCTGCACAGGGGAGAGTTTGCTCTTTTCCCAGTTGACCAGAAGACCCAGTCGGGCGAGGTGTCTGAGCACCAGATCCCTGTGCTCGCACAACCGCTCTCGAGAGTGAGCTAGGATCAGCCAGTCATCGAGGTAGTTGAGAATACGGACACCTTGTTCCCTGAAAGGAGCCAGGGCTCCCTCCGCGACCTTAAAGACGCGGGGAGACAGTGCCAACCCGAATGGGAGAACCTTTCGCCTCTATGCCTGCCCCTCAAAAGCAAACTGAAGAAACGGTCTGAGTCGAGGAAGAATGGAGACATGAAAGTACGTGTCCTTCAGGTCGATCGCTGCGAACCAATCCATCGGACGAATGCATTCGAAAATGCGCTTGGGCATTAGCATCTTGAACGGGAGTCTGTGCAGAGCTCGGTTCAAGGCACGCAGGTCCAGGATTGGCCGTAACCCACCTGTCTTCTTGGGTACTATGAAGTAAGGGCTGTAAAAGCCGGACTTCATGTCTGCTGGAGGGACCGGCTCTATAGCGCCCTTTGCCAGCAGGGTCGCGACCTCCGCGCGCATGACAGGGGCATCTTTGCCCACCATCGTCGCGTGGACACCCCGAAACCTGGGGGGACGCCGGGCGAACTGAATCGCGTAGCCGAGCCTGAGCATCCGGATGAGCCAGCGGGAAGGCCTGGGGAGCTCTAGCCAGGCTCCCAGGAACCAAACCAGCAAGGGTCAAGGGGACTACAGGTGTACCCACAGTGGGGCAGCGTGGTGGAGCAGACAGCCCCAGCATGGGAGGCATAGCGTCCCTTAGCAGGGGCAGAGTGCGGGCACTCGTCTGACTCCAAGTGGCAAAGAGGGCATGAGAAGGCAAAGCGTTCTTGAGCCGTCTTTGCATGGAAACTGGCAAGGGGAGAGGAGAACAAGAGCGGTGAGGAAGCATGTCGCCAGCTGTCGTTCGTGGCCTCTTGGGACCCGGAGGTAGAGGAAACAGCTCTTTAGTGAAGGTTTGGGTACCACCGGCCGCAGGGCCAGTGGCGGAACAAAAAGAAAACGAGAACAAAGGATTCTCCCCGGCCCTCCTCCGGGGGAAGGAGTGGTCCTGCTTCCATCTCCTGATGAGCTGTCGTCTCCAACTCTGGGTCGCCCGTCTCAGGAACGCCGCTTGGCCTGGCGTTTTGCAGGTTTAGGGGCAGAGACGGGTTGCGCTGCCCTTCTGCGGCCATCTCCTCGCTGCGGCCGGGGTGAAGGCTGCTGCTGTGGCCGAGCGGGAGTGGAGGAGGCCGCAGAGGGGCGCCCTCGGTGACGAGCAGGCTGAGGTTGCGCCAGCGGCGGGGTGGAAGCAGCAGTGGGCCGCCGGGCAGGATGTGTCTGATGGCCTCAGACTGCTTCTGGGCGGCAGAGAAGTCGCCGAAGAGGCCATCCTGGGAGACCAGGGAGTTGAGGAGCTGAGCCCGATCAGACTCCCTCATGTCTGCCAGGTTCAGCCATAGGTGGCGCTCCTGGACCACCAAAGTGGACATCACCTGACCCAAGGAGCGCGCAGTGACCTTCGTCACCGGAGAGCGAGGTCGGTAGCAGTGCGCGCCTTCTGCAAAACCCCTGGGTCAGCACCGCCCTCGTGCAGCTGCCAGAGCAGCTTGGCCTGATAGACCTGAAGTGAGGCCATGGCATGCAGGGCAGAAGCGGCCTGGCCCGCAGCTCTGTAAGCCTTGGCCACAAGCGTGGATGAGAACTTACAGGCCATGCAGGGCAGCTTGGGACCACCACGCCAAGCGGAGGCGCTCTGTGGACACAGTTGCATCGCAACAGAACGCTCCACCGGGGGAATCCCAGCATACCCCTTGGCCGCCCCGCCAACGAGGGCAGTGAAGGCGGAGGAAGAACCAGAACGGTTTCGGGCAGTTAAAGGTGCCTTCCATGAACTAGTTACTTCCTGGTGCACTTCCGGGAAGAAAGGAACAGAGGAGGGTGCTGGCGATCCACATGAGCAGCCCCCAGGAACCAATCATCCAGCCTCGAGCGTTCGGGACATTTTGGTGGATTCCACTCAAGCCCGATGCTCCCCGCTGCCCGGGAAAGCACGGCCGTCAGCTCGGGATCGGACTCGGACAACGCTGGCACTCCCGAGGGAGGCTACGCAGCCGAACCCTCATCTCTTGAGGACTCAAGCCCCCCTTGTGATGTGGCGATCGACATACGGTCCTCTTTGCGAGCCCCGAATGAGATGTCAGGAGCCTGAGAGGGTCCAGCAAACTCATCCGGGAACCCGACCGGCTGCGGCGTATGTGAGGGGGGTGTGGCCCGAGGAGGTTCGCTCGTCGGGGAAGCCCACACGGTAACCCTCAGATCACCCTGGCCACCAGCTGAAGTAGCCCTCTTACGATAAGAAGAGCTAGAACGGGGTGTGGCAGAGGGGATTCTATACCTTTTAAGGTAATCGAGTCTCGATCTCAACGCCGAGATGGTCATGTCCCCACAATGAGAACATGAGCCATCCACGAACGCAGTCTCAGCGTGCTGGAAGCCCAGACACGTGACACAGCGATCATGACCGTCACGAGGAGCGATATATCGACCGCACCCAGAAACACACTGGCGAAATGACATCTTTAAAAAGACGCAAATCGGCCCGTATCTCTTTTGTGAGAGAAATTGTCTCTTTTAGAGGTGTTGAAGCGCTCCGGGGAACGCGGGAGCTGTCGCAGGAAACCCAGACGAACTGCTGAATCGCGCCGTCACACCAACACCAGCTCTTGCTTGTAAACACTCCGGTGATTGCAGCAATCGATGTGCTCGGCTCCGAAGCGAAAGCTTGAATGCGAGTTGCTCGCGTTGCTCCTTATATACCCACTCTGCGGGGCGGAACTCGCGATGCAAATTCCGCAGACCAAGGTACTTTGTGTACCATTGGCTCGTTTTGTACCACTCGAAGGTGATTGGGCTCTCGGGCAAGATCCAATTCGTAACGTCGAACGTGACCGACTGAAAGGGAACTGCAATATTGCAGTATTACTGAAAAAAAAGATGTCTAAAGTTTTACTGGAGTACCAATGCAGTATTAAGGCTCAATACATCTAAAGTATGAACAAATGACTTTGTTATTGTCCCTTTACTTTAAGCAGTAAAAGAGACTCATAAGATGTAAAATAATACTGTGCGGATCTTCAATATCAACAATGTCAAGATATTAGTCTTGGGTAAGCAAAATATATGAAACTGTGGGATATATAATCCATTAAACCGTCTTATCTTAATAGTTATTACGAATAAGTAAGTATTATTACTATTGTTACGATTATCCATGAGAAAATATTACACATATTATAAGGTTGTTTATATGTTTATTTGTTTATATGTTTATATAATGCATTATAAAGGCTTCACCTGGTGTAATGCACTCTTAAACGCTATGACCACAAGTAGGTAAGCATTAAAATGTATTGTCACTGTTGTTGTGATTTTTTATAAGATGACACAACATGTTATAAGATTGTTTAAAATGCATTATGCATGTATCATCTGATTGTGGGTGTATCTCTCTATTAGTTTTATTGGATCTTAGTGCTGCGTTTGACACAACTGACCACAACACTCTTTTGCATAGACTTGAACACTTTAATGGAAGTGCATTAGCATGGTTTAAATCGTACTTATATGACCGCCATCAGTTCGTAGCAGTGAATGAAGATGTATCATATCGATCACAAGTGCAGTATGGAGTCCCTCAAGGCTCAGTACTAGGGCCACTACTCTTCACGCTTTATATCTTACCCTTGGGAGATGGGGGAAACATGGTGTTAGCTTTCACTGTTATGCTAATGATACTCAGCTCTATATTTCTTCGCAGCCCGATGAAACACACCAATTTGAAAAACTAATGGAATGCAGTTAATATAAAAAACAGGATGATGAGTAATTTCTTACTGCTAAATTCTGAAAAAAACAGAGGTTTTAATTATAGAAACTAATAACTCTGCTTGTAATAACCTAGAACACTGTCTAAGACTTGATGGTTGCTCTGTCAATTATTCATCATCAGTTAGGAACCTAAGTGTACTATTTGATCGCAATCTTTCCTTAGAAAGCCACTGTGGCGAGTGGGGCGGGGCCGAGAGGCGTGGGAACGAGGAGTGAGGCCAGGTGTAGTGATTGAAGATGAGCTGCACCTGCGCCCCACCGCCAGTATCGAGTCCCTCGTAGGAGATGGAAGGATATAAAACTGGAGCGACGACCGCGAAGGACGAGAGAGGACCAGGGCTGGGACATTATTTTATGTGTTTGCTTTTATTTGTGTGTGTCAGTCGCCGTGAGGGGCTGACGCGCTGTTTTGTTTATTTTTGAATATTAAAGTGTCTTTTGATTGTGCGCCGGTTCCCGCCTCCTTCTTCCCGATGATTACGAAGGTTATATTATTACAGCCACGTTTCTAGCATTTGTAAAACTGCATTTTTCCATTTCAAAAATATATCTAAATTACGGCCTATGCTCTCAATGTCAAATGCAGAAATGTTAATCCATACATTTATGACGTCAAGGTTAGATTACTGTAATGCTTTATTGGGTGGTTGTTCTGCACGCTTAGTAAACAAACTACAGCTAGTCCAAAATGCAGCAGCAAGAGTTCTTAGAACCAGGAAGTATGACCATATTAGCCGGTCCTGTCATCACTGCACTGGCTCCCTATCAAAAATATTGCTTATTACTTATAAAGCCGTGAATAGTTTAGCACCTCAGTATTTGAATGAGCTTCTTTTACATTATAATCCTCAACGTCCGCTACGTTCTCAAAACTCAATTTGATAATACCTAGAATATCAAAATCAACTGCAGGCGGCAGATCCTTTTCCTATTTGGCGCCTAAACTCTGGAATAACCTACCTAACATTGTTCGGGAGGCAGACACACTCTTGCAGTTTAAATCTAGATTAAATACCCATCTCTTTAACCTGGCTTACACATAACATACTAATATGCTTTTAATATCCAAATCCGTTAAAGGATTTTTAGGCTGCATTAATTAGGTAAACCGGAACCGGGAACACTTCCCATAACACCCTATGTACTTGCTACATCATTAGAAAATGGCATCTATGCTAATATTAGATAAATCTTGATTTAATACTCACCTAATTCTGAAAGCTATTAATATAACAATTCAAAAATTCACCAAAATTTGATCGGTTGACCCTATTTGAATCACTTCCCCTAATCACACAAACTATAAACAACTAATTATATAAATGGACTGAAACAAACTAAATTGTTTGACAAATAAAAACTAATAAAGCAGCTGATAAAAATCCCAAATTCTCTTTCACAGCAGAGCTAGTCTGTAGAAATAGATGAGGAGTTGCCTATTAAGACAGATACTGTGTATGCTGGAAGTGCCTCCTTGCTGTTTTCTGCATTAGGTGCCTTTCTTCCATTTAGAGAGGGAGTGGCAAGTGTTTCTCACCCAAAGGTTACAAGGAAAAGTTCGCTGGTAATTTTTTTTTTTTTAAATCTTAGGTGTTGATCCTATTAAACTGGCTTCTCTTTATCCGCACCCCCTCTCCCAAATTGATGTCAAGTCAAGTCACCTATATTTATATAGCGCTTTAAACAAAATACATTGCGTCAAAGCAACTGAACAACATTCATTAGGAAAAGTGTCAATATGCAAAATGACAGTTAAAGGCAGTTCATCATTGAATTCAGTGATGTCATCTCTGTTCAGTTTAAATAGTGTCTGTGCATTTATTTGCAATCAAGTCAACGATATCGCTGTAGATGAAGTGTCCCCAACTAAGCAAGCCAGAGGCGACAGCGGCAAGGAACTGAAACTCCATCGGTGACAGAATGGAGAAAAAAAACCTTGGGAGAAACCAGGCTCAGTTGAGGGGCCAGTTCTCCTCTGACCAGAGAAAACCAGTAGTTCAATTCCAGGGTGCAGCAAAGTCAGAAGAATCATCTGTTTCTGTGGTCTTGTCCTGGTGGTCATTTGAGACAAGGTCTTTACAGGGGATCTGTATCTGGGGCTCTAGTTGTCTTTGTCTCCGCTGTCTTTCAGGGATGTAGAGGTTCTTTCTAGGTGCTGATCAACCATCTGGTCTTGATACGTACTGGATCTGGGTGACTGCAGTGACCCTCTGATCTGGACACAGACTGGATCTGGTGGCTACGGTGACCTCAGAATAAGACAGAAACAGACTAATATTAGCGTAGATGCCATTCTTCTAATGATGTAGCAATTAATTAAACGATTTAGAAAGAAGGTCTGTGTGAAATTGAATAATTAGCTAAACATCAGAAATCACTAGCTGCTTTTCCACTGTCGGGCCAGTGCGAGCCAGGGCTTAAAGCGGGCCGGGCGGGGCTCATAGCCTCGGGCCAGTAGCACCGAGGCCAGAATAGCGCAGGGTTTCCACAGTGGAGCCTGAACCTCCGCTGTGCGTCACTAAAACTAGCCCTTTACACGCCTCTCAGAACAACGTCATGCATCCTCATAATTTCACCAACAAAGAGAAGTTATCAGAAAACTAAGAAATAAGGGTTGCACTTTATTTTACAGTACGTGTACTAACATGTACTTATAGTGTACTTACAGTGTATTTATCTAAGAAAGTTCTGGTAATATAAGGTAACTACATGGGGTAGGGTTAGGTTTAGGGGTAGGTTCAGGGTTAGTACCAAGTTATTACATAGTTATTGAAATTACTATCATAAGTACATAGTATGTACATGAGGAACAGGACTGTAAAATAAAGTGCTACCGAAATAAGTCACTGGAACATGCGCGATCACAAAACGAACATGATAAAAGCAGCCGTTTGTTTGCATGCTTTGTTAAATATTCAAATTCAAAAGCATCGATGTTTTACTATAGAATAAGTGATACATTTATCATATTGATTTAATTTATCAGGACTCAAAATTAATAATTTATTTAAATACATAAATAAATACACTTATTTCTATTTTATTTATTTATTTTGAATGCTCATGAAAATAGCCTGCTTATTCAGCCGAGTCTGTTTATTGGTAGCCACAGTAACCGTCACATTTAGAATGAATGATAATATCTCTATAAAAGCTCCCGAACAAAAACATTATTATATTTTTTTATGATAGGCAACGTGAGCTAAACTCTCGAGACGAGACTTGTGATCGATAGTATAAGTTAGTAACTCATCAAACCAAACAACTTTCACACTGCATGTTATAAGCTCCGCCCAACAGGAAGTTGGCTATTTAGGGTTTTATGAAAAACACATGCTCTGGAATTTGATATACTCCTCTGAGGAACTCCACCCGTTCAACACAAAACTCGGTGAACACGATCTCAAGACATTGGGGATGCTAAATTGCGAAGAGATTTTTGATATCTCGAACGGTTTGCCCGTGGCGAGGCGTTGAAATTATGGCGAGAAATGAGAAACAGGAAATGTATAATAACATCCACATACATTTGCTGAATTTGATCAAACTTAATTGGTTTGTTCGTTGTATGATACCGATCGTATATATGTGACTATTAGGAGTCAAAGTTATAGCGCCACCAACTGGCAGCAGGAAGTGAATCATTTTCAGAACGCTTTGAATTCAGCATCTTATTTTTACTTGATTTGCTTCAAACTTCATCAGAATAATGACAAAACACGGCCGAAGAAAATCTGTCGTGGGGATATTTATATCTAATATAGTGTTGCCATGGCAATGTGTCAAACTTGAATGTTCTGTTCTGGTGATTTTTAGGCAGATAACTAGCTCAGATTTACATGAAACTCGAAACAGATATCAGTATTAAAGATAGCTAGACCATGGCAAAAGCTTTTAAAAGGGCGTGGAAGAGGCACTCTATAGCGCCACCTTTTGTCAAAAGTGGGGGGGTTAGTTTTAGCTACAGACACCAAACTTGGTACTTAAATTGTTCTTATCAAGACGGACAACTTTCTAATTCGCAGTCATAAGCTACGACCAACAGTAAGTTGGCTATTTTGACTTGAATATGGATTTTTGGGAATTTTCTTTTGTGAATTAATGCATACTCCTCCCAGGGGAAGTACACTATACACACCAAACTTGGTCTACATTAAGGAAAAACATTGAGGAACTTAAATTGCGAATGAATTTTGGATAGCTTGAACGGTTTTGTCTTGGTGATTTTTTGAAATAACAGTAAAAAGTGAAACATTAATCGTCTTGTATTTTTAAATTGCAGCTTCCAAACCTTTAAAAAACATTTTTCATTTAGAAAACCAGTGATTCTGAGGAAATATGCATAGTTTCATGACTTTACAGCACTGTATGATTAAAAGAAAATTAAAAAACTGTCAGACATCTCAACTCACTCTGTCCCTCTGTTTGAGGAATGTATGTGTGCTGACTGTGTGTGTGTGTGTGTGTGTGTGTGACGACTAGTAAAAGAGGAGGAAGCAATTGCAGGCAATCAGATGAAGTTTATTGAAATCAGAGTCCAGAATGTTGGCAATGGAAAAGAAGGTCTACGTTTGCGTGAGAAGTGCTGGATGGTGAAGTCGATGGTGAAGGTGAAGACGGTCAAATGGATGAAACCAGGAACGGACCGGAACACTGACACGAAGACGACAACACGAACACAATCCAGCACACGAGCACGGGAGACGGTAATCCAGCTAGGAAGCGGAGACATGAGTGAGGATCTGACGACAGACAGAGAGAGAGGTGGGTGTTTATAGCTGAGTGGAGATGAGGATCAGCTGGAGCGAGACAATCAACATACAGGTGACAACAATTAACCAAACGAGCACATGGAGACTACGAGAGTACAAATACAAACACAAAACATGACACGGAGGAAACAATGGATTTCCTACCGTGACAGTGTGTGTGTGTGTGTGTGTGTGTGTGTGAGTGTGAGTGAGTGTGAGTGGGGGAGAGGTGTGAGGTGTGAGGTGAGTGGCAGACAAGACAGGGAAAGAGAGAGGGACTTAAACATCTCTTTAATCACCAGAAAAAAATATTATTTTAAATTGTAATTTTTTTTGTTGTTGTTGCTAATTGTGCTGTTTTCATTACAGCTTAAGAAATATCTTAGGCCTTATCCTTTTCTGACAGTTTCAGGGATTAAAAAAAATTCTAAAAATACTTATTTTAGCTGCAAATAATAATTTCAAACTTATTTGATACTGACCTCTGACACCCTGTGACATGACATTTATTTGAATTTACATAATCTCATGGATGTAACAGTAAAACTGTTCAGCTCACAGATGAAGACTAAGCTCTGATGCAAGCAGAACTATTTCACAAATGCTTAAAGGTTAATGAAATCATAACAAAACACTTTTAAATTATTTAAGGATTTGGTAACACTTTAAAATAATGTCTCAATTGTTAACATTAGTCAATGCATTGGTAACACTTCATAATAGCTGCACTCCTAGCTAAGCATTAGTAAATAGCCAGTTCATGCTTTATATATCCTTCTCCCAAAATTAATATTTTAGTAAGCATTTTATAAAAACAGCTTTAATTAAATTGTTCATAGTTTATATGCACATTTATTTTGAGGAGATTAAAGGCTGTTATCTTCCAAAAAAAAAAAAAAAAAAAAAAAAAAAATACAAATAAACACAGAACTAAAAAGGGAATCATTAATTGGCTTGTATTTTTAAATTGCAGCTTCCAAACATTTCAAAGCATTTTTTCATACAGAGATCAAATCATTCTGAGGAAATATGCATAGTTTCACGACTTTACAACACTGTATGGACAACAGAAAATTTAAAAACTGTCAGACTTCTTAACTGACATGATCTCACTCTGGCCACTCTGTCTGTGTGAGGGAAGGGAGGGGGAGAGGGAGGGGGAGTGTGAGGGGGTTGGTGACTGACTGCATTTTTGGTGACTGACAGTGTGTGTGAATTGTAGGGAGGGGAGGGGCTATCTGGCAGAGAGAGAGAGAGAGAGAGAGAGAGAGAGAGAGAGAGAGAGACCTAATCATCTCTTTAATCATCAGGGGGGAAAAAATCAGTATTTTAAATGTTTATTGTTTTTGTTGTTGCTAATGGTGGTGTTTTTTTCCCTCTCATTACAGCTTAAGAAATATCTTAGGCCTTATCCTTTTCTGACAGTTTTAGGGATTTAAAAACATCCTAAGAATCCTTATTTGTGCTGCAAATAATAATTTCAAACTCATTTGATACTGACCTATGACATCCTGTGACGTGACATGACATATATTAATCTCATGGATGTAACAGTAAAACTCTTCAACTGATAGATTAAGCTGCAATGCAAGTAAAACTATTTCACAAATGCTTATAGGTCATTAAAATAATTTAAAAACACTAATAAATTATTAAAGGATTTGGTAACACTGTATAATAATGTCTAATTTGTTAACATTAGTAAATGCATTGGTAACACTTTATAATAACTGCACTCATTAGCTAAGCATAAGCAAATAGTTCATGATTATAAAGCCTTTTCCCTTAATAATAGTCATTATAAAGCAGTAATACATCTATAAATACATTGTTCTTGATTTAAAAGCACATATATTACAACGGAGATTAAAGTCTCAGTTGTCTTATAAAATAAATAAATAAACACAACCCAGTTTGATTCAGAATTCAGAAATATTTATTTCAAGATGCAATAAAAAGGAAACTGTACACTTGAAAAGGTTTTGAGAGATTCTTGAAGGACTAGCATCACCTCCACTTGTACGATGGTTTAAGGAATATATCTTCCAGATAGTACCGCCGCTCCCTATATGCAGAGTATGCAGTATTCGTAGAGCACCAACTCCCAGAGGGGGCACCATCCCAGTTGCTCAAAAAAAACAAAAAAACAAAACAAATATGCGCCATTCTCCCATCCGCGCTCGCGACCACTCAATAGCATTTGAGAAGAAAGACTTGCAGTCACAAAACAATTGTAATGTGTTCATATAGGTGTCAGCTACAATGCACACCTTATACATTTTTTATACATTTTAAAATAAAGTGTTACTAAAGTTATATATATTGTTCTGTGTATGTGATTTCAAAGTCTAGATTGGTCGGATTAACCCTTTAACTGCCACATCCCTTAAAACTTGATTGTCAGAGGGTTACTGTAAATGCTTATGCCCGCTGGGCACAGTTTTCCCGATGCCACCAGGGTGGCGTTACACTGACGGCTTGAGCCCAACATCGCTGCTTGCAGCTATATTTATCATTATTATTAATGTTGAAAAGAGCTGAGAAAATTTTTCTGGGTTTTTAGGGGGAATAAATTGAAAGAAAATCATTGTTTTTACATTTGTTACAGTTATCTGTTACATTTATATTATTTACATCAAGCTTTTGAATGGTATAGTATTGTATATTGTTATTGAAACTTCATAATGTTTCACTTGATTATACATTTAGTCGGGAATTATAGTTTGGAAAAAGTCTAACTAGTAAAATGTTTACATATTTATGTGAAAACTAGTACAAGTATATAAATAAATAAAAAGAGACTTACTCATGTTTATGATCTCTGCTCAATAGAGGACTTCATTCTTTTTTTCTGAGGAAATCCAAATCTCAAATCCTCAACCACATCACATCTTTTGGAGTGATTTATGTCTTATTCCTCTCATCGCGAAGCAAATAGTAAAATAAAAAAACTTGAACAGTCTCGCTGCTTTTTCTTCTGTGTGGGCGTATTCAAGCCGCGCGCTTCAGTTTGAATCTGAATAGCGCTTTCAGCGTGGGGGCGT
Source organism: Carassius auratus (assembly GCF_003368295.1). NCBI lineage: Eukaryota > Metazoa > Chordata > Actinopteri > Cypriniformes > Cyprinidae > Carassius > Carassius auratus. The sequence goes on along the minus strand of NC_039257.1, from coordinate 19,900,249 downwards.
GGTCACATTAGATATAATGAAGGCAGACGTGAAAAACAGACATCACGTTGTTTTCATATGTCTTACTTTATCATAGAATATCTGTTTTCAGCGGCACTTGTTTAGTTAAAAAATAGACATGTCAAGCTTTCTATAGATATCTCTCTCATGTCTTTTCGTTGAGTATTCACAGAGTTACAATTCATTTTAATGACGTGTTTGTACATGACGATCAGCACAGACAAAGGCTGCAGACAGCACACCTTGTTTGTTATCTTTATTTTATAAGTGCACAAAGTTTTGTTGTTATTATGTCTGTATCCAAAGAAAAGTAGACCCTTTACAGATTCGATTGATGTACTGCTCTTATCTGTAAGATTAAAACTGAAAGTGTAATTTAAGTTCTTTTCGGGGTTATCAGGAGAAAATGACTCAAAACGCATATATGCGTTAATCGACTCGAAAGGGTTTTAATGAACACTGTTACTCACTGTTTGTGCCGGTGCTGTCGAATCCATATCATAAAAGTCTGTTTGTAAAGCCTGTGGTGACATTGCGACTGAATTATATGTAAATATTTGGGCAGGCAAAGCAGAGAAAGGGGAGGTAACAATTCTCCTTACAACGTCACAAAGAGGAGATTCAAGATCAGCCCGTTTGAGCTTCCATTTTCTCAAAGGCAGAGAAAGATAGAAAAATCTCAATTTAAACCGATTAAAATTTCTAGAAACTTGGGGACCATATACAGGCTAGGGGAACTCATATTAATGTTAAAAAACCTCAGAAAGTGAAATTTTGATGTCATAGGACCTTTGATGGCTGGTCTATGTGGTAATAGTAGCCTACATCGGGCAGTACATCAAATGCCCACCTATCATTCACAGACTTCAAATATAGCGTTTCATCTAAAAGATGTATGTAGTAATAACTACATGGCTGCTCAGTCTAATGTTAACCTAAAGAAATGTGCGCTATCGAAGTGTGTGTGGAAGTTGAACAGCAGCGCGCTCACAGCGGGATAGATGGAGGCACCAGTGCTCTCACTTGCTCTTAAAATACTCCGTCATTTTTGGTCATACAGATCAAAGTAATACATCTTTCTAAACGGCATACTTTTATTTGTGTGCACTCAGAATAACAACCAAACGCTGTGCCTCTATAAAATAAAAAAAATAAAAAATAACAAGATGCGATTTCTGTTGTCTTGGTCATGTGAACTTGAGCACATGTTTCACATGTGTGATAAGAGTCCTGACCTGAACAGATCTGCAGGCCAATATTCCACAGGGTGTGGCAGAATGGCTCGATAGCGCCACCTATACACATGCAACGGAGTGCGCCTCGAGCTATGTTTCACGTACATGTACAAAAATTGGTACACACATGTAACTCACCAATATCTACAAAAAAGTATCTTGGTACGAAATCCGAATCCCAACAGGAAGTTGGTTATTTTGAATTTTCTCTGCAAAATTGGCGTTGTTTTTGCCATTTTCAGGGGTTGTACTTTAACGATCTCATCCTAGAGATTTATTCAGATCAACACCAGACTTGGTCAGTTAAATCTAAAGGCCTTTGCGATGTTAAATTGCGAAGATCTTGAGGTTTCGTTAAAGGGCGTGTCCATGGCGGCCTGACAAATTTCGATGTTTCGCCATGAAAAAGGAAGTTGCTGTAACTCAGACATACAATGTCCAATCTGCCCCAAACTTCAAATGTTAGTTAAGACTTATGCCCTTAACAGATATACATGCCCATATTTAGTTATAGTCATAGCGCCACCTGCTGGCAACAGGAAGTGACGTTTTACGCTGCGACAAACTACTCCTAGAAATCTTTTGACATTAATTGATTTTTTGTGGTCAGTCTAATCTAAAGGCCTGTGCAATGTTAAATTTTGGAGATCTTGAGTTTTTGTTAAAGGGCGTGTCCATAACGCCATGACAAAATTTGATGTCTCGCCACAGCAAGAGAAGTTGTTGTAACTCAGGCATAAAATGTTCAATGTTCCCCAAACTTCAAATGTTCGATAAAACTCCTGCCCTGAACACATCTGAAGGCCAATATTCCATTATAATGATAGCGCCACCTGCTGGCAACAGGAAGATTGGCACATATATGGAATAAACTTTGATATATTCTACTTATATTTATGAGTTTAAACGCATATTTCTCACCATTCACCTATTTACTAAAGCCACTCGCTGCCGGTGAGCCCCGGTGCGAGGGCCCGTTCATCGCTGCTTACAGCTTTAATTTTTAACTGTAACTGACAGATTCCGGCTGAAAAAAATTAAAATAAATACAACATGGGAGTGGGAGAGAACGTGAGTCATTCTGGGAAATGGGACAAGATTTTCCCCCAGTTTTTTTTTTTTTTTGTGGGATTGGGACGATAAGGGTTCTTTTTTTGCGGGAGTGGGACAGGAGAGATTTGAAAATCCACTCCCGTGTAGTGATGTCCGATTCGTGAACGAATCGTTCAATTTAACCGGTTCTTCTTAGTGAACCGGTTGAACCAGTTCACCAAATTGAACTGAATGGTTTGAAACGGTTCGCTTCTCCAAAAAGCATTAATCCACAAATTACTTAAGGTGTCAACATTTTTAACGTGACTGATACTCCCTCTGAGTTAAAACAAAGCAATATCCCGGAGTAATTCATGTACTTAAACAGTACACTGACTGAACTGCTGTGAAGAACGAACTGAAGATGAACACCGAGCCTAGCCAGATGACAAATGAACACGCCCACTGCTGGAGCAGTTCTCGTTCTCGAATCAAGAACCGGTTGCACCAGTATACTGAACCGAAAACTGTTTCTTTCGGACACGTCCGATTTGAGAACCGATGAACTGATGATACTGCACATTCGTGTAATTTTTTTAAAAGTATCTTGTTAAACATCGGAAAGTGTGATAAAATAACTATATTTTGCTTAGCTTTGTTTTTTTGTTTTTTTTTAGATGAATGTTTCTAATCTGTATATTAGATAATGTATGGGCCAAAGGGGTTTTCAGGGAAGTTGGACAATAATTAAGACTCTAATGACTCTATGTTTAATTGGAATAAGGGATGATTTATGAAACATCTGTAGGGTATTTATAGTTAATGATGACACATTCACAAATTGAGTTTGTAGTAAACAGAACATGAAGCCGAGTAGAGCAGCTGATGATACTGAACTGCAGCGTGCCGGTTAGAGCGATTCTCGTTCTCGAGTCAAGAACCGGTTGTATCCGTACACCAGTACACTGAACCGAAAACCGTTTCTTTCGTACGCGTATCATCAGCGAGGAGCTGATGATACTGCACATGCGTGATTCAGCGTGAAGCCAACTGACGCATAGCGCATCTGAACCGAACTGATTCTTTTGGTGATTGATTCTGAACGGATTCTGTGCTAATTTTATGAGCGCGGGTAAACCAAGGGCTTGAATGAAGGACAATCTGGCGAAACGTAAGTTAATTTAATAACAAATACATCACAATGGATTATGTATATTAAGTGGATCATGGTTTCTGCGCTGATGACACCTTATTTATTTACTTTATATCTTAAAGACTTTGTATGCACATTATTGCTGTTACTGTATTTGGGTGCGTTGTTGCAAAACTTATTTGTAAACTTTTCATGATTTTGAGGTTTTTAACTGACTAAAGTTATGATTAATGACTTTATATATTTAAATGTTTGATAGATTTGACTCCATTACGTCATCGCCAATGACGTCATTACGTCGAGTGTAAAAGAACCGGTGAACCGGTTTTTCAACCGGTTTATTGAATCGAACCGTCCGAAAGAACCGGTTTGCGGAAAATAATCAAACTTCCCATCACTACTCCCGTGTCACCGTCACCCTCTACTTTACACACCTGCCACAGCAGCCATGAGTCGCATTGGAGTGACATCAACTCCCCCTTGTACTGATTGGCTAGAGGAGCAGCTGTCAATCTAGAACTTACGGGCCAATGGTGATGCTGAAGCCCGCCCTGATTTACATGAAACTCAAACTGCATCTTTTAGAAACACAAACGCAGAACGTGGAAACAGGAGCAAAGGGGACAAAAACACACGCACACACAAAAGAATAACATGAGAAGGAAAACTGATTTTGTTTGAGATTTGGAAAATTTTGAATTCATGTTTCAGTTTGGTGCAATATAATTTTAAATGTGCTTACATTTTTGATTTACGCTTATTATTTTTCGATCCATGACTGCGCTGTTTCTTATTTAAAAAAAACTGCATTTGTTTTTCGGTTTTGTGCGTTATTAATTTACACGTGTTTTTTAAATATTTGATCTTTGCTTATTATTTTTCGATCTGTGACTGCAACACATTTGGCGGGATTCTAATCCCATAGACATTTACAAGTCAGATGTTCAATTAATATATTCAGATAAAAAATTCTGAAAAAATTCAGATAAAACTGCAGTAAACAAGCCTTTCTTTAATGCATTACCCTCTGCTTTTCTTATTACAATGATGAACGGATATCCTTTCCTCATTTCATTAGTTTAATTTTTATTTTGTCTTACGTTTTAATGAAATAAAAGTTTAAAATAATGAAATTGTGGTCTCTAAATAAACCATGCTTTGTTCCCAGAAGTCGTTGTCCTATTCCCATAGAGGAATAGAGCTGTTTGCACACGTCAGTGATACGTTTTATGAGATATTTTATGAGAAACGTAACAATTGTCAAATATGCAACATATACTTTGAAAAAGAGATTTATTTAATTGTGTAAAGGTGTAGCAAAAGCGTGAAAAAAGCATGTTACCAAGGGGTCCAAGTTTGTATGGTTAGTACAGTGGGTCAATGTGGGTTCTTTCTATGTTGATAGCAAATATGTTGTTAGATTGACTACATGTATTGTTTTGAACATTTTGTAAATTTTGCTTATTTTGTTTTCCTAGGTTATGCATTTGCGGCAGTTGTAAAACAACAGCAGCGGTTATTCTTTAATTTCTTATCATTTTTGTTATTAATGTTAAAAATTTTAAAAGGTTGTGAAAAGGCAACTTTTTAAAGACCAACATTTCAGAGTAGAATTTGTCTGTTTAAATGTGTATATAGTGATATTGAAGCTGTTCATCCATCTATTCTGTTTGTTTTATGGCGGTCTGTAGCGGAGCCTGTTGCAGTTTCTCGGGCTATTGGCAGAGAAACAGTAAATTTGAGTTTTTCTTCTTTCATATTTCTTTTCATAAATTATAATTAATTATTATTAGTACAAGTAATACTTTTCAGGAATTATTATACATTTTGAATGACAATGAGGAGTCATGGTGATAAACCATGTAGCTCTGCCCCCTTATGACGGTAGTTAGGGAACTCTTTGAAATTTGTGACTCATTACTGGACTTTGTTTGGCTAAACCCATCTCAAGAGTCACATTATGTAGCCAGTAAACACATTAAGTAGCACTCAAAGGAAACAGTCTTAAGATTAGATTAGACCATAAGGCATAGCTGACATCAACAAGGGTCCAATTATCTTATTTTTGTGTTACTGAGATTCTGACCACTTATTATCAGAAGAAGATGTCATACCTGTATACTGAAACAAAAACAAATATTTACATTGCATGTCTGGTCAGCTGCCGATTTTGTTTACTTTAAATTTATTCCATATCATTTAAAAAACACAACAGGTTTAAAAACAATAGCTCGTTAACAAAATTGAAAATCCTCTTAAGTATGTGTCTATAGTTCACCAAAAATAACAGAATGAATCAAATGGAACTTTGAATGAGTACAAGCATTACTTTTGAAAAGTAATATGACAAATTCAATGAATGACAAAGACGTTTTGGCACTAGTACATCAATATCTTCATCCAATGTCACATAGATTCTTCACGACAAGCTTGAAAGCTATAACTGGAATTCAGACTAGACAGAAAGCTTTTTAATATTTGAAGGCAACATTGTGAGTCCTTGAGTAGTCCTTGAGCAGTGTGCTGCTTGTTGCTCAATCCCCAGAAGACCTACAAAGGCTTACAGTAGACTCTGCCTGTCAGTCAACCCTCAAAAAAGCTCGAAGTGGAACAAATTTCATTTTCACTGAATGGGAAAATATACTTACTTATATATACTTTTAGAATATACTGTGCATTTGCGATCTGCTCTCACAGTTTAATCTACAATATAAACCATTAATTATTCCCTGGAATGCACTAAGAATGTTTTCCAAATCTTCACGTCTCCTTCAGGTTTGTTCTCGCATGAATGATGTAAAACTTTTTGAAAAGGGAACTTTTTGTTGATTATTTAGTGTTAATGGAAGTTACTCTCATTATTTGAGCAAAGCATTATGGGGACATAAAAGGTGAATATGATACAAAAATCAAATGCTGTATTGGAGCACTACCTTTATACATTTTACTGAATTGCCTAGCAACATTAATGATGCATATAGTAGTATTTAATTAAATGTAATACTCCCCGGGAGCTGGATATATAGCTGCCCACTGCTCGGGGCATGTGTTCATGGTGTGTTCACTTCTCACTGCTGTGTGTGTGCACTTGGATGGGTTAAATGCAGAGCTCTAATTCCGAGTGTGGGTTACTATACTTAGCGAATGTCACAACTTTCACTTTCAATGTCACTACTTTCATTTAGTATGGGAAATGCTTTGTGTGTTCATGATTGTTAATAATTACATTTTTCCACCATTAGATGGCGTCAAGAGACACTTTTATGAGTGAGTGAGATTTTTTTTTTTAAAGAGACTGTACCAGGGTTGTAAACAAGTAAGTTCACTTACAACAACAATCTTTAAAAGATGAAAGGATAGTACGACAAAAATATCGCTTTCCCCAGTGGACATTCAAACTAATGTATTATTGTTAAAATGAGATTGAGCTGAAGACTGAATGCAGTCAGATGCAGGTAATCACACTCACTCAGTACATCTCTCTCTCTTATAATACTTGATTCTAGATAATACAGTGATTTTATTACTGTAATACAATATGTTTTAATGTCACTTCAATAGTTTTAAATGTACGTTTTCAATTTAATAATGGAGCCTTGGGCTTAGCTGTAAAACTGTCAAACTGAGATATGAATCCATGGTGGAAGGAAGTGGTAAAAACAAAAAATCACTCTCTAAGGTGAGTGATAACACTCTGTGTCAGCATTACTTATGGCTGAATCACAGCTATGGTGATATAAAATTAAATTACATGGCTACAAGTGTGATATTGCTAATATATTATATGAAAATATACAGATGATGTATAATTGTAACGGAAGAGGTCTTGGCACAATAGGTTAGTATATACAAATATGTTTATTTGGTCCAGAGAGTAAAGGGTATGAAATCTGGTTAAGTAGAAAGTTTGTGGATCAGTTATTTAGTTATGAAAGATATGATGAGAATGGTGATCAGAGTCTTTGCCCTTTCAGGAGTACGGGAAAAGCACGGAAGAAGCACACACCTAAGCAGTCCTGGACTAGGAAATAGAGACACTTGTGAGATGACGAGACACTAAGAGGAACACAGGAGGTAACACAGGAGGTAAGTACAGCAGGCAAGTGTATCCAAAGGAATCGGCCCTACATCCTGAAATTTCCTCTCAGTTTGACCATTCAACTGCACGGTTGCTGATGTGTCAGGACTGCTTTTGGCCCTGACTCCTTGGAGGAACATGCAATGGATGGAACGGGGTGTCTCGCTTGGTATGGTTTGCAGAAGGAAAGTGATCTCCACAGACAAGTCCAACAGAGGTTGGGGCGCGCTGTGTGAAGGGAAACCTGCTTTTGGCCGATGGTCGAAAAAGAAGAGCAGGCTTCATATCAACTGCCTCAAGATGACTGCAGTTCAACGAGCCTGCCAGAGCTTCCTGTCAAACCACCACGTGCTGGTCAGATCAGACAGCATGACAGTGGTGTCTTGCATAAATCACCAAGGTGGGCTGTCATCGATGCGACTCTTCAGACTATAGTCGCGACTGCATCTACCGGGCAAACCGAACAAATATGTTGTCAAGAAGTGGAGTGGAGGCTTCACCCACAGACAGTTCAGAAAATATGGGACATTTTCGGCAAAGCGGAAATAGACCTCTTCGCTTCAAAAGACAACTCTCATTGACCAACATATCTTTCCATGATCGAGGACGCATTGGCTCAGGACTGGCCCAACCGTCTTCTTTCCACTTTTCCTCCAGTTCCTCTGATTCCCCAAGTAATCAGGCCGGTCAGGGATCAGAGATGCAGGGTTCTTCTTGTAGCCCCACTCTGGGAAAATCAGCACTGGATAGCTGACCTGTCACAGATGCTGACTGTGGCCCCATGGCCCGTCCCTCTGAGATGGGACCTCCTTTCTCAGGCGGGAGGAACAATTTGGCATCCGCACCCAGAGATGTGGTCTTTGCAAATTTGGTTGCTCGACGGGAACCCACTGGACTCCCTGAGCGTGTGCTAAACAGTTTCACAGACTAGAGCTCTGTCTACACAACGCCTATATGCCTTCAAATGGTTTGTGTTCTCCACATGGTGTCCAGACCATGGTGAAAACCTGACCTCCTGTGACGTATCAGTGATACTGTCATTTTTACAAGAGCTCTTGGAGAACCCTTCACTCTCAAGGTCTACGTATCGATTATAGCGTTGTGTCACACGCCCCTATAGCAGGCCAGTTGGTGGGCAGAAACGACTTAGTCATCCGATTTATGAGAGGTGCCAGAAGGCTTAATCCACCTCACCCTCCCACAGTCCCTTCAAGAGACCTGCCCACAGTACTGAGAGCCCTAAAGAGGGCCCCTTTGAACCGCTACAGTCCATAGACCTTAAGGCCTTGCTGCTAAAGGCCGCTTTGCTGTTGGCACTAGCGTCTGTTAAGCATGTGGGCGATTTGCATATACTCTTGATGAGCCCTAATTGCCTAGAATTTGGGCCTAACAACTGGAAGGTCATCCTGAAACCAAGGCAAGGCTATGTACCAAAGGTGGTCTCCATACCTTTCAAAGCACAAGTGGTCACTCTCTCTGTTTTAAAAAACACAGAGGATGATATAGATAGCTGAATCTTCTTTGCCTAGTGAGGGCTCTAAAAGTTTACATAGAGCGTTCAGAGCGTTCAGAACAGCTCTTTATATGCTTTGGAAACTGTGCCAGATGGCATGGAGTTGATCAGGTTGTTGATTGTGGCCTGTGATACATTGATCCACTCCTCTTCACTGGCTGTGCGAAGCTGCTGGATATTGGCAGGAACTAGAACATGCTGTCATATACCCCAATCCAGAGCTAATCCCAAACATGCTCAATTGGTGACATGTCCGGAGATTATGCTGGCCATGCATGAACTGGGATGTTTTCAGTTTCCAGGAATTGTGTACAGATCCTTGTAACACTGGGTCATGCATTATCATGCTACAACATGAGGTGATGGTCGTGGATGAATGGCACATCGAGCCTCAGGATCTCATCACAGTATCTCTGTGCATTTAAAATGGCATCAATAAAATACACCTGTGCTTATTGTCCATAACATATTTGAGCATTTGCACACTCAAATCGGTTAAGACGACGACGAGTTTGTTCAGCCAGCTTTATTTATTTGATTCTTTTCAAATAGTTGTGTTTGAGTCCCTCAAATGTCCTCAGTGTGATAAGATGTATCTCAAAATCATAAAGTCGCTGCTTGAAAGGGTTCAAATATGCAAAGATGCTGGAAAAGTGAAGAATCTGCAGGACCTTAAAGATTTTTCTGAAGAACGCTGCTCAGTTTAACTGTTCAGAACAAACAAAGGACTCATGCACAGCCATCACAAAACAGAAAGACAGTCGAGGATCATCAGGTAACAAAACACAGTATTAAGAACCAAGGGTTCCCAAACTTTTGAGTGGGGTTATTTTAATAATTTCAGCATTTTTGTTTGTCTTGTGGACTAAATGTTAATATCTTTTATGTACAATATCTTACTTATGACAGTACTAAATAAAATATAACATGCATTCAGTATGATCTCTCTTATTTTTTGAAAATTACTCACATTTTCACAGATTCTGCAAAGGGTGCCCAAACTTTCGAGCCCCACTGTATATAACAGTAATATATTACAGGGTGGACATTTTTTTATGATTTATGCTTTGAATAATGGCCCATAATTATAAAAAAAAAAAAAAAATAGTGGGAGCTCAGCTAATATGTTTCTGTAGTACTTGAGTGTCTACTATTTATGACATGACATGAAGCAAATGGGTGTGAGGATTGGAAGGCACTCTATAGTGATTTTGACCCTTATTAAAAAAAATAAAAAAATTAATCATATGATAAGCGATATCACATGAGCTGTGAGAGCAATCACATGAGTGGTTTGTCCAAAATAGCATAAGTGCAAATGTGATTTTACACGACAGTTCAGTAAATAAGAAGTTAATATTGTATTATAATTTAGACATGATATTGTCTGTTTTTGCTCAGTTTTGCCAACAAATTTTTTTTCTGTAAAGCCAAAGCAGAAATTGACTACGAATTGCTCGTCAACTGAGTCTTCCGCGGTCAGAAGGAATAGGCAAATCCAATGCTGCATTTTGAGAGTATATTGAGAAGGAGTCAAGGTACATGGAGATGATGAGGGTTTACAGGTACCAATATGACAGAATAGGTGTGTTTGTGTGTGTGTTTGTGTGGTTATCAGAAACAAAAAATACAATAAAATGTATATTAGTAAACATGTAGGCTATGGTAACAAACAGACGCATAAAGAAATAACCCGCAGTACAACTAAAATCCACTAACACTATAAATGAACTTGCATGAATGCCATAAATCTCCAAATGGTGAAAAGTGCCAAAACAGGTGAACTATACATTAAATATCATGTTTGCAGTTATTTGCAAGGCAATAACTAAAGTATATACAGTAGATGGTTACTTCAGGAACACTTATGGAACGCCATAGCGGCATCAGCAGTATAGCAGTAGGGAATAAAACAATTATAACAACTTCGCCACAACTGCAATAAATGCGTTAAGAACGCAAACAGCACTTCTACACACAAGACTAGCGTAGGATTAACAAAGGATGGCAATTCTCATGGCCCTGGACCACACGAAAGTGAAAGCACCTAGCGCAACCGCGAGCTGGCAGAACTACATACAGTATGAACATATGCATTCTGGGTAATGTAGTCTATGTCATGGCAGTGATTCATGTCAATCGCAGTTCTAAAGTCAAGAAAGTAAGTGAGGAATACTAGATTAATTATTTAAATGCATAGTTTGGAGCATCGTTAACAAGAAAATGTTAGTTAAATAGTTTTGATTGTGTTTATTGACTAATGCTGCGTTCACACCAAACGCAAATAGAGCATCTGGCATGAAAGATTTCAATGTTAAGTCAATATAAAGACATGTTTATGTGCATCTGGAGGTCTTGCGACACCAATGAGGCGTTTAGCGTGGCATGGTATATACGAATTCGCCTCATTCACGTGAATGACGCGTATTGAGCATCTGCCGTAAATTATGCTTTTTGTGCAGCTGTGACGGTAGGCCCACCCGGAGTCACTCATTTAACATGGAGGAACGACTGATATTGTCAGTGAGCAGTCACCCAGAGCTATATGACACAAGTTCATATTTCTATTGAGACTGCAATAAAAATGACCTTGCCTGGAAAAGTGTGTTGTTAATACACATTTCACTTTTGAGTCACATACAAGTTTATTGACCCGCGGCCTTCCCGTTGTTTTTTACAACTATTTTCCCCCTAATATACAGCTACTTTTTGCTAACAAGATAATGTTTCTATTCAGAGGACGTGTGCATGAAAAAGTGGAAAAGCATTCAAAATGTTATAAAATTGTGATTTGTGTAAATGGGTTATACCATCTGTATGTAAAAATAAAAGGTTGTTTAAATTTATACAGCTAACCAAACTACAGAATTAAATAATACACAAAGAGTAATTGAATTAAAACAGCTTTATTTCAAGTTTATCAAAAAGGGTTCGTTGTTGTGAATTATATTGTTATTGTTGTTTTTTTCATTGCTGCAATTTTGGGGTTTTACCTCTTGTTGTTTTTTCCCAAGAAAACATTTGAATACAATAAATCATAAAGATAAAATACTTACCTTTTCAATCATAGTTCTGTCTCTTGTCGTCATGACCCTTGTCTTGTTGCAATGCTGGTTAAGAGCGTACATAGACTTTTGATCTAGCCCAAGGTATTAGATAGTGCTTTATGCAGATTGTAGTCATGTGTGCTACAAAAAAATTTGGCGAGCCAGTTCTTGCAGCGTTAAAGAAACAGAAGGGAAATTGGTAAAACATGAGAAACAACTTAGTATTTTTCAACCGTGACAATGGACAATGGTTAACTGAATTAGACAATGAGCTGGAAACGTACCTGCAGAGATATGGTTCAACTACCTGTAATATTATCATTGATGAACCATCTTTAGAGTATCACAGAAATGCCATTTCCTTTCCTACCCTTAACTTTGGGGAGTCTCTCTGACCCAGATGTTACCTTCCGGGTGCGCCTTAGCTACTGTCTACACTCAACCTGCTAGCTGCTCTGCCATTGAAGGGTATCTGGAGGAATTGAAGGCCATTGCCAAAGAGAGTGGAAGGCCTTTCCAAAGTGTGCTTCAAGAGGAATTGGAGAAACTCTGAGAAACCCATTCTGTTTGTGATCAGTTTGTGCATATGACAGGAATTTACTGAAAAATTTATACAAAACCTAATCAACCAGACTATGAACACTATTAACAGCAATTATAATGTTATTGCATAGTAACTAGCATAGTATTGCACAGTAAGATTGCATAGTAAGTAGCAATATTTGTTAGTTCTGTATGTTGTTTCAGGGTTAGCATCATCTGGGGTCCTCTGAGGGGTCAGCATCATCATTGATGAACCATCTTTAGAGTATCACAGAAATGCCATTTCCTTTCCTACCCTTAACTTTGGGGAGTCTCTCTGACCCAGATGTTACCTTCCAGGTGCGCCTTAGCCACTGTCTACACTAAAACTGCTAGCTGCTCTGCCACTGAAGGGTATCTGGAGGAATTGAAGGCCATTGCCAAAGAGAGTGGAAGGCCTTTCCAAAGTGTGCTTCAAGAGGAATTGGAGAAACTCTGAGAAACCCATTCTGAAAATTCAGATCAAGAATAATCTCAACATGTGAGTTGCCGTGGCTCTAGCAGTGACTCCCAAGGTGCAGAAGCCATCATCCTACCACCAATATATTGCTCCCAGACTCCAAACCCCAATTCATTCAGAAACTCAAAGCTCAGAACTTAAAAACCCAACCAAGTATAAAACTACATTTGTGTCTCCTTCCCCAGAAACCACCACCGATGATATCACTGTGACAACCTGTCCTGCTTTCCCCACAAATATTGTGGACCCACCCAGTGTCCAAAGAATAGTTGTTGGACATGTAGTGAAAACAAGCAAAGCTACACTGTCACAGCAAACCTCAGTCCGTCTGAGAGTTTTCAGAGGGAGGTCTCCTCATCCTCCAAACGAACCAGATCTCGACACCTGGCGTGCAAATGTAGACTTCTTGTTAAATGACCCTTCCATCTCTGACTTGCACAGAACACGAAAAATCCTTGACATTCTTTACCTCAAATGGCTGACATGTAAAACATGTGTGCCCTCCAGCCCTCCCTGCTGTGTATCTAAAGCTTTAGAGTCTGTATATGGTTCGGTCGAGGATGGAGACGAGTTGTTGGCCAAACTCATGGGCACTCTACAAAATCAGAGAGACAAACCATCAGACTATCTCCACCGCTTACAAATCATTCTGAGTGCAGTAATCAGGCGAGATGGCATAGCACAAAGTGAATATGATCATTACCTTCTGAAACAATTCTGCAGAGGGTGTTGGGACAATCGTCTCATTGCTGATCTTCAACTTGAATAAAAGAGAAACCCAACCACCCACTTTCGCTGAATTAGCTGTGCTTATTCAAACCCAAGAAAACATACCTCTAAGGAAGAACGGATGAGAAAATATATTGGGATGACAAAGCCCCACAATGCCTACCCCAAGTCACGGGCAGTCTCTAACCAAGTGTCAGTCTGTGCATGTGATGTGCCCAACTATGATGTTTCTGAAACCATTCTCTTAACCTGTTAGCCAGGACACTTTGGGCTTTACTTTTTAGCAACCAGATTTGATAATGCTCAAAAATATTAAAAGTTATAGACTCTGAAGTGCCTTGAATTTTTTTACCACACTTTTTTGCAGAAAATTACGTTTCTACAATATTTAGTAGTAGCTTATAAGTGGTGATCAGTTTGTGCATATGACAGGAATTTACTGAAAAATTTATACAAAACCTAATCAACCAGACTATGAACAGCAATTATAATGTGATTGCATAGTAAGTAGCATAGTATTGCACAGTAAGATTGCATAGTAAGTAGCAATATTTGTTAGTTCTGTATGTTGTTTCAGGTTTAGCATCATCTGGGGTCCTCTGAGGGGTCAGCATCATCTCTTCTCAGATGTTCTGGATTCAGACTGGAGCTTATGTAAATCTTAAGTTACCACGGGATGTAAACCCCGTGGCAAAACAGAGAAACTGAATAAACTTTTGTCTTATTTATTTTGTTCTCACTCCATAAACAATCGGGTTAAATCAACTTGGGAAAAGTAAATACATTGTGCTCACAAACACACGACTGTTAGTAGAAAAATTATTTCTTATTCTGTATGACATGAATGCAATCAGGGCAAAACTCAAACCACTTGTCATGACAATGATGTGAGTAATGCAAGTGTTTATGGCCTTCATTTGGCCCTTGCCAGATTTAAACACAGAGACAAAAATCACAACATAGGAACCAGTAACAAGAATAAAGTCAAAAGTTGGTATCAGCAAAGCTGTCAAAAGTCCTACTAAGTTATTAATAGATATATCTCCACATGCTAGCTGAACCAATGCCATGTGTTCACAAAAACAGTGATCAATAACATTTGTTACACAGAATGTTAGTTTTCCAGCCATAGAGACCATGCTGATATTCAGGAATCCATTTCTGATTAGTGGGACAACAACAAACTTTAGAAAGCTAGGGATTGCCATGTATTTATGATAGTAAAGAGGTTTACATATTGCAAAGTAATGATCCAGTGCCATCCACAAAGGCAAAGTAGACTGAAATGCACCAACATAATGAATGCAAAACATTCTCTTCTCATCTGCTCTTATCATCTGATCGTGGGTGTATCTCTCTATTAGTTTTATTGGATCTTAGTGATGCGTTTGACCCAATTGACCACAACATTCTTTTGCATAGACTTGAACACTTTGTTGGCATCAGTGGAAGTGCATTAGCATGGTTTAAATCGTACTTATATGACCGCCATCAGTTCGTAGCAGTGAATGAAGATGTATCATATCGATCACAAGTGCAGTATGGAGTACCTCAAGGCTCAGTACTAGGGCCGCTACTCTTCACGCTTTATATGTTACCCTTGGGAGATATCATCAGGAAACATGGTGTTAGCTTTCACTGTTATGCTGATGATACTCAGCTCTATATTTCCTCGCAGCCCGGTGAAACACACCAATTTGAAAAACTAATGGAATGCATAGTCGATATAAAAAATTGGATGACGAGTAATTTCTTACTGCTAAATTCAGAAAAAACAGAGATGTTAATCATAGGGCCTAAAAACTCTGCTTGTAATAACCTAGAACACTGTCTAAGACTTGATGGTTGCTCTGTCAATTCTTCGTCATCAGTTAGGAACCTAGGTGTGGTACTTGATCGCAATCTTTCCTTAGAAAGCCACGTTTCTAGCATTTGTAAAACTGCATTTTTCCATCTCAAAAATATATCTAAATTACGGCCTATGCTCTCAATGTCAAATGCAGAAATGTTAATCCATGCATTTATGACTTCAAGGTTAGACTATTGTAATGCTTAATTGGGTGGTTGTTCTGCACGCTTGGTAAACAAACTACAGCTAGTCCAAAATGCAGCAGCAAGAGTTCTTACTAGAACCAGGAAGTATGACCATATTAGCCCGTTCCTGTCCACACTGCACTGGCTCCCTATCAAACATCGTATAGATTTTAAAATATTGCTTATTACTTATAAAGCCCTGAATGGTTTACACCTCAGTATTTGAATGAGCTCCTTTTACATTATACTCCTCTACGTCCGCTACGTTCTCAAAACTCAGGCAATTTGATAATACCTAGAATATCAAAATCAACTGCGGGCAGCAGATCCTTTTCCTATTTGGCGCCTAAACTCTGGAATAACCTACCTAACATTGTTCGGGAAGCAGACACACTCTTGCAGTTTAAATCTAGATTAAAGACCCATCTCTTTAACCTGGCATACACATAACATACTAATATGCTTTTAATATCCAAATCCGTTAAAGGATTTTTAGGCTGCATTAATTAGGTAAACTGGAACCGGAAACACTTCACATAACACCGTACTTTCTACATCATTACTTTCCACCAGATCCAGTCTGTATCCAGATCAGAGGGTCACTGCAGTCGCCCGGATCCAGTACGTATCCAGACCAGATGGTGGATCAGCACCTAGAAAGGACCTCTACTGCCCTGAAAGATAGCGGAGATCAGGACAACTAGAGCCCTAGATACAGATCCCCTGTAAAGACCTTGTCTCAGAGGAGCACCAGGACAAGACCACAGGAAACAGATGATTCTTCTGCACAATCTGACTTTGCTGCAGCCTGGAATTGAACTACTGGTTTCGTCTGGTCAGAGTAGAACTGGCCCCCCAACTGAGGCTGGTTTCTCCCAAGGTTTTTTTTCTCCATTCTGTCACCGATGGAGTTTCGGTTCCTTGCCGCTGTCGCCTCTGGCTTGCTTAGTTGGGGTCACTTCATCTACAGCGATATCGTTGACTTGATTGCAAATAAATGCACAGACACTATTTAAACTGAACAGAGATGACATAACTGAATTCAATGCCTTTAACTATCATTTTGCATTATTGAGACACTGTTTTCCAAATGAATGTTGTTCAGTGCTTTGACGCAATGTATTTTGTTTAAAGCACTATATAAATAAAGGTGATTGATTGATTGAAAACATTTGTATCAAACAACCAACTAGGGATATCCCACCTCAGTTGAATAGAAAGCTAACAAGCATGTTGGGTACAAAAAATATAGGTAAGATTAAGTCTACAACAGCCATTAAACCTATTAGTACATACATGGGAGAATGCAGAGACTTTTGACCTATGATTAAATATAAAAGAATAGAATTTGCAGTGATGGACAATAAAAACATCAAAAAGAAGGGGATAAATAAAAAAGGCCTCCATTCCCCTAGACTGTAGAAACCATTCAGTTTGAAGTCTGTGAATAAAATATTTTGAGCAGAAAGATTCTTCATGTTGATCAATCCAATACAGTAGGCTATACTACAGTACGATACATTTGACAGTATTAGCTGAATAATTCCTTTTTAAATGTCCTCTTTGTTAAACAGTGATGTGAAGCGGTTGTGAAGAGATATTCAATAATCCGTGCTCTCCCAATATGTTGATGGATAGAAATCTATACAACTTATTTTACTATACTTTGTTTTGCTATTATAATGGTTGGTCTTACGCGTTAGAGTGGAATGAAAACTTTATACGAATCATGATGTCTAAATACTCAACGCTGTGTTCCCATGAGCCTGTGCACTATTCCCACAGAGAAACAGAGATCTTCTTCACAATACAGGCCCAAAAAAGATCTTTCTGGATTGATGGTAATGCAAAATGTGCAATTTGATTTATTTATTATAAAGCAACTAATAAATCGGATATATTTCATTAGTACTTTTTTTGCTGTTATGATATCTAATATATGGTTAAAAACAAACAAAAGACAAACAAACACAGTCTGACTTTGCTGCAGCCTGGAATTGAACTGCTGGTTTTGTCTGGTCAGAGGAGAACTGTCCCAACCCCCCGACTGAGCCTGATTTTTTTCTCCATTCTGTCACCGATGGAGTTTTTGGTTCCTTGCCGCTGTCGCCTCTGACTTGCTTAGTTGGGGTCATTTAATTTACAGGGATATCGTTGACTTGATTGGAAATGATGGCACAGATAATATTTAAACTGAACTGATATGACTAGATCATTTACCCGGGGGGATTGTGAAGTACTATTTAGAAAATCTTCATTTGCACAAAATGCCCTCTCTATTAAAGGCTGCACAAATTGGAATAGTATACCAACGGTAATTAGAGAGAGCCCCACTTTTGTTTCATTTAAGAAACATCTTAAAAGATGGCTGAATAATAATCAAAAATGTATTCATTAAGTATGCAGGTAAAATTTGATAGGTAGTTTTATATATGTATTTATAATAAGCACTTTGGGATGTCTATGTACAGGCATTTATGCATTTTAAATTAATATTACAATAAGTACAATAAGGTATAGGAACTTTTATTGTTTATTTAGCTATATATGTATATTTGTTTATGTATATTGTCTGTTTGTTTTTTGGTTTGTATTTGTTTATGTCTGGGACTACGGATGGAAATTGGCATTGTGCTAAATCCGGCGTATTTACGTTCAACTTTGATTGTACGTTCATGAATATGCACTGTCCCATTTAAATAAATAAATGGAAAAAATTGAAACGTAAATGAATTCAATGATGAACTACCTTTACCTGTCCTTTTGCATTATTGACACACTGTTTTCCTAATTAATGTTGCTCAGTTGCTTACAGTCACAATTTTTATTGTTTAAAGCGCTATATAAATAAGGTGATTTGATTTGACAGTAAAAAATACATCGTGGAGCAAAGTGGAAACTGACAACAAGCCAATATACAAGACAGAACAGGTTGCTTCCGGTATGAAACAATATCTCGGCTTTTAAATTTGATTAAAAAAAAAAATAAATAAAAATTAATTCAAACTATAAATACCGTTTTGTAGCTCTTCAATGTATGTCATGACAGATCACTGTATTGCCTGTACTTACTGATGATTGCACTGTAATCTTTTCATATTTAATTAAGCACGACATAAACATGAATGAACATCAGAATGTAGGCTATTTTATTTCAACCATGAAAAAAACGTCAATACACACCAGTTTTCAAGTTTAAGTCCATCAATGATAAACTATACTCCTGTCTGATTTGTTTGTCGACAAGTAGGCAATTTGACATTTAATGATTGGTCGGATTGCCTTATTGGTCTATTGGTTCTGTTCTTCTGTTCTGTTACCATGGTTATTCATTGTTTGATTCATTCTGTTCATGTGTTCATCATTTGGTTTGGCTGGTGTCTCACTATTTAAAGCCTGAATTTGTCAGTTCCTGTCTATATGCATAGTTTTGCTGAAGTTTCTCAGTGTTCTTTGGCGTGTTTGCTTGTAGGTTAAAGACCTTGTTTGTGTAATTATTCATGAGAGTTGCCATTTCAACTACACTTCCTTATTTAGGTGTTATTTTGTGTAGCTATGGCATCTAAATTACGATAAAAAATATGTCCATCTGAGTGAAATGTACAGTTGACACAATTCACAACTCTTGCAATTTTTATAATTAACCTAAAACTTTAACAAAATGATATATCCTTACTTAAATGCTACAGTTTCAGCATATTGTTGATCATATTTCAAACTGATTTGTTTACAAAGGAAAGATCTTTACTTCACTTACAAGCTGAAGAAACTTTTGTCTTATTTCCTTTGTTCTCACTCCATAAACAATCGGGTTAAAACAACTTGGGAAAAGTAAATACATTGTGCTCACAAACACACGGCTGTTAGTAGAAAAATTATTTCTTATTCTGTATGACATGAATGCAATCAGGGCAAAACTCAAACCACTTGTCATGACAATGATGTGAGTAATGCAAGTGTTTATGGCCTTCATTTGGCCCTTGCCAGATTTAAACACAGAGACAAAAATCACAACATAGGAACCAGTAACAAGAATAAAGTCAAAAGTTGGTATCAGCAAAGCTGTCAAAAGTCCTACTAAGTTATTAATAGATATATCTCCACATGCTAACTGAACCAATGCCATGTGTTCACAAAAACAGTGATCAATAACATTTGTTACACAGAATGTTAGTTTTCCAGCCATAGAGACCATACTGATATTCAGGAGTCCATTTCTGATTAGTGGGACAACAACAAACTTAAGAAAGCTAGGGATTGCCATGTATTTATGATAGTAAAGAGGTTTACATATTGCAAAGTAACGATCCAGTGCCATCCACAAAGGCAAAGTAGACTGAAATGCACCAACATAATGAATGCAAAACATTTGTATCAAACAACCAACTAGGGATATCCCACCCCAGTTGAATAGAAAGCTAACAAGCATGTTGGGTACAAAAAATATAGGTAAGATTAAGTCTACAACAGCCATTAAACCTATTAGTACATACATGGGAGAATGCAGAGACTTTTGACCTATGATTAAATATAAAAGAATAGAATTTGCAGTGATGGACAATAAAAACATCAAAAAGAAGGGGATAAATAAAAAAGGCCTCCATTCCCCTAGACTGTAGAAACCATTCAGTTTGAAGTCTGTGAATAAAATATTTTGAGCAGAAAGATTCTTCATGTTGATCAATCCAATACAGTAGGCTATACTACAGTACGATACATTTGACAGTATTAGCTGAATAATTCCTTTTTAAATGTCCTCTTTGTTAAACAGTGATGTGAAGCGGTTGTGAAGAGATATTCAATAATCCGTGCTCTCCCAATATGTTGATGGATAGAAATCTATACAACTTATTTTACTATACTTTGTTTTTCTCATATCATAATGGTTGGTCTTACACGTTAGAGTGGAATGAAAACTTTATACGAATCATGATGTCTAAATACTCAACGCTGTGTTCCCATGAGCCTGTGCACTATTCCCACAGAGAAACAGAGATCTTCTTCACAATACAGGCCCAAAAAAGATCTTTCTGAATTGATGGTAATGCAAAATGTGCAATTTGATTTATTTATTATAAAGCAACAAATAAATTGGATATATTTCATTAGTACTTTTTTTTCTGTTATGATATCTAATATATGGTTAAAAACAAACAAAAAACAAACAAACACAGTCTGACTTTGCTGCAGCCTGGAATTGAACTGCTGGTTTTGTCTGGTCAGAGGAGAACTGTCCCAACCCCCCGACTGAGCCTGATTTTTTTCTCCATTCTGTCACCGATGGAGTTTTTGGTTCCTTGCCGCTGTCGCCTCTGACTTGCTTAGTTGGGGTCATTTAATTTACAGGGATATCGTTGACTTGATTGGAAATGATGGCACAGATAATATTTAAACTGAACTGATATGACTAGATCATTTACCCGGGGGGATTGTGAAGTACTATTTAGAAAATCTTCATTTGCACAAAATGCCCTCTCTATTAAAGGCTGCACAAATTGGAATAGTATACCAACGGTAATTAGAGAGAGCCCCACTTTTGTTTCATTTAAGAAACATCTTAAAAGATGGCTGAATAATAATCAAAAATGTATTCATTAAGTATGCAGGTAAAATTTGATAGGTAGTTTTATATATATATTTATAATAAGCACTTTGGGATGTCTATGTACAAGCATTTATGCATTTTAAATTAATATTACAATAAGTACAATAAGGTATAGGAACTTTTATTGTTTATTTAGCTATATATGTATATTTGTTTATGTATATTGTCTGTTTGTTTTTTGGTTTGTATTTGTTTATGTCTGGGGCTACGGATGGAAATTAGCATTGTGCTAAATCCGGCGTATTTACGTTCAACTTTGATTGTACGTTCATGAATATGCACTGTCCCATTTAAATAAATAAACGGAAAAAATTGAAACGTAAATGAATTCAATGATGAACTACCTTTACCTGTCCTTTTGCATTATTGACACACTGTTTTCCTAATTAATGTTGCTCAGTTGCTTACAGTCGCAATTTTTATTGTTTAAAGCGCTATATAAATAAGGTGATTTGATTTGACAGTAAAAAATACATCGTGGAGCAAAGTGGAAACTGACAACAAGCCAATATACAAGACAGAACAGGTTGCTTCCGGTATGAAACAATATCTCGGCTTTTAAATTTGATTAAAAAAAATAAATAAATAAAAATTAATTCAAACTATAAATACCGTTTTGTAGCTCTTCAATGTATGTCATGACAGATCACTGTATTGCCTGTACTTACTGATGATTGCACTGTAATCTTTTCATATTTAATTAAGCACGACATAAACATGAATGAACATCAGAATGTAGGCTATTTTATTTCAACCATGAAAAAAACGTCAATACACACCAGTTTTCAAGTTTAAGTCCATCAATGATAAACTATACTCCTGTCTGATTTGTTTGTCGACAAGTAGGCAATTTGACATTTAATGATTGGTCGGATTGCCTTATTGGTCTATTGGTTCTGTTCTTCTGTTCTGTTACCATGGTTATTCATTGTTTGATTCATTCTGTTCATGTGTTCATCATTTGGTTTGGCTGGTGTCTCACTATTTAAAGCCTGAATTTGTCAGTTCCTGTCTATATGCATAGTTTTGCTGAAGTTTCTCAGTGTTCTTTGGCGTGTTTGCTTGTAGGTTAAAGACCTTGTTTGTGTAATTATTCATGAGAGTTGCCATTTCAACTACACTTCCTTATTTAGGTGTTATTTTGTGTAGCTATGGCATCTAAATTACGATAAAAAATATGTCCATCTGAGTGAAATGTACAGTTGACACAATTCACAACTCTTGCAATTTTTATAATTAACCTAAAACTTTAACAAAATGATATATCCTTACTTAAATGCTACAGTTTCAGCATATTGTTGATCATATTTCAAACTGATTTGTTTACAAAGGAAAGATCTTTACTTCACTTACAAGCTGAAGAAACTTTTGTCTTATTTCCTTTGTTCTCACTCCATAAACAATCGGGTTAAAACAACTTGGGAAAAGTAAATACATTGTGCTCACAAACACACGGCTGTTAGTAGAAAAATTATTTCTTATTCTGTATGACATGAATGCAATCAGGGCAAAACTCAAACCACTTGTCATGACAATGATGTGAGTAATGCAAGTGTTTATGGCCTTCATTTGGCCCTTGCCAGATTTAAACACAGAGACAAAAATCACAACATAGGAACCAGTAACAAGAATAAAGTCAAAAGTTGGTATCAGCAAAGCTGTCAAAAGTCCTACTAAGTTATTAATAGATATATCTCCACATGCTAACTGAACCAATGCCATGTGTTCACAAAAACAGTGATCAATAACATTTGTTACACAGAATGTTAGTTTTCCAGCCATAGAGACCATGCTGATATTCAGGAGTCCATTTCTGATTAGTGGGACAACAACAAACTTTAGAAAGCTAGGGATTGGCATGTATTTATGATAGTAAAGAGGTTTACATATTGCAAAGTAACGATCCAGTGCCATCCACAAAGGCAAAGTAGACTGAAATGCACCAACATAATGAATGCACAACATTTGTATCAAACAACCAACTAGGGGATATCCCACCCCAGTTGAATAGAAAGCTAACAAGCATGTTGGGTACAAAAAATATAGGTAAGATTAAGTCTACAACAGCCATTAAACCTATTAGTACATATATGGGAGAATGCAGAGACTTTTGACCTATGATTAAATATAAAAGAATAGAATTTGCAGTGATGGACAATAAAAAAATCAGAAAGAAGGGGATAAATAAAAAAGGCCTCCATTCCCCTAGACTGTAGAAACCATTCAGTTTGAAGTCTGTGAATAAAATATTTTGAGCAGAAAGATTCTTCATGTTGATCAATCCAATACAATAGGCTATACTACATTACAATACATTTGACAGTATTAGAAAAAAGAATTCCTTTTTAAAAGGCCTTTTTGTTAAACGGTGAAGTGAAGCGGATGTGAAGAGACATACAATAATCTGTGTTCTCCCAATATGTTGATGGATAGAAATCTATACAACTTATTTTACTATGCTTTGTTTTTCTATCATAATGGTTGTTCTTACGCGTTAAAGTGGAATGAAAACTTTATACGATTCATGGTCTCTAAATACTCAATGCTGTGTTCCCATGAGCCTGTTCACTATTCCCACAGAGAAACAGAGATCTTCATCACAATACAGGCCCAAAAAAGATCTTTCTGAATTGATGGTAATTCAAAATATGCACTTTGATTTATTTATTATAAAGCAACATATAAATTGGATATATTTCATTAGTCCTTTTTTTTTCGTTATGACATCTAATATATGGTTAAAAACAAACAAAAAACAAACAAACACAGTCTGACTTTCTGTTGCAGCCTGCAATTGAACTGCTGGTTTTGTCTGGTCAGAGGAGAACTAACACACACGCAGACGATGGGGGACACACACGCACACTATGGGACAGGAAGACGTGGAGATCACTGGAGAGAGGTAAGCAGAGTAATGGTTAGTCCTTAGAGTAAGCAGGTAGGTATTGACCTATTTGCGAACAAGACTGGATGGCGACCGAGTGCGTGTGTGTGTGGTTTTTGTGGGAGTGGCTTGATTGCAGGTGGATGAGGAGCAGGTGGGTGTGATTAGTATTCCAGTGAGGGTGTGTACTGTAATAGGTTGATGTTGAAGCCTGGCTGTTACAGTGTCTGTTACAGTACCCCCTTCCCCATGGCCTGCTTCAACTCAACAGGCTCTGTGGAGAGGGAGACAGAAGGATGATGAGGTTTAAGGAGTGAGACATTGAATGTGGGGTCGATCCAATACTCAGGAGGAAGGTGACCGGGTTGATCTGCTCAGTGATGGTGAATGGGCCAATGAATCTGGGATTCAACTTGCGGCATGGTAGGTGCAGGCAGATGTCACGGGTTGACAGCCAGACCTTCTGTCCAGGTTGGTATTCTGGGGCGTCAGAACGGCGAAGGTCGGCTGTCATCCTGCGCCTACGTAGGGCCCGTTGTAGTTGGTGGTGGGCCGCGTCCCAGACCCTCTCGCTCTCTCTGAACCAGTAGTCGACCGATGGAACATCTGAGGGCTCTCCTGACCATGGGAAGAGTGGTGGCTGGTTGCCGAGCATGCACTGGAATGGAATGAGTCCAATGGTAGGTTGATGTAGGGAGTTTTGTGCGTACTCTAAAAGGCAAAGGGGGAGGAGTTGCTTCAATTTAAAAAAATGTTTTCAGGATTTCTCGGAGGGCAGGTTTCAAGTATAACTCGTTTGAAGTAATGGTGCTTCATATAACATTATCCAGAGAAACAAATGTTAATGATAAATCCCCTGTTGTGTTTGTACTGGCTACTGTATACAGGCCACCAGGGCACCATACATACTTTTTTTAAAGAGTCTGGTGATTTTACATCCGAGTTAGTTCTGGCTGAAGATAAAGTTTTAATAGTTGGTGATTTTAATATCCATGTCGATAATGAAAAAGATGCATTGGGATCAGCATTTATAGACATTCTGAACTCTATTGGTGTTAGACAGCACATTTCAGGACCTACTCATTGTCGAAATCATACACTAGATTTAATACTGTCACATGGAATTGATGTTGATAGTGTTGAAATTATTCAGCCAAGTGATGATATCACATATATCATCATTTAGTTCTGTGCAAACTTCATATAGCCAAAATTGTAAATTCTACTTCTTGTTAGAAGTATGGAAGAACCATCACTTCTACCACAAAAGTTATCTTCCTG
Source organism: Carassius auratus (assembly GCF_003368295.1). Taxonomy (NCBI): domain Eukaryota; kingdom Metazoa; phylum Chordata; class Actinopteri; order Cypriniformes; family Cyprinidae; genus Carassius; species Carassius auratus. The sequence continues at coordinate 19,874,616 of NC_039257.1, read as the reverse complement.
ATGTATCCAAATTCCTTAGCATATCCAAAACCTCAGAACAACTTGATGATGTAACAGAAACTATGGACTCTCTCTTTTCTAGCACTTTAAATAAAGTTGCTCCTTTACGCTTAAGGAAGGTTAAGGAATACAGTTTGACACCATAGTATAATGAGCAATGAGCAGCCCAAAAAATGGAGCGCAGCTGGAGGAAAACAAAACCAGAGGTACGTAATTTCGTTTTGCTTGGCGGGAAAGGAACCTATCCTACAGAAAAGCATTAAAAACGGCTAGATCCGATTACTTTTCTTCTCTTTTAGAAGAAAACAAACTTAACCCTAGGTATTTATTCAATACAGTGGCTAAATTAACGAAAAATAAAGCCTCAACAAGTGTTGACATTTCCCAACACCACAGCAGTAATGACTTTATGAACTACTTTACTTCTAAAATCAATACTATTAGAGATAAAATTGCAACCATTCAGCCGTCAGCTACAGTATCATATCAGACAGTGCACTATAGACCCCCTGAGGAACAGTTCCACTCTTTCTCTACTATAGGAGAGGAAGAATTTTATAAACTTGTTAAATCATCTAAACCAACAACATGTATGTTAGACCCTATACCATCTAAGCTCCTAAAAGTGGTGCTTCTAGAAGTCATGGATCCTCTTCTGACTATTATTAATTCATCATTGTCATTAGGATATGTCCCCAAAACCTTCAAACTGGCTGTTATTAAACCTCTCATCAAAAAAACCACAACTTGACCCCAAAGAACTAGTTAACTATAGACCAATCTCAAATCTCCCTTTTCTGTCCAAGATACTAGGAAAGGTGGTATCCTCACAATTATATTCCTTCTTAGAGAAAAATGGTATATGTGAGGATTTGCAGTCAGGATTTAGACCGTATCATAGTACTGAGACTGCTCTCCTTAGAGTTACAAATGATCTGCTCTCATCATCTGATCGTGGGTATATCTCTCTATTAGTTTTATTGGATCTTAGTGCTGCGTTTGACACAATTGACCACAACATTCTTTTGTATAGACTTTGTAGGGCCGCTACTCTTCACGCTTTATATGTTACCCTGAGATATCATCAGGAAACATGGTGTTAGCTTTCACTGTTATGCTGATGATACTCAGCTCTATATTTCTTCGCGGCCCGGTGAAACACACCAATTTGAAAAATTGACGATTGCCGCTATCGCCTCTGGCTTGCTTAGTTGGGGTCACTTCATCTACAGTGATATAGTTGACTTGATTGCAAATAAATGCAGAGACACTATTTTACTGAACAGAGATGACATCATTGAATTCAATGATGAACTGCCTTTGACTATCATTTTGCATTATTGAAACAATGTTTTCCTAATGAATGATGTTTAGTTGCTTTGACGCAATGTATTTTGTTTAAAGCGCTATATAAACAAAGGTGACTTGACTTGACTTGACTAGGAACTGGTTCCAAGAGTCCTGGTGGTCATGGCAGAAGGTACCCAGGAAGCGGCCGATCTCCTGTATCTTCCTCTCCCTCTGCCCGTTGGACTGAGGATGGTATCCAGAGGACAGGCTGACGGCCACACCTAGGAGTGAATGGAAGGCTCTCCAAACCCGGGAGATGAACTGAGGGCCTCTGTCAGAGACGATGTCTTTAGGAATGGCAAAGTAATGGAAGACGTGGTTAAACATCAACTCGGCGATTTCCATGGCTGTGGGCAGACCTTTCAGGGGGAGAAGATGACAGGATTTAGAGAACCAGTCAACAATAACGAGGATACATGTATTATTATCAGAGGGAGGTAGGTCAGCTATGAAGTTCACCCCTAGCTGTGACCAAGGGCGGTTCAGAACGGGCAGAGGGAGGAGCTTGCCAGATGGTAGGTGACATTGGCTCTTCGAGATGGCGCATTCCTTACATCCTTGCATGTACCTTCTAATGTCCGATGCCATTTAGGGTCACCAGAAGTGTTCCATCATCAGCGAGAGGGTTTCATTGACCCCCGGGTGGCCAGTGCCAACTGATGTGTGAGCTCAGTGGATGAGTGAAGTGCACCGTGTCCTGGTGATGTACTGCAAGCCCGGGAGTCAACCCAGCAGAGTGTTAGTGTAAGGATTGGAGGAGCACAGAGTCTCAGTTGACCAGGTGATAGGACTGATGATTACTTTATCTGGAAGTATTGTTTTGGCATCCTCCAGGTTTTCCTCAGGGGTGTAACACCGGGACAAAGCATCAGCTTGGACATTCTTGACACCTGGTCGGTATGAGATGGAGAAATTGAAACGAGTGAAGAATAGAGCCCAGCGGGCCTTTCTGGGGTTTAACCTCTTGGCCAAACGCAGGTATTCCAGATTTTTATGATCCGTAAGAACCAGAAAAGGGTGTTTGGCTCCCTTTAACCAATGCCTCCACTCCTCTAGCACTAGCTTGATAGCTAATAGCTCCTGGTTGCCGATGTCATAGTTGACCTCCAAGTTGAGCTTGCGGGAAAAGAAGGCACATTGATGGAGGCGGCTAGGATTCCCCAGCTGCTGGGAAAGGACCGCTGCTTCTCCGGTGGTGGAGGCATCAACTTAAATGAAGGGTCCATCTGGATCGGGACGGACTAGTAGAGGAGCGGTGGTAAAGGCCTCCTTTAGAGTGTGGAATGCCTCTGTGGTGGTTGGGTTCCAGGACAGAGACTTGGGCTTGTTGCAGAGAAGACAGTACTGTACTGTAGGGCTGCAACTAACGATTATTTTGATAATCAATTAATCTGTCGATTATTTTTACGATTAATCGATTAATCGGTTTATGTACTTATATTTTAGTCTTGCACATTTTTTCCCCAAGTAAATTATTAATAAAGGGTCTTTATCATTCAGCATAGATTTTTAAGAGATTTTAAACATTTTGCATTGTCATATGCTCATCAAAAAATTACCTGGAGTTGTTTTATTATGTGTTAGTAATCTTCTGTCAAACTCTTCTGCAATCAAAACACTGACCCATAGCAAATTTCGCAAGGAGATTTCAAATAATGTTTTCACCATGGCAGTCCTTAGAGCTCCTAAAGTAGTTTAACATCCCGAACAAACAAACTGGGAAACAGCTTTATAGGTTATGCTGTGAAATTGTAAACAATCGAAAAAAGTGCCAATGGCATGAAACCTGAATGGAACTTACATTTTAAAGGGGGGGTGAAATGCTCGTTTTCACTCAATATCCTGTTAATCTTGAGTACATATAGAGTAGTACTGCATCCTTCATAAATCCAAAAAGTCTTTAGTTTTATTATATTCATAAGAGAAAGATAGTCTGTACCGATTTTTCCCGGAAAAACACGACCGACTGGAGGCGTGACGTGTGGGCGGAGCTAAAGAATCACGAGCGCGAATAGGCTTTTGCGTTGAGAGTATGTGGAAGCTGTGACATTACCGTGAGGACAAAACCCATCATCCAAAACAAACCATGGCTTACAGTCAGATTCAGCCGTTTATTTATGATCCAGAATCAGATCCAGAGGCTGAAACTGAATGAAAGCAGCAGCAGCAACGACTCGCTCCGAGCGGGGCTCGAACCCGGGTCTCGGGGAGGCGGAAGCACTAACAAGGAGGCAGAGATATTTGAAGCAGTTTTACTCACCGCCTGCGGTTCCAACACACGATCGTGACCCTTTTTCCTTGGGATTGCATCATCCTTAAGAAATAAACGATACGCAAATCCGTCGTCAAACTGGGCCTTGTGAACAAGCATCTTCGAAATGCAGGGAACAAACAAAAACACTTGCACAACTCTGTTGATGCTCTGTAAAAATAAACTCCATCCACTGGTCCCTTAATGCTGTTTTTTTTTTTTTTGGTAATCTGTGCAGGGTTGTCTTGCCCTGGCAACCAAAAACGGTCGCGACGCTCTCGCTCTGATCAGTGAATCACTCTGATCAGTGAAATGTCTGTGCTGCTCAGCCTTGCAGTACGGGAGCGCGCGCTCTTCCGGCAAAAGTGCCTTAGGACACATATAAGGAAATTCCGCTCCATCTAACGTCACACAGAGCCATACTCGAAAAAAACTTTCCGAAACTTGTGACAAACCGGAAGGAGTATTTTGGGAACAAAAATACTCCTTCAAACGTACAACTTAATTTTTGAAACTTTGTCCATGTTTAGCATGGGAATCCAACTCTTTAACAGTGTAAAAAACTCTGTATGCATGAAATAGCATTTCACCCCCCCTTTAAAGTAAAATCCATAAGAAGGTTGTCCAGAAAAAAAATGGACACACACAAAAAAACTGCTGTTTGAAAAAGAGAATACTTATAAAAAAAAAAGTGCATTTCAAATATATTTAAACATTTAACTCTCTCATTCAGTCATAATTAAGCTGCAAGACTGAATTATGAACTGGTAAACGACAAACTGATCACAGAACATGTTTGTAAAGCTTTAAATGTTAACTGTTAAAAAGCAATGTTATCAGCTTTTACGACTAAACATTTGCAAACAACATTGTAAAGGAGAATCTGCACAAATAAAAGTCTTAGGGGCCGTTCACATATCGCGCCTAAAAACGCGTGGAAAACGCTAGGTGCGCCGCTTTCTCCTTCTTTCCAAAGCGCTCGGGCAAATTGCTAAGCAACCATGACGTGCTCTCTCCGTGAAGAGGCGGAAATTTCAGCAAAGGATAAATGGATTTGCAGCTCTAAAAATCACACCCGTGGTGCGCTTGCGGCTCTCTGAAAAGTTGAGATGTTTTAACTCGATGCAGTGTGGACACACCTGGAAAAACGGGCACGTCGCAACTGCGTCGCTTCCATTATGAGCGCGCATACAGCGTCTACATTGGAAATAACGAACTTGAGTGCGCAAAATACGTGATCTGTGAACGGCCCCTTAAACAGTTCAGTAGTGCAGAGTTTACAGGTTACTCTTCTTTTTTGAAGGCTCAAAGTAGAGTACTCCCACATCCCGCTGAATGCTGCAGAGACGCTGTTTGTGAAACACGTGACATAAAACAGGCCAGCTATTGGCTATTCGCTAAACCCCCGGTGGCTCATTACTGCCACACTTTGGTCACCGCAGATTTGAAATATGCACGAAATGAGCCGCTTACGGCAAATAAAAGTTATTTAGCAAATAATCGATGACTAAATTAGTTGACAACTATTTTAATAATCGATTTTAATCGATTAAATCGATTAGTTGTTTCAGCTCTACTGTACTGCACTTCCTGTTTGTTGTTGGCGTCCGTACTGCGTTTGAGCTCCGTCACTACATTCTTTTTATCTACTCTTTTTAACTTAAAAATCTATTTTATACTCCATTGTTTCCGTTTATATAACATGTGAATATATCCTCTATTGTATTCTACAACAAAAACAATCAGAGCACCTTGCTATCACTAGTTTTATTTTGATCTCCTGGGTCCGCTATTAGCTTATAGCCCATTAGCATCAGCAAGCGTGGTTGTTGCTAAACACGCTTACATTGCTAATACTCTATTCACACACATTACCACTGTTGTACTCACTGTTACTTGCTTTAATGGTGGATGAATGTCTACCTTTGATTGCAGGTGAGGACACGAGCTCGAGGCCGTAGAGAAGCAGATTCGCGACCTGGATGTGAGGCAGGCCCAGCTGAGAGAGCGGAGAGCTGCGCTGGAATCATCCCGGGCTGACGCTCACAAGTCCGGGGTCATCGGAGACTCCATCGTCCAACACGTCTGTGCTATGTTAGCCGAAAGTAAAGTGCACACTCATTGTTTCCCTGGTTCTCATGTTCTTGATGTTTCTGCGCAGATACCCGCAATCCTGAAGGCCAACGAGAGCCCCAGAGCGGTCATGCTTCACGCCGGGGTTAACGACACCACGATGTGGCAGACGGAGACGCTGAAGAGGGACTTCAGGAGCCTGATCAAGATGGTTTGCAGCACGACACCCGTGGTGACAATCATCATGTCAGGACCACTGCCCACGTATCGACGAGGACACGAAAGGTTCCGTAGACTTTTTGCTTTAAATGAATGGTTGTTGTCATGGTGTAAAGAACAGAAACTGCTATTTGTTAATAACTGGAAACTTTTCTGGGAGTGTCCTAGGCTGTTTCATGCTGATGGCCTGCACCCCAGCAGAGGCGGAGCGGAGCTGCTCTCTGACAACATCTTCAGGACACTTCGCTCCATGTGACTAGGAAGACAATTCTCAAATAACTATTATGATGACTTTTGTTCCACCCGCTTAAATGATAAAAGTACTTGTGCTGTAAAAACGATTAGTGAGGTCAAAATATAAATATAATGTAGGATCTAGAAAAAATCTTATCATGATTAAACCAGAAACATGTAAAGTAAATGAACAAAAATAATTTTTAAAGTTTGGGCTCATAAATATTATATCACTCACACCCAAAGCAGTTATTGTAAATTAAATGATCACAGATAATAGTTTTGATGTACTCTGCTTGACTGAAACTTGGCTAAAACCAAATGATTACACTGTCAGACAATCAAAATAAATCTAATGTATCTCTTGCTCTGGCTACTGTGTATAGACCACCAGGGCTGTATACAGAATTCCTGAAAGAATTTGCAGATTTCCTGTCAGACCTTCTGGTTACAGTTGATAAGGCGCTAATCATGGGAGATTTTACTATTCACGTTGATAATACAAATGATGCATTAGGACCTAATAAACTCTTTTGTCAAGCAAAATGTCACCAGGCCCACTCATCGTTTTAACCAGGCCCACTCATCGTTTTAATCATACACTAGATTAAATTATATCTCATGGAATCGATTTTACTGCTATACATATTGTACCTCAAAATGATGATATTACAGACCATTTCCTTGTATCGTGCATGCTGCATGTCACTGATATTAACTAAATGTCTGAGCGTTACCGTCTGGGCAGAACTATTGTTCCAGTCACCAAAGATAGATTTGCAAATAACCTGCCTTATCTATCTCAACTGCTATTTGTACCCAAAAATACACATGAATTAGACGAAATGACTGACAACATGGGCACTATTTTCTCTAATACATTAGAAGCTGTTGCCCCCATCAAATTTAAAAAGGTTAGAGAAAAACGTACTGTGCCATGGTATAACAGTAATACTCACTCTCTCAAGAAAGTAACTCATAGTCTTGAACGCAAATGGAGAAAAACTAACTTGGAAGTTTTTAGAATTGCATGGAAAAACAGTATGTCCAGCTATAGACAGGCTCTAAAAACTGCTAGGGCAGAGCATATACACAAACTCATTGAAAATAACCAAAACAATCCAAGGTTTTTATTTAGCACAGTGGCTAAATTAACAAATTACCAGACGCCACCTGATTCAAATATTCCACCAACGTTTAATAGTAATGACTTTATGAATTTCTTCACTGATAAAATAGATAACATTAGAAATACAATAGCAAATGTAGATTCTACAGCGTGTAACACTTCAGTTTCATCCATGGCACCCAAAGATAAACTGCAGTACTTTACAACTATAGGACAGGAAGAACTAAAACTTATCAACGTATCTAAACCAACATGTTTATTAGATCCTGTACCCACTAAATTACTGAAAGAGTTGTTACCTGTAGCCGAAGAACCGCTTCTCAATATCATTAACTCGTTGTTATCTTTAGGTCACGTCCCAAAACCATTCAAGCTGGCGGTTATTAAGCCTCTTATTAAGAAACCAAAACTAGATCCTAGTGTACTGGCAAATTATAGGCCTATTTCAAATCTTCCATTTATGTCAAAAATATCTGCTTTGAGGTATAACTGGAAAGCGCTCAGACATTGCAGGACCTCCGCAACGTGGCGACGATGTTCCGCTAGAACATTGTTCGGGAGGCAGACACACTCTTGCAGTTTAAATCTAGATAAAAAGACCCATCTCTTTAACCTGGCTTACACATAACATACTAATATACTTTTAATATCCAAATCCATTAAAGGATTTTTAGGCTGCATTAATTAGGTAAACCGGAACCGGGAACACTTCCCATAACACCCTATGTACTTGCTACATCATTAGAAGAATGGCATCTACGCTAATATTTGTCTGGTAACACTTTAGAATAAGGTTCCATTATTTAATGTTCGTTAACTACTTTCGTTAACATGAACTAAGCAAGAACAATCCTTCTACAGCATTCATAAGTCTTAGTTCATGTTAATTTCAACATTTACTAATGCATTATTTAAATCAAAAGTTGTGCTTGTTAACATTAGTTAATGCACTGTGAATTACCATGAACTAACAATGAATAACTGGGTAACACTCTATAATAACTGCATGCTATTAATTTTTAGTTAAGCATTAGGAAACAGTTAATTCATCATTTATAAAGCATTAATAGACATTTATAAGCAGTTTACAAATACAGATATAAATGCTTTATACCTGATTTAAAAGCATATCTATAATGTATTTAATAATTGTTTTTTTCATACTTTATTAATGATCAATTTGTCATTTCTAAATTAAGTATAGCATTATTTACACACCAGTTATTAAGGAGTTGCCAGTGGTTCATAAGATCACTTAGAAATTGTAAGTAAATGATTAATAAACTATTTAAATGTGCATTCATACATCTTTTTATTCAGACATATAGTAATAGTTACTTATAGTGTTAATAAATGGTTTATTAACATGTATTTCTACTGTAATTCAGGGTTAATTCAGGTAGTTATAAAACATATGTAGTTGTTAGTTAACTATTTTTGTGAGCTCATCTAAAGTGAGGACTATTTATGCCATGTAAAGCTTTTACAAATGAGATTTAAAGGCTGTTAATATTTCTATGTTCTGTATCACTGTGTTGTGTTTGTTTCAGTTTTTTGTTTAGAAGATAACTGAGCCTTTAAATATCCTTTATAAATACTTTACAAGGCATAACTAGTCCTCACTTTAGATGAGCTCACATAAATAGTTAACTGACCACTACTAAATGCTTTATAACTACCTGAATTTACTACGTTTCTTGTGATCTTATGAATCACTGGCAACTCCTAAATAACTGGTTTGTAAATAATGCTATACTTCATTGAGAAATGATAAATTGATCATGAATAAAGTATGAAATTACACACTATAGATATGCTTTTAAATCAAGAGTAAAGCATTTATATCTGTATTTATAAACTGATTATTATTGTCTATTAATGCTTTACAAATTATGAATCATCTGTTTACTAATGCTTAACTAATGATTAATAGCATGCAGTTATTATAAAGTGTTACCAATAACTGTATTTTCATTAACTAACATTAACGAAGATGAATAAATACAATAATAAATGTATTATTCATTGTTTGTTCATGTTAATTAATACATTAACTAACATTAACTAATGGAACCTTATTTCTAAAGTGTTACCATTTGTCTGTTTCTCTCCTATTCCGAGGTCACCGTAGCCACCAGATCCAGTCTGTATCCAGATCAGAGGGTCACTGCAGTCACCCGGATCCAGTACGTATCCAGACCAGATGGTGGATCAGCACCTAGAAAGGACCTCTACTGCCCTGAAAGACAGCGGAGACCAAGACAACTAGAGCCCCAGATACAGTTCCCCTGTAAAGACCTTGTCTCAGAGGACCACCAGGACAAGACCACAGGAAACAGATGATCCTTCTACACAATCTGACTTTGCTGCAGCCTGGAATTGAACTACTGGTTTCGTCTGGTCAGAGGAGAACTGGCCCCCCAACTGAGCCTGGTTTCTCCCAAGGTTTTTTTTTCTCCATTCTGTCATCAAAGTAAGTTTCGGTTCCTTGCCGCTGTCGCCTCTGGCTTGCTTAGTTGGGGTCACTTCATCTACAGCGATATCGTTGACTTGTATTTTGTTTAAAGCGCTATATAAATAAAGGTGACTTGACTTGACTATTTAAAGCCTGAATTTATTTGTCAGTTCCTATCTATACGCATGGTTGTGTTATAGTTTCTCAGTGTTCTTTGGTGTATTTGCTTGTAGATTAAAGACCTAGTTTGTGTAATTATTCATGAGAGTTGTCATTGCAACCATACTTCCTTATTTAGATGTTATTTTGTGTAGTTATGGCATCTCAAATATGAAAAAAAAAATATGTCCATCTGAGTGAAATGGACACTTGACACAATTCACAACTCTTGCAATTTTTATAATTAATCTAAAACTTTAACAAAATAATATATCATTGCTTGAATGCTACAGTTTCAGCATAATATTGTTGAACATATTTCAAACTGATTTGTTTACAAAGGAAAGATCTTTATTTCACTTACAAGCTGAAGAAACTTTTGTCTCATTTCCTTTGTTCTCACTCCATAAACAATTGGGTTAAAACAACTTGGGAAAAGTATGTACATTGTGCTCACAAATACACGACTGTTAGTAGAAAAATTATTTCTTATTCTGTATGACATGAATGCAATCAGGGCAAAACTCAAACCACTTGTCATGACAATGATGTGAGTAATGCAAGTGTTTATGGCCTTCATTTGGCCCTTGCCAGATTTAAAAACAGAGACAAAAATCACAACATAGGAACCAGTAACAAGAATAAAGTCAAAAGTTGGTATCAGTAAAGCTGTCAAAAGTCCTACTAAGTTATTAATAGATATATCTCCACATGCTAGCTGAACCAATGCCATGTGTTCACAAAAACAGTGATCAATAACATTTGTTACACAGAATGTTAGTTTTCCAGCCATAGAGACCATACTGATATTCAGGAGTCCATTTCTGACTAGTGGGACAACAATAAACTTTAGAAAGTTAGGGATTGCCATGTATTTATGATAGTAAAGAGGTTTACATATTGCAAAGTAACGATCCAGTGCCATCCACAAAGGTAAAGTTGACTGAAATGCACCAACATAATGAATGCAAAACATTTGTATCAAACAACCAACTAGGGATATCCCACCCCAGTTGAATAGAAAGCTAACAAGCATGTTGGGTACAAAAACTATAGGTAAGATTAAGTCTACAACAGCCATTAAACCTATTAGTACATACATGGGAGAATGCAGAGACTTCTGACTTATGATTAAATATAAGAGAATAGAATTTGCAGTGATGGACAATAAAAAAATCAGAAAGAAGGGGATAAATAAAAAAGGCCTCCATTCCCCTAGACTGTGGAAACCTTTTAGTTTGAAGTCTGTGAATAAAATATTTTGAGCAGAAAGATTCTTCATGCTGATCAATCCAACACAATAAGTTATACTACAGTATGATGTATTTGACAGTATTAGATAAATAATTCCTTTTTAAATGGCCTCTTTGTTAAACTGTGATGTGAAGCGACTGTGAAGAGACATACAATAATCTATGCTTTTCCAATATGTTGATGGATCGAAATCTGTACAACTTATTTTACTATACTTTGTTTATCTATCATAATCCTTGGTCTTTTAGAGTGAAATGAAAACTTTATACGAATCATGGTCTCTAAATACTCAACGCTGTTTTCCCATGAGCCTGTGCACTATTCCCACAGAGAAACAGAGATCTTCTTCACAATACAGGCCCAAAAAAGATCTTTCTGAATTGATGGTAATGCAAAATTTGCACTGATTTATTTATTATAAAGCAACTTATATATTGGATATATTTCATTAGTACTTTTTTTTTTCATTATGACATCTAATATATGGTTAAAACAAACAAACAAACAAACAAACAAACACCTGACCATTATTCAAATTTAACTGGCCAGGACACTTCATTTAAAAGTGCTCTATATCAAAGCAGTTCACGATACTTCCCCAATGATTTAAATTTTCTTATTTCTAATCAATATGAACAATACTGTACAGCAGTTGTGCCCAACCCTGTTCCTGGAGATCTACATTCCTGCAAAAAGTTCAGCTCAGGTTCAGCTCAAGTTATAACTGAACTCTGCAGGTAGATATATCTCCAGGAACAGGGTTGGGCACCACTGCTGTACAGTATCCTGAACATATTCTGACCTCAAAACAACTCTCAAAAGTATATTTTATAGTGCAAATGATCTGTCTTGTTGGCAAAGGTTAAAGATACAAATTCCGTCTGTTTGAGCCAGACAATAGAAACACTAGAAACCCATTCAATAACAGGAGCAATGATGAGGCCAGAAAGGATAATGGATTTAGGTGTTGACAAGACTGTTCAGATCTTCAGAAGCTACCTTATTTTAATAATTTTGAGAACAACAAATGTATACCCTCATATATAGACAGTATTTTGTAAGATACTTTATGTCGATTTCAATAGGTGGAAGAAACATTTAAAAATTACTTACTCTTCAGACAGTACTGTGTGTTTACAATGTTATGTTAGTAATAGAGTTCCACAAATAAAACTGATGTAGTTATGCCTGAAGCTTTATAGGTCCTTTTATTTCTTATTATATTTTTTTATTAAAATATTTTGTTTGTTGTTTTTTACCCAAAATGAAGGTTTATTCACCATCCGGCCACCCAAGATGTAGATGATTTGGTCAGCTGTTTGAACTCTCATTCTGACGGCACCCATTCATTGCAGAAATGGTGACCATGTTATGTAATGCTAAATCTGTTCTAATACAGAAACAAATCACCTAGATCTTGGATAGTCTAAGGATGAGTACATTTTCAGCGAATTGTATTATTTTAACTATTCATTTAATGGTAATACCCTCATTGTTCCATCCAACTGCTAGTTTAAAGAAAAAAAGAAAAGAAAAAGGGAGGTGTGTTTGTAATGTGTGGACATTTCTTATGTTAAAATGAATTTCAGTGTATTATCATGTTGTTTTTTTTACTAGATATTGTACAATGGAAATACCTTTACATCACTTATAAACTGAATAAATTTTTGTCTTATTTCTTTTGTTCTCACTCCATAAACAATTGGGTTGAAACAACTTGGAAAAAGTAAGTACATTGTGCTCACAAACACACGACTGTTAGTAGAAAAATTGTTTCTTATTCTGTAAGACATGAATGCAATCAGAGCAAAAATCAAACTACCTGATATCACAATTAAGTGAGTAATGCAGGTGTTTATGGCCTTAATTTGGGCCTTACCAGATCTAAACACAGAGGCAAAAATCACAGCATAAGAAGCAGCAATAAGAATACAATCAGCAGTTGGTATCAGGAATGCTGTTGAAAGTCCTACAATGTTATTAATAGTTATATCTCCACATGCTAGCTGAACCAATGCCATGTGCTCACAAAAACAGTGATCAATGAAATTTGTTACACAAAATGTCAGTTTTCCAGCCAGAGAAACCATTGTGACAATTAGTAATCCGTTTCTTATTACTGGCACAACAACAAACTTTACAAAGTTAGGTATTTCCATGTATTTCTGATAGTAAAGAGGTCTGCATATGGCAAAGTAACGATCCAGTGCCATCCACAAAAGCAAAGTAGTTTGGAATGCTCCAACAAAATGAAGGCAAAACATTTGTATCAAACAACCAACTAGGGATATCCCACCCCAGTTGAATAAAAAGCTAAAAAGCATATTGGGTACAAAAAATATAGGCAAGAGCAAGTCTACAACAGCCATCAACCCTATTAGTACATACATAGGAGAATGCAGAGACTTTTGAGATATAATTATGCATATAAGAATAGAATTTGCTGTAAGAGACAATAAAAACATTAGAAAGAAAGGTATAAATAAAAAAGGCCTCCATTCTCCTAGACTGTAGAAACCATTTAATTTGAATTCTGTGAATGAAATATTTTGCACAGAAATATTCTCCATGCTGATCAACCCCTTTACAATGTTCTGATAAGAAAAGATTTAACACCAAAAAGTATGTATTAAATACACTTTGGCTTTAACTTAGTTATACTGTGTTCCTGTGAAGAAAACAAAAAGTCAAGCTGACATTTACAAGTCAGATGTTCAATAAATATATTGTCATATAATCAGCTGAAAATTCAGATTAAATTGCAGTAAACAAGATAACTTTTTTAGGCCTTTCTATCCTCTGGTCTACCTATTACAATGATGAACAGATATCTGTATACTTTCATAATTTCATTAGTTTAATCATTATTTTGTCTTACGTTTTAATGAAGTTAAAGTTTAAAATGAAATTGTGGTCTCTAAATACACCATGCTGTGTTCCCAGAAGTCATTTACCTATTCCCATAGAGGAATAGAGCTGTTTGCACACGTCAGTGATATGTTTTCTAATTTCAGATTTTTAATTTTTTTTTAAATGAGAAACATGTAATAATTGTCAAATATGCAACATATACTTTGAAAAAAAAAATGTATTTAATTTTGTATTGGTGAAGCAATAGCGTGAAAAAAGCATGTTACCAAGGGGTCAAAGTTGTATGATTAGTAGGTCAATGTGGGTCCTTTCTGTGTTGATAGCAAATATGTTCTTAGATTGACTAAATATATTGTTTTGCACATTTTGTACATTTTGCTTATTTTGTTTTCCTAGGTTATGCATTTGCGGCAGGTGTAAAACAACAGCAACAATTATTCTTTGATTACTTGAAAAAGTTGTGAAAAGGCAACTTTTCACAGTAGAATTTGTCTGTTTAAATGTGTATATGGTGATATTCAAGCTGTTCATCCATCTTTTCCGTTTGTTTTATGTAAGGCTGTAGTGGTTCTGTAGCCTATTGCAGTATCTCAGGCTATTGGCAGAGAAACAGTTAATTTGAGCTTTTCTTCTTTCATGTTTCTTTTCATAAATTATAATTATTTGTACAAATACTACTTATCTGGAAGTATTATACATTTTGAATGACAATTAGGAGTCATGGTGATAAACCTTGTGTAGCATTGCCCCATTATGACAGTAGTTAGGGAACTCTTAGAAGTTTGTGACTCATTACTGGACTTTGTTTGGCTAGACCCATCTCAAGAGTCACATTAAGTAGCCAGTAAACACATTAAGTAGCACTCAAGAGGAGCAGTCTTAAGATTAGATTGGACCATAAGGCACCGCTGACATCAACAAGGGTCCAATTATCTTATTTTTGTGTTAATTAGACTCTGACCACTTATTATAACAAGGGATGTCATACCTGTATACTGAAACAAAAACAAAGATTTACATTGCATGACTGGCCGGCTGCTGTTTTTGTTTAATTTTAATTTTATTCCATATCATTCAAAAAACACAACAGGTTTAAAACAATAGCTACTTAACAACACTGAAAATCCTCTTAAGTATGTGTCTATATGTAGCATGACGTTGAGAGGAGAAAATTACCTCTTCATATACAAGACTATGCCACCCTGTTAAACAGTGAACTATTATTATTAATGAATTTAACCACTTACAAAGGGGCCATAGGAGCTAGAGACATGGATACAAAAAATACAAAAGCTTTATTATTTCAGTAATTAAACAGCAGTCTAAAAAACCCAACAACACTTAAAAATTGTGGGACCAGATTAACATACGACATTCACAACAAAGCAAAAGGGAGGCAGAGGCTTAACAATGGCAGGTATTTTGGCTAACAATGGCTATTTTAATGAGCACAAGGCTCCTATATCACTCTTACCACCTGGTGCTAGGGTCTCAACACACGCATACCAATAAGGCCAAGCATGAACACACTGCACTTTGTGACAGAACCTCCACCACCGCACGTGAGGGCCTACTAGCGGCCTGCCCTTAAGCCTCGGCTCCTATAACGAAGGCCAGATTTACCAAAAATGGACTCAACATAAAACAAGGACAATCAATTACAAAACAAATTAAAGCTGCAAGCAGCGATGAACGGGCCCTCACACCGGGGCTCCCCACCAGCGAGTGGCATTAGTAAAAAGGTGAACGGTGAGAAATATGCATTTAAATATAAATATAATTGGAATATGAAGTATATTCCATATATGTTCCAATCTTCCTGTTGCCAGCAGGTGGCGCTATCATTATTATGGAATATTGGCCTTCAGATGTATTCAGGCCAGGACTCTTATCGAACATGTGCAGTTTGGGGAAGATCGAACAATTTATGCCTGAGTTATAACAACTTCTTTTGCTGTGGCGAGATATCAAATTTTGTCATGGCACCACGGACACGCTCTTAACATTGGGCAGGCCTTTAGATTGAACTGACCACAAAAAAGACATTGATGACATAAAATTTCTAGGCGTAGTTTGTTGAAGTGTAAAATTTGTCACTTCCTGTTGCCAATATGACTATAACTGAATATTGGCATGTAGATCTGTTCAGGTCAAGAGTCTTATCCAACATGTGAAGTTTGGGGCAGATTGGACATTGTATGTCAGAGTTACATCAACTTCCTTTTTCATGGCGAAACATTGAAATTGAAAACAGTGAAATACACCTACTAAATTTGGTGTTGATCTGAATAAATCTGTAGGAGGAGTTTGTTAAAGTACAACCCCTGAAAATGGCAAAAACAATGCCTATTTTGCAGGGAAAATTCAAAATAACTGACTTCCTGTTGGGATTCGGATTTCATACCAAGAGACTTTTTTGTAGGTATTGGTGTGTTACATCTGTGTACCAATTTTTGTACATGTACAGTATTGTTCAAAATAATAGCAGTACAATGTGACTAACCAGAATAATCAAGGTTTTTCGTATATTTTTTTATTGCTACGTGGCAAACAAGTTACCAGTAGGTTCAGTAGATTCTCAGAAAACAAATGAGACCCAGCATTCATGATATGCACGCTCTTAAGGCTGTGCAATTGGGCAATTAGTTGAATTAGTTGAAAGGGGTGTGTTCAAAAAAATAGCAGTGTGGCATTCAGTCACTGAGGTCATCAATTTTGTGAAGAAACAGGTGTGAATCAGGTGGCCCCTATTTAAGGATGAAGCCAACACTTGTTGAACATGCATTTGAAAGCTGAGGAAAATGGGTTGTTCAAGACATTGTTCAGAAGAACAGCGTACTTTGATTAAAAAGTTGATTAGAGAGGGGAAAACCTATAAAGAGGTGCAAAAAATGATAGGCTGTTCAGCTAAAATGATCTCCAATGCCTTAAAATGGAGAGCAAAACCAGAGAGACGTGGAAGAAAACGGAAGACAACCATCAAAATGGATAGAAGAATAACCAGAATGGCAAAGGCTCAGCCAATGATCACCTCCAGGATGATCAAAGACAGTCTGGAGTTACCTGTAAGTACTGTGACAGTTAGAAGACGTCTGTGTGAAGCTAATCTATTTTCAAGAATCCCCCGCAAAGTCCCTCTGTTAAAAAAAAGGCATGTGCAGAAGAGGTTACAATTTGCCAAAGAACACATCAACTGGCCTAAAGAGAAATGGAGGAACATTTTGTGGACTGATGGGTCCAAGGGCCACAGGCAGTTTGTGAGACGACCCCCAAACTCTGAATTCAAGCCACAGTACACAGTGAAGACAGTGAAGCATGGAGGTGCAAGCATCATGATATGGGCATGTTTCTCCTACTATGGTGTTGGGCCTATTTATCGCATACCAGGGATCATGGATCAGTTTGCATATGTTAAAATACTTGAAGAGGTCATGTTGCCCTATGCTGAAGAGGACATGCCCTTGAAATGGTTGTTTCAACAAGACAATGACCCAAAACACACTAGTAAACGGGCAAAGTCTTGGTTCCAAACCAACAATATTAATGTTATGGAGTGGCCAGCCCAATCTCCAGACCTTAATCCAATTGAGAACTTGTGGGGTGATATCAAAAATGCTGTTTCTGAAGCAAAACCAAGAAATGTGAATGAATTGTGGAATGTTGTTAAAGAAACATGGAGTGGAATAACAGCTGAGAGGTGCCACAAGTTGGTTGACTCCATGCCACACAGATGTCAAGCAGTTTTAAAAAACTGTGGTCATACAACTAAATATAAGTTTAGTGATTCACAGGATTGCTAAATCCCAGAAAAAATAAATGTTTGTACAAAATAGTTTTGAATTTGTACAGTCAAAGGTAGACACTGCTATTTTTTTGAACACACCCCTTTCAACTAATTGCCCAATTGCACAGCCTTAAGAGCGTGCATATCATGAATGCTGGGTCTTGTTTGTTTTCTGACAATCTACTGAACCTACTGGTAACTTGTTTGCCACGTAGCAATAAAAAATATACTAAAAACCTTGATTATTCTGGTTAGTCACATTGTACTGCTATTATTTTGAACAATACTGTACATGAAACATAGCTCGAGACGCACTCCGTTGAATGTTTATAGGTGGAGCTGTCCAGCCATTTTGCCATGCCCACTTCTGAAATCCATATCAGACGTAAATCTTCGCCAGTGTCGGAGGTGTATGCAAAGTTTTGTGACTTTTTGAGTATGTTTAGTCCTTCAAAAATGTTATTCATTTGGTACCGTAATAATAATAATAAACGGAGCAGATACATTAGGGTCCTCACACCTTCGGTGCTCGGGCCCTAATAATAATTAAAGCTGCAAGCATTGATGAACGGGCCCTCGCACCCGGGCTCACCACCACCCAGTGCCCATAGGAGGAACCGTGAATGTTGGGGCATATGCTTATAAAATAGTAAATATTTTTGCCACATTTCCTGCTGCCAACAGGTGGCATTATGATTATAACTGAATATCGCCATGTAAATGTCTTTAGGCCAGGACTCTTACCAAATATGCAAAGTTTCAGGCAGATCAGACATCTCATGTTTAAGTTACTCTGAAATAAGTAATTCCTGTTGCCAGCACGCTGCGCTATACTTATAATTGAATATTGGCCTTTAGTTGTGTCTTATAAAACATGTGAAGTTTGGGTCAGATTGGGAACTGTATGCATGAGTTACAACAACTTCCTGTTTCATAGTATTAATAGCATCCTTTAGCAAGTGTTGTTAGAATGTTTGAAAATATTTCTAGCATGATTAGCACACAATGGCAATTTTTTTTTGTGTTGCAAATAGTGCATAAAATTGTTAAACATGACACGCTATGACTTTTTCACTACATTATTAACAAGCTTTAACACTTAGCTAAGTGTTGCTAGCATGTATTAGTATGTATCTAGTATGTTGCCAGCCTATTCAACACTTGTTGATGCTTTTTAATATATTCCTAGGAGTCCATAACACTGTTAACCTTGTCACTTCCTGTTACCAGCAGGTGCACTGTGACTATAACTGAATTTGGTCATGGGTGTTTGTTCAGAACAGAACACTTATCACACGTGCGAAGTTTGGGGAAGATCGGACATTGCTTGCCTGAGTTACAACAACTTCCTTTTTCACTACATTAGTAGCATGCTTTAGCACTTAGCTAAGTGTTGCTAGCATGTATTAGTATGTATCTAGTATGTTGCCAGCCTATTCAACACTTGTTGATGCTTTTTAATATGTTCCTAGGAGTCCATAACACTGTTAACCTTGTCACTTCCTGTTACCAGCAGGTGGCACAATGACTATAACTGAATTTGGTCATTGGTGTTTGTTCAGGACAGAACACCTATCACATGTGTGAAGTTTGGGGAAGATCAGACATTGCTTGGCTGAGTTACAACAACTTCCTGTTTCACGGCGAAACATCAAAATTTGTCTGGCCGCCAGGGACACACCCCTTGACGAAAACTCAAAACCTTCGCAATTTAACATCACAAAGGTCTTATGATGACCCTCACCAAATTTTAAGATAATCCGATTAAAACTGTAGGAGGAGTTTGTCAAAGTACGAGGCATGGAAATGGCAAAAACTGCACAAAAATCATACAGAAAATTCAAAATAACTTACTTCCTGTTCAGTTTTGAATTTTGTACCAAAATACTTTTTTGTAGGTAATGGTGTGTTACATGTGTGTACCGATTTTCATGAATGTACATGAAAAACAGCTCGAGGCGCACTCCGTTGAAATTTAACAGGTGGCGCTATCAAGCCATTTTGCCACACCCACTTCTGAAACCTATATCAGCTAAATGATATAAGTATAAATTTTCACCAGTCCTGATGCATGTGCAAAGTTTCGTGAGTTTTGGAGCATCTTTAGGCCCTCAAAAATGCGATTCATTACGGAGAAGAAGAAGAAGAAGAAGAAGAAATGGAGCAATTCCAATAGGGTCCTCGCACTGCAGTGCTCGGGCCCTAATAATAAACAAAGCAGATACAAGAGGGTCCTCGCACCTCGGTGCTCGGGCCCTAATGATAAACATTTAAATGAATGAACCAGAAAATCATGAAACAAACTGTGATGTTCAGGATTTGGCACCAGAGCTGGATGTCGGTTCACTTCACTAGCCTTCTAACAGCAAAGGCAAAGGCAAAATAAAAATAAAGCAAAAACACTGCAACACAACAAAACAAGCCAAATACAAAACTACAGAATGCAGTTAAACAAACCAACCAAATACACAAAAATAAGGAAAATGAATACCAAAAGCAAAAAAACACATACAAATTATAGGACTAGGAAAAAAAACAAACAGCGGTCACAGGAACAAAATGCTCGAGAGCAGGTGTCACACAAAACACATTAGTTGAGCGCGCACGTGTTGGAGAGAAAGTTTGTCACACGGGAAATCCAGAAACACAAAGCAGCGGCACCAAACAGCATTGCTCCGCAAGCCTCGCCGAACGGCCAGTATCGGGGAACAGTCTATTCTTCCTAAAATAAAATAAAAAAAACATATACTTACGGTCTAAGCAATGAGCACTGCAAAATAGTAGTAGTTCCACATACCTTTATTTCATAACTAGTCGCACATGCAAATACGCACACACCGAAGGATACCACCACTTCACAAAGCACGGGACTGCGAGAAGGGCATGTAAGGGAATAGCAGTCACCAACAGCCCACCGCAGAGAACTATTCTCAACGCGTCAAAGATTTTAAAAAAAGAACAAAAAGAGGCGGTCCCCGGGCAATGATGCACAACACAGACGGTAAATCACATGCAAACCATTACTAACATCCCCTTTTATATGATCCCGCACGATTCATAATTGGAACCTCAGTGACCCAAGAGCATTAGGTTAATTAAGGATGCAACCATATGTCCCACCACATATAGTTCACCAGAAATAATAGAATTAATCAAATGGAACTTTGATTGAGTACTTTTGAAAAGTAATATGACAAATTCAATGAATGACAAAGATGTTTTGGCACTAGTTAATTAATATCTTCACCAATGTGAAGGCAACATTGTGAGTCCTTGAGTATGCATTGTGCTGATGTCTGCTTGTGGCTCAATCCCCAGAAGACCTGCAAAGGCTTACAGTAGACTCACAAATCCAACTCACAAAAAGTTAGACTAATGATTATATTTTAGTTAACTGGACAATGAAATGCAAAAATGTTGGCTTAACTAGAGAAAAGATGTTGGTTCAACAATCATTGGACCATAAATTCGATTTGTAAATGCAAGTTAACAAGCTTACAAATTGGGTTGGAGGTTGGGGCATGCGCACTGTAAAATCCACGAAGTTGGCGCATGTGCAATGGAAGCGAGCCAACAACGAACAGACTGTACAGACGAAGGAGCCTAACCCGAACTGTGGTGGATACGGTGAATAAGCTAAAGTCCCAAAAAGTGTTATTTTAACTTGTACTTATATTGTTCATTTTGTAATATGTTTTTGTAGTAATATAAACTTCCTTATCAAAGGGAAGAAGGAGGCGGGAACCGGCGCACAATCAAAACGAAACTTTAATAATCACAAAATAAACAAAACAGCTCACCAGCCCCTCACAGACGACTGGTGCGCACAAAATAAAAAGCAAACATAAAATATTGCCCAAGCCTGGTCTTCTCTCATCCTTTACGGTCGTCGCTCCAGTTTTATATCCTTCCATGTCCTACGTGGGACTCGAGACATGTGGTGGGTCGCAAGTGTAGCTCATCTCCAATCACTACACCTGGCCTCACTCCTTGTTCCCACGTCTCTCGGCCCCGCCCCACTCGTCACATACCCCCCTCGAAGGCCGGGGGGTACCCTCGAGACTGTGCTCTACTCCCCCCCCCACCTCCGGGGGGGGGCACTCACGGGGACCTGCGGGAACCTGGGGGTAGGACAGACGAGGCGAGAGAAAAGGAGATGGAAGGAGGAGCAACAGGGACGAGAGAGGGGAGAGAGGAAAAATTTCCGGCGGTGGCACTGGACGGCCCTCGGCGGACGGCACGACACTCCAGCCGGCAGGAGTCCCCCGTTCCCTGCTCCTCCGGATTCCTTCACGGAGGCAGCAGGCTCCGGCCCCCTGGCGAACAGCGCCGACTCCTCCGCTCCCTCACGGACGGCAGCCGCCCCTCCATATAGTGGGCGGCCGGCAGCGATCTCGCCCGTCCCCGACAACTCGCTCCAGCCCACCGCCTCGAGCGTCCATGGCGGCACACTCCTCGCCAGCTCGATGGCACTGGTAGCTCAATAGCTCGATAGCTCATCTCCAATCACTACACCTGGCCTCACTCATTGTTCCCACGTCTCTCTGCCCCGTCCCACTCATCACAGTTTTATATTAACAATTTAAAATGTTAAAGATAGAACATTTAAAGTATTTAGGACTGGTTGAATGTCATAACACTTTGAATGTTAAAGTACAATTTTAAAAAAAAGTAGTAGGTTTTTGTAACCTTGTAATGCTGTTTAAAAACACATTTTAGTCAACTGAACGTACTTTATTAAGTAAAGTGAAAATAACATTAAAAGATGGAATTTTATAATTTTCTACATTTTTTTTACTATAAAAACTCAGTCAGCTGAACAAAAGATCTTAAAGGGATAGTTCCCCCCAAAATCTAAATTATGTCATTAATAACTCACCCTCATTTCGTTCCAAACCAGTAAGACCTCCATTTATCTGTAGAACACAGTTTAAGATATTTTAGATTTAGTCCGAGAGTTCCTCAGTCCCTTCATTGAAACTGTGTGTATGGTCTACTGTCCATGTCCAGAAAGGTAAGAAAAACTTAATCATCAGTATCATCAGACAATTTAACAAGAAAACTGTCCTCTTTAAGAGACCTACAACTATCTGTGTATAAAATGAACAGTAACGGGGAAAGTACACAGCCTTGTGGGGAACCTGTGTTGGCGATTTGGGTTTTTGAAGTAACCCCATTTACTAAAACCCTCTGTGTCCTATCAGTCAGAAAGTTTAAGAACAAGGCTAAAAGCTGGTCAGGCAGATTAAAATAAGAAGCAAGCCTCTCAATCAAAATGATAGGCTGCATTTTGTTAAAAGCTGATGAGAAGTCAGCAAATAAAAGCCTGGCATGAGATTTAGGTTTCTCCAGATGCTTATAAAGTGTATCCAAAATAAAAAGCTTAGCATCATCCACACCTTTATTCCTCCGATAGACAAATTGAAGAGAATCAAGTTTGCCCTCAACCAAGGTGAGAACCTCTTCTTTTAAGATTTTCTCAAGGTTTTTTACTACAAGAGAAGTAAGCGCTATGGGTCTGAAATCTTGTAATTCCCTAGCTCTATTGATTTTGGGTATAGAAATAACAATAGAAGATTTCCAAATAGTTGGGAGCTTGTAGTTATCAACGCACATTTGAAAAAGACGGGAAAATACACCACTGAGTTGTCCAGCACAGTGGTGTAGTGTGTGACCACAGATAAGGTCTGGGCCTGAGGCTTTCATCTTTTTTGTTTTCTTAAATAGAACCTCAACTTGTTCTTGAGATATTTTAATATCATTACATGGTGTCAATGAGTTTTCCAGTGTGGAGACATCATGCATGAAATCAGACGTTTCAAATAAATAAATAAAAAGTATTAAAAGCATCAGGCAAACAGTCATCCTGAACACTGTTAAGGCTGATCTGCTGCTTGAGTTCATTACCATACTGATTAATTGTAGCCATAGATTTAATCCCATGCCATGCTGACCTAAGGTCGCCATTTACATATTGTTTTTCTATTTTTTCCCTATACTTACTTTTGGCTTTAACTATTTCAGCCCTAACCTCTATGGATACAGACTTTCTTTCCAATGAGTCACCAGTAAATCACTGTTTTTAGATCTTTGGTAACCCATGGTTTATTGTTGGGGAAGGTGATAACGGTTTTGACTGGGATAACAGTGTCCACACAAAATGTGACATAGGCGAAACAGTGTCCGAATGTTCATTAAAGTTAACAGTTTTTGATTCTCCCTCCCGACGTCTAATACAAGGTTCATACGTTTGCACAAGGAAGATGATGTTGTGATATGAAGCTCCCAACCCTGGTATGAGAAGAGACTTATATCTTTCCTTTACATTTCCAAAACACAAGTCCAGTGTGGTATTTCTTTGCGTGGTTATACAAGTCACATATTGATCATATGTCCGCAAGACCTTATCCAAACGAACATGGTTCATATCTCCCATGTAAAATTTGGAAGCATCACTGCAAATAGTATCCAACCGCTGAGATAAATCCACAATCACTTGTGTGGCTACAGTAGCATTAGCACGGGGATGACAGTACATCAGCGTAAAAAACAGCTGAGGGAACTCACGTGGTAAATAGAACGGTCGTAAGGAGAGGGTGAGTAGCTCAAAATCAGGAGTACAGATTTTTTCCCTCACATGAATGATTTTACAGTACCTCTGATTTACATAGAAGCAAACGCCTCCTCCACGGCTCTTTCTTGTCGTCTCCCTGGAGCAGTCCAGTCTAATGGGACAGCCGAAACCAGTGAGCGCCATCTCGTTATCCAGGTCGCTCTCATTTAGCCAAGTCTCAGTGATCCCCAGCAAGCAGCACTCTTTAATCTCTTGTCTTAATTTTACCAGGCTCTCCAGCTCGTCAATATTGCGCCTTAAGGACTGCGCGTTAGATAAAAAGACAGAGGGCAGAGGGGGCAGCCGGCATTTATTTACTGTTAATGGAGGTGATGATTTTGCAATTATACTGTCTTGATTAATGCTTAATTTGCTATAAACAGATGTACTGTAACCTAAGTAGTAATAATGCTTTTGCTTAAGTACAAAGAGGTAACCCTGTGATTAATGCTATATGGAAAATGTATTGTGTAACTTCACTAACATTAAGAAAACTGCTAACTTGCATGAAATGTATGTAGTGACTGATTTTCAGTAGAAACATTTATGTATTAGAAATAGTTTTCATGATAAATGGACAATATAGTAGTTAAGGTGTATTTCACAGACGGTTAAGAGGTAAAAGAAGAGGAAAAGGACTAAAGCAATGCGAAGTAAACAACTGAAAGCTTCGGCAGAGGAGTTGGCAGCACTCCAGGTGATGACATCAGAAGAACCAGCGTTCGACGGGTATAAAAAAAAGTCTTTTTGGGTATAAAAGACTGAGAGAGCGACTCAACGGATGGATACTGAACAAGCACAGTATACCTCGACGCCGGATACCAGCTGATTATACCTTGATTTTGTAACTTTACTATTGTACGTTGATATAACTTTTGTTAACTTTAAAAAACTTGTATTTTATTAATGACAAGTTATGGTCTGCAAGAGTAGTAATTTAAGAGCCGTAAGCAAGAACTGACCACAGGGAAGTCTACTGAGCAACTTGTAAGTATTTTTGAAATGTTTATAGTTTTGTCCAGGGTCGACTTTCCTTACCTACCTGAGAATAATAAAGAAACAGGTAAAAGGTGTATAGATAAAGGAGACACCATAAAACACTCTACGCTTGATGCCTCCCCTCCTACCTCTTTTCCTCCGCAGTGGCCATCTTGGGGGATTCCAGTCAATATGGAGAGGCACAAAAATCTCTGCCGGTATTGTGGTCGGTATCTCACCCTCCGTAGAAGAGCTTTGTGACAGGAGAAGCTCTCTGGTAAACATAAGACGACATGACGATAAGACTTCCTGTTTGCTGTTTGCTGTTGACGGCTGTACTGCGTTTGAGCTCCGTCACTATATTCTTTTCATTGACTATTTTTAACTTAAAAATCAATTTTATACATCATTGTTTCCGTTTATATAACACGTGAATATATCCTCTATTGTATTCTACAACAAAAACAATCAGAGCGCCTCGCTATCACTAGTTTTATTTTGATCTCCCGGGTCCGCTATTAGCTTTTAGCCAGTTAGCATCAGCAAGCGTGTTTGCTGCTAACTGCGCTTACATTGCTAATACTCTATTCTCACACATTACCACTGCTGTACTCACTGTTACTTGCTTTAATGGCGGATGAATGTCTCCACTCTGTGCAGCTCGAGCTCGAGGCCGTGGGGAAGCAGATTCGCGACCTGGAACAGAGGCAGGCCAAGCTGAGAGAGCGGAGAGCCGTGCTGGAATCATCCCGGGCTGACGCTCACAAGTCCGGGGTAAGTATACAGCGTGCTGTTAACAGTCCCACCACGTCTACTCCGTGTGTTTCTCTGCGCAGGCCCGGTGCACCCAGGACGCGATCTTCCCAGATGTCCTTCACTGCGACGCCGGGACACCACGGACCCTGGGTGCATCCACAGCGGAGGACGCGAGCCGGGTCCCGGGCGACTACTTCTCCCCCTCCTGCCTTCGAGCTCTCCATCCAGAACCGCTTCGCTCCCCTCCGCGAGACAGGACGCGACGCTGTGATCATCGGAGACTCCATCGTCCGACACGTAAGTGCTACGTTAGCCGAAGGTAAAGTGCACACTCATTGTTTGCCTGGTGCTCGTGTTCTCGATGTTTCTGCGCAGATACCCGCGATCCTGAAGGACGGCGAGAGCCCCAGAGCGGTCGTGCTTCACGCCGGGGTTAACGACACCACACTGCGGCAGACGGAGACGCTGAAGAGGGACTTCAGGAGCCTGATCGAGACGGTTCGCAGCACGACGCCCGCGGCGACGATCGTCGTGTCAGGACCACTGCCCACGTATCGACGAGGACACGAAAGGTTCAGTAGACTTTTTGCTTTAAATGAATGGTTGTTGTCATGGTGTAAAGAACAGAAACTGCTATTTG
This sequence comes from Carassius auratus, assembly GCF_003368295.1. Lineage (NCBI taxonomy): Eukaryota > Metazoa > Chordata > Actinopteri > Cypriniformes > Cyprinidae > Carassius > Carassius auratus. The sequence continues at coordinate 19,847,850 of NC_039257.1, read as the reverse complement.
TTAATAACTGGAATCTTTTCTGGGAGCGTCCTAGACTGTTTCGCGCTGATGGATTACACCCCAGCAGAATTGGAGCGGAGCTTCTCTCTGACAACATCTCCAGGACACTTCGCTCCATGTGACTAGTAAGACAATTCTCAAATAACCATTATGATGAGTTTTGTTCTAACCGCTTAAATGCTAAAGGTACTTGCGCTGTAAAACCTATTAAGACTGTGTCTGTTCCCCGAATAGTGAGGTCAAAATATAAATATAATGTAGGATCTAGAAAAAATCTTATCGTAATTAAACCAGAAAAATGTAAAGTAAATGAACAAAAACAATTTTTAAAGTTTGGGCTCATAAATATTAGATCACTCGCACCAAAAGCAGTTATTGTAAATGAAATGATCACAGATAATAGTTTTGATTTACTCTGCTTGACTGAAACCTGGCTAAAACCAAATGATTATTTTGGTCTAAATGAGTCTACTCCACCAAACTACTGTTATAAGCATGAGCCCCGTCAGACTGGTCGTGGCGGGGGTGTTGCAACAATATATAGTGATATTCTCAATGTTACCCAGAAAACAGGATACAAGTTTAACTCTTTTGAAATACTTCTGCTAAATGTTACTCTGTCAGACATGCAAAAGAAATCTAATGTATCTCTTGCTCTGGCTACTGTGTATAGACCACCAGGGCCGTATACAGAATTCCTGAAAGAATTTGCAGATTTCCTCTCAGACCTTCTAGTTACAGTTGATAAGGCGCTAATCATGGGAGATTTTAATATTCACGTTGATAATGCAAATGATACATTAGGACTTGCGTTTACTGACCTAATAAACTCCTTTGGAGTCAAGCAAAATGTCACCGGGCCCACTCATCGTTTTAATCATACACTAGATTTAATTATATCGCATGGAATCGATCTTACTGCTATAGATATTGTACCTCAAAGTGATGATATTACAGACCATTTCCTTGTATCGTGCATGCTGCGTATAACTGATATTAACTATATGTCGCAGCATTACCGTCTGGGCAGAACTATTGTTCCAGCCACCAAAGAAAGATTCGCAAATAACCTGCCTGATCTATCTCAACTGCTAATTGTACCCAAAAATACACACGAATTAGACGAAATTACTGACAACATGGGCACTATTTTCTCTAATACATTAGAAGCTGTTGCCCCAATCAAATTGAAAAAAGTTAGAGAAAAACGTACTGTACCATGGTATAACAGTAATACTCACTCTCTCAAGAAATTAACTCGTAGTCTTGAACGCAAATGGAGAAAAACTAACTTAGAAGTTTTTAGAATTGCATGGAAAAACAGTATGTCCAGCTATAGACAGGCTCTAAAAACTGCTAGGGCAGAGCATATACACAAACTCATTGAAAATAACCAAAACAATCCTAGGTTTTTATTTAGCACAGTGGCTAAGTTAACAAATTACCAGATGCCACCTGATTCAAATATTCCACCAACGTTAAATAGTAATGACTTTATGAATTTCTTCACTGATAAAATAGATAACATTAGAAATACAATAGCGAATGTAGATTCTACAGCGTCTAACACTTCAGTTTCATCCATCGCACCCAAAGATAAACTGCAGCGCTTTACAACCATAGGACAGGAAGAGCTAAATAAACTTATCACTGTATCTAAACCAACAACATGTTTATTAGATCCTGTACCCTCAAAATTACTGAAAGAGCTGTTACCTGTAGCAGAAGAAACGCTTCTCAATATCATAAACTCGTCGTTAACTTTAGGACACGTCCCAAAACCATTCAAGCTGGCGGTTATCAAGCCTCTTATTAAGAAACCAAAACTAGATCCTAGTGTACTGGCAAATTATAGGCCTATTTCAAATCTTCCATTTATGTCTAAAATTTTAGAGAAAGTTGTGTCTGCTCAATTGAGCACCTTCCTGCATAAAAATGATATGTATGAAGAATTTCAGTCAGGTTTTAGGCCCCACCATAGCACAGAAACTGCACTTGTTAAAATTACAAATGACCTGCTCCTTGCGTCAGACCAAGGCTGCATCTCATTTCTAGTCTTACTTGATCTTAGTGCTGCGTTCGACACCATAGATCATGACATACTCATAGATCGATTACAAAACTATACAGGTATTCAAGGGCAGGCTCTAAGATGGTTTAGATCCTACCTGTCCGATCGCTACCATTTTGTTTACTTAAATGGGGAGTCATCTCATTTATCATCAGTAAAATATGGAGTGCCACAAGGATCCGTCCTAGGTCCCCTTCTATTTTCAATATATATGTTGCCCCTTGGTAATATTATTAGAAAATATGGAATTAGCTTCCACTGTTATGCTGATGATACTCAGCTATATATCTCAACGAGACCAGATGAAACTTCCCAATTATCTAAGCTAACAGAGTGTGTTAAAAATGTAAAAGATTGGATGACACACAATTTTCTCCAATTAAATTCGGATAAGACAGAGATACTAATTATTGGACCAAAAAACACTACACAGAATCTTGTAGATTACAATCTGCAACTAGACGGATGTACTGTTACTTCCTCTACAGTCAGAAATCTGGGTGTTATATTAGACAGCAATTTGTCTTTTGAAAATCATATTTCCAATGTTACAAAAACTGCATTCTTCCATCTTAGAAACATTGCCAAGCTACGAAACATGTTATCTGTTTCTGATGCAAAAAAGCTAGTTCATGCATTCATGACCTCTAGACTGGACTATTGTAATGCACTTCTAGGTGGTTGTCCTGCTTCTTCAATAAACAAGCTACAGGTCGTCCAAAATGCAGCAGCTAGAGTCCTTATGAGGTCAAGAAAATATGATCATATTACCCCAATTTTACAGTCTCTGCACTGGCTACCTATTAAGTTCCGTATCAGTTACAAATTATCATTACTTACCTATAAGGTCCTAAATGGTTTAGCTCCAGCGTACCTAACTAGCCTTCTACCACGTTACAATCCATCACGCACCCTAAGGTCACAAAACGCTGGACTTTTGGTCGTTCCTAGGATAGCAAAGTCCACTAAAGGAGGTAGAGCTTTCTCACATTTGGCTCCCAAACTCTGTAATAGCCTTCCTGATAATGTTCGGGGTTCAGACACACTCTCTCTGTTTAAATCTAGATTAAAAACACATCTCTTTCGCCAAGCATTCGAATAATGTTTCTTTTTAATTGTGAGTGTAGTTGCATCTGTTCAAAGTTGCATTTTTATTCATTAGCTTGGGTTAAACTAATTTTACTTTGTTGGATCAGCAGCTATGCTAATGATGTCTGTATTTTGTTTCTATGTTTCGCCACGGGATTTACATCCCGTGGTAACTAGGATTTAAACAAGCTCCAGTCTGGATCCAGAACACCTGAGAAGAGATGATGCTGACCCTCAGGAGACCCCAGATGATGCTAACCTTGAATCAACAAACAGAACTAACAATTATTGCTAAATGTGTGACTGAATCATATAATAACTTAATAATATTGATAGTTCATCGTCTAGCTGACTACGTCTTGTATTATTATTATTTTTTTTCTAAAATCCTGTCAAATGTGCACAAACTACTAGCTACTACTAAATATTGTAGAAACATAATTTTCTGTAAAGTTGCTTTGTAACGATTTATTTTGTAAAAAGCGCTATACAAATAAACTTGAATTGAATTGAATTGAATATCCATGCTGCTGAACGGCCATTGCCCCTTGACAGGTGCAGCAAATCAGCGTAATGATAAAAACGAGTAAAAAAAAAAAATGCGAAGACGACCCCAAGTTCCACATCTCTGTACTCCATCGTTATACACACATACACACAGCGTTAAAAAAAACATTTATCACTTAAAACATAAAATGTAGAAAACCACATAAAACAACCAAAGACGGTGCTTGCTGTAGTGGGTCGCACACAAAGGAGCGCCCCGGAAGGACCTGTGTGCACAGGGATGCCACGGTTCGGGCAAACCTTCTCATGTTCCTTGCCATATTAGGCCACCAGAAGCAATCTCGTAACAGCGAGAGGGTGTTGTTGGCCCCTGTTAATGGAGGGTGTTATTGGCCTCCATTACTCTAGGGCCAACTTAATGCCAGTAGCTCTCTGCTGCTAAAAGTCCTAATTGGCTTCTGCCGGCCTGAGCTTTCTGGAGAAGAAGGAACATGGATGGAGTTCCCCTGGTGCTGGGACAGCATTGCCCCCTCTCTGGTAGTGGAGGCATATACTTCTATGGCAAATGGGAGGACAGGATCAGGATGGACTAGGAGTGGGGTGCTGGTGAAGGCTTTTTGTGGGAGGAGAAGGCTTCTAAGGCTGCAAGTGTCCAGGACAGAGAATTGGGTTTTCCTTGTAGCATGCTTGTTAACCCTTTCGAGTCGATTAACGCATATATGCGTTTTGAGTCATTTTCACCTGATAACCCTGAAAAGAACTTAAATTACACTCTCAGTTTTAATCGTACAGATAAGAGCAATACATCTATCGAATCTGTAAAGGGTCTAGTTTTTTTTGGATACAGACATAATAACAAAAAACCTTTGTGCACTTATAAAATAAAGATAACAAACAAGGTGCGCTGTCTACAGTCTTTATCTCCGCTGATCGTCATGTACAAACATTTCATTAAAATGAACTGTAACTCCGTGAATACTCAACGAAGAGACATGAGAGAGATATCTATAGAAAGCCTGGAATGTCTACTTTTAAACTAAACAAGTGCTGCCGAAAACAGATATTCTGAGATAAAGTAATCCATATGAAAACAACGCGATGTCTATTTTTCATATCTCCGCTCATTATATCTAATGTGACCACGCCCCCGCGCTTAACGCGCTATTCAGATTCAAACTGAAGCGCGCGGCTTGAAAACGCCCACACAGAAGAAAAAGCAGCGAGACTATTCTTCAAGTTTTTATTTTATTTTACTGTTTGCTTCGCGATGAGAGGAATAAGACATAATTCACCCCAAAAAGATGTGATGTGGTTGAGGATTTGAGAAATGGATTTCCTCAGAAAAAAGAATGAAGCGCTTTATTCAGCAGAGATCATAAACATGAGTAAGTCTCTTTTTATTTATTTGTACTAGTGTTCACATAACGTGTAAACATTTTACTAGTTAGACTTTTTCCAAATACTTTTTCCAAACTATAATTCCTGACTAAATGTATAATCAAGTGAAACATTATGAAGTTTCAATAACAATATACAATACTATACCATTCAAAAGCTTGATGTATATAATATAAATGTGACAAATAGAGATAACTCTAACAACTGTAAAAACAATGCAGTTCTTTCGATTTATTCCCCCTAAAAAAAACCTGAAAAATATTATCAGCTCTTTTCAACATTAATAATAATAATAATAATGCTAATAAATGCGGTTTATTTGGTAGAAAATAAGATTGTTAAAAGGATTTCTGAAGGATTGTGTGACTAGAGAAAGGATGCCAAAAAATTTGCCCTCAGAGTGGCACAGTTGAATGAGAGGCTCATTATGCAGCTCATTATGCAGGCCTTTGTCTTCTCAGGTGTAAATCACAATGATATTCATGGTAGTTGACGCCTACTCGCATATGACTTTTACCAACAAAAAGTGTTTTAGAAAATTTAAATCAATATATTGTTTTCTGTGAGTGAGTAAACAAGATGATTTTCACATCATTCAGAAAGAAAAATTCTAGGCTACAAGCTCCAGTTCTCAACTTTTCCGGCAACCAATTTTATGTATGTGTTTTATTGCCTTATTCAAGTGATTTAACATTTTTAGTTTTTCACTAACCATGCATAACATTTTTTTTCTCAAAAATACAATCATGTACATGCATGCATTTCACATATTATTATAGCCCAGTTTGTGCTGATTACAGTGATATTAGACTTTACCCATTTAGATATTTATAAGAAACTGAAAAAAGCACAAATATCAGGGCATGACAAAACTTCTCAAGGCCCCAAAAATACCCTTAGACTCCAGAGGGTTAATGGACTGGTAATACGGCTGTAGTTCTTTAGGAGTTGGGAAATCCAAGAAATCATTGGAGCTCTTTGACAGTGGTGGGTTCTGGCCAGGAGGTTATAACTTCCACCTTCCCCTTGTCCATATGAATTCTGGTACAATCTATGTTATAACCCAGGAATTGAAAAGTGGATTGGTGAAAAATGCACTTCTCAGCCTTGATGGTATAGATAATGCTCTTTCCGGCTACGTGCTGCCTGTTTGGCCTGGCTCCAGGAGTAGATAAGGATGTCATCTTTGTAGACAATGATGAAGCAATTAAGAAATTCCCAGAAAACCTTGTGCATAAAGTCCTGGAATACAGAGGGGGGTTAGCAAATCCATAGGGCATGACAAAGTACTCATAGTGGCCAGTAGGGGTCACAAACGCAATTTTCCATTTTGTTTGGGACAAAAATGTCACTGAAGGGGGCGTAGCAGGCTGGAATTTCTATGGACTGCTTCTCGAGGAGAGTTCCCATGGAGGTACAATTTGCGGTAAGGACCTCTTGGTTGGTGAAGGAGTCTTGGGGAAGCAGCCTGGGAAGCAATCCATGCCCCACTTCAAGACTTCTCCTGTTTTCCAGGACAGAATGGGGTTATGCTTTACCAACCACAGGTGCCCTAGGATGACGTTAGCAGTAGACCCCTCCAGAACCAGAAGATGGATCTCCTCAGAACGAAGTAGGCCAAGACATAAAGTGATGGGTCCCACACGGTGCTGCACATGTCTGTGACATAGTGGTTTTTGGGTTATTGACTGAACTTGGTAGACCTTTTTGGTGGAGGTGTCTTGAAATTTGAGCTGGCAGCAGAGGTTCCTTGGGATGAAGTTACTGATACTGAAACCGAAACATTGCAGGCAGTAAGCATTACACAGGTGGAGGGCGAAGGGGGCATGTCAGGATTATATGCTCCTGAGTTTCACAATACAAACAGAGACACCAGGTCAGGCTTATCTGTCACACAGCTGACGGCAACATTTGCCTCTCCACAATCATGGGTTTGGGCTGTGGTTCTGAAGGGTAACTGGGCTCTGGCCGGCAGAGGTAAGTGGCTGCAGCAGAAGCTGGTGTTGCTGTTAAGCAGGACTGCATGAGGTTAGAATAGAATAGAATAGAAAGCTGCATCATTTATTAAATCCATATGCATCATCATAAGCAGGGAGCTGTAAGTGAAGCTGGCGCGCCAGTCCCTGTCTGTAGGCCTTCAGCAATGCTCTCTCGTTCCATCCATTTGCTGCTGTGAGAGTCCTGAACTTTAGCGAGTACTCGTTGATTGACATGGTTTTCTGCTGCAAGTGGTAGAGTTGCTCTCCCACCAAGGTATCTCTGTCCATCCTCCCAAACACTTCATGGAAATGCACTAGGAAATTCTGCTGATTCTGAATGATGGGGCTGGCCATCCTCTCAGACCCCTGCAATGCAGGTCCTGTTAGTAGGGACAGGGTCAGTAGGATATGATTGCGGTTGCATTTCAAGCAGATCAAGCCATGGGACTTGCGATGATGATAGGACGAAGAAGTGCTGGTTGAGATGGAGGAAGTGATGGGTGGTGATGGTGGTGGTGCCGGTGATGGGGTGAGGAGCACACCTTGAAGTTAGTCAATGAGCTCCTGGAACAGATTGAGGTGACATGTCTGTGTTGGTCTGATCTTCTGCAATTGAAGAGGTCTCGATACAACAGGTTAGTATATACAAATATGTTTATTTGGTCAGAGTATGGGTATGAAATCTGGTGATGTTTATTGTAAATAGAAAGTTTGTGGATCAGTTCAAAGGATATGATGAGAATGGTGATCAGAGTCTTTGTCCTTTCAGGAGTGGGGAAGAGCACGGAAAAAGCTCACATCTCAGCAGTCTGGGACTAGAAGTAAATAGAGACACTGGGAGATGAGGAGACATTAAGAGGAACACAGGAGGGAAGTAAAGCAGGCAAGTATATTCAAAAGGTGTAGTCAGAGAGTCCTCTACATGTATACTAGATCAGATAATGAGGGTGTTTGAGGTGTGTGCTTATATACAGGCCGGTTGATACAGTGCTGATGGATGAAAGGTGCAAGTGCTCAGAACTCAGGTGATAGGGATCGCTGTGATTGGGCGGTGGTGGAGCCTGGCCGATCGATTAGAGTAATATAAGTTAACATTAATAAATAAGACTCTATATAAAGCTTTAAAAATGTCACTGTGGACCTGTATATACAGTATTATAGACTTTTTCCCCCTCTGGTAATGATTTATCCAGATGTTTTCTTTTAGTCATCCAATTTTGAGATTAACACCTTTCTTCTTGCTGTGTAAATGTTTAAATTCTTCACACAATGAACAAAATTATAAAAGCAACACTTTTGTTTTTGCCCCCATTTTACATGAGCTCAACTCAAAGATCTAAGACTTTTTTATGTACAAGGCCTATTTCTCTCAAATATTGTTCACAAATATGTCTAAATCTGTGTTAGTGAGCACTTCTCCTTTGCCGAGATAATCCATCCACCTCACAGGTGTGGCATATCAAGATATTGATTAGACAGATTGGATATTGGCAGGAACTGGAACACGCTGTTGTATACGTCTTTCCAAAGCATCCCAAACATGCTCAATGGGTGACATGTCTGGTTAGTTTGCTGGCCATGCAAGAACTGGGATATTTTCAACTTCCAGGAATTGTGTACAGATCTTTGCAACATTAGGTCGTGTATTAACATGCTACAACATGAAGTGATGGTCGTGGATGAATGGCACAACAATGAGCCTCAGGATCTCATCCCGTTATATCTGTGCATTTAAAATGCCCTCAATAAATTACTCCTGTGCTCATTGTCAATAACATATGTGAGCATTTGCCCACTCAAGTTGGTTACGACGACGAACTGCAGTCAAGTTGAGACCCCGGTGAGGATGACAAGCTTGAAGATGCTATAGCTTACAAGGCAGGTGTACTCAATATTCATATTAATATTATTTTAATTATCTATGTTCTGCTCTCAGGGCAGGAGTATTCAATATTCATATTACTGTTATTTTTATTGTATTATGTGCTGCTCTCAGGGCAGGAGTACTCAACATTCATATAACTATTATTGTAATTATCTATGTGCTGCTCTCAGGGCAGAAGTACTCAAAATTCAAATTACTATTATTTTACTAAACTATGTGCTGGTTTCAGGGCAGGAGTAATAAATATTCATATTACTGTTATTTTACTAAGCTATGTGCTGCTCTCAGGGCAGAAGTACTCAGTATTAATATTACTATTAACCCTCTGGAGTCTAAGGGTATTTTTGGGGCCTGGAGAAGTTTTGTCATGCCCTGATATTTGTGCTTTTTCAGTTTCTTATAAATATCTAAATGGGTAAAGTCTAATCTCACTGTAATCAGCACAAAACTGGGCTATAATAATATGTGAAATGCATGCATGTACATGATTGTATTTTTTGAGAAAAAAAAAGTTATGTATGGTTAGTGAAAAACTAAACATGTTAAATCACCTGAATAAGGCCATACAACACATACATAACAGATTACAAGTAGTGTGAGTAGGCGTCAACTATCATGAATATCATTGTGATTTACATCTGAGAAGACAAAGACCCGCATAATGAGCTGCATAATGAGCCTCTCATTCAGCTGTGCCACTGTGAGTGAGGAGTTATAAGAAAGAATTTGAGAACAAAATAAAAGTATATAATTTTATGTTAGTAGTTTATTAAGAATATATTTAATTATCCCACAACATAATTTAATATCCACTTGGGGGAGCAGTTAAACAGTTTATTAGGAACAATCAAAGCTTACTTTCAAACAATTTTTTTGGCATCCTTACTCCAGTAACACAATCCTTCAGAAATCCTTTTAACAATCTTATTTTCTACCAAAAAAAAAAAAAAAAACATTTATTATTATCATCATTATTTTTTTAAAAAAATCATTATTAATGTTGAAAAGAGCTGAGAATATTTTTCAGTTTTTTTTTAGGGGGAATAAATTGAAAGAACTGCATTGTTTTTACATTTGTTAGAGTTATCTGTATTTGTTACATTTATATTATTTACATCAAGGTTTTAAATGGTATAGTATTGTATATTGTTATTGAAACTTCATGTTTCACTTGATTATACATTTAGTCAGGAATTATAGTTTGGAAAGAGTCTTTGGAAGAAGTCTAACTAGTAAAATGATTACACGTTATGTGAAAACTAGTACAAGTATACAAATAAATAAAAAGAGACTTACTAATGTTTATGATCTCTGCTGAATAAAGTGCTTCATTCTTTTTTCTGAGGAAATCCATTTCTCAAATCCTCAACCACAGGGCAGGGGTATTCAATATTCATATTACATGTTATTTTTAGTGTATTATGTGCTGCTCTCAGGGTAGGAGTACTGAATATTCTTATCACTATTATTTTACTAAACTATCCATCAGAATCCATGGGTGGTCCCTTCTTGTAGAAAGGACATTTCTGGATTTTCTTTGTAAGATCCTCTAGTTTTAGTTCTTTCTTTTTTTGTAATCTTGCTGATATTTGTGCCCATATTATTGCTGATATAAGTGCTCATGTTATTTTCCCCTCAAATATTATCTTTCATGAACTGCAAAATAGCTGTTCGTAAATGTAAAAAGGTCTGCAAAGGTTTACAGATCAAATTGCAAATAAACAGATCAAAGATGACAAATAAAGTTTAGCCTCATAAAGGTGAGAAAAGAGGCCAAACAGAGTACAGTAGGCTGTAGAAATGGCAGGGTTTAAGGATGTATTATGTGTTATTAAGAAATTTTCAATTTTGAGGGAGTTGCAATGTGCTTTTTATGATTTTACTAGTAATTATGTTTGCTTACATTGCTACATTTCAGTTGCTGGGCAGTGAGCTGTCATGTATGTAATGTTCCTGGTTTGCAAGTTTGCTCCACAAAAGAAAGTGGTCCAGGACATATATGAAAATGAGGATGTTCATGATTCAATGTCCAAAACTAAAGACTTTATGTAAAATAATATTTGTGGTTTTATTTTTTTATTTTTACTTATTTTTTCATAATCATCAGTGTAAATTGAAACCAAACTCTTGACGCATTTCAAATGCAGGAATACTTTGCAAACACTTCTGGACACTTTGAGAAACTGGATTTAAGAAGATATCTTGCAAGGTGACCTAGAGCCTGGTTTAAAGGGAGCAAGTTCTAACAGCATTTTTTTTTTTTTTTTTTTTTTACTTACCTTTATTTATATAGTGCTTTAAACAAAATACATTGCGTCAAAGCACTGAACAACATTCATTTGGAAAACAGTGTGTCAATAATGCAAAATGATAGTTAAAGGCAGTTCATCATTGAATTCAGTTATGTCATCTCTGTTCAGTTTAAATAGTGGCTGTCCATTTATTTGCAATCAATTCAATGATATCGCTGTAGATGAAGTGACCCCAACTAAGCAAGCCAGAGGCGACAGCGGCAAGGAACCGACACTCCATCGGTGACAGAATGGAGAAAAAAACCTTGGGAGAAACCAGGCTCAGTTGGGGGGCCAGTTCTCCTCTGACCAGACGAAACCAGTAGTTCAATTCCAGGCTGCAGCAAAGTCAGATTGTGCAGAAGAATCATCTGTTTCCTGTGGTCTTGTCCTGGTGGTCCTCTGAGACAAGGTCTTTACAGTAGATCTGTATTTGGGGCTCTAGTTGTCCTGGTCTCCGCTGTCTTTCTGGGCAGTAGAGGTCCTTTCTAGGTGCTGATCCACCATCTGGTCTGGATACGTACTGGATCCGGGCGACTGCAGTGACCCTCTGATCTGGATACAGACTGGATCTGGTGGCTACGGTGACCTTGGAACAAGAGAGAAACAGACAAATATTAGCGTAGATGCCATTCTTCTAATGATGTAGAAGGTACATAGGGTGTTATGGGAAGTGTTTCCGGTTCCGGTTTACCTAATTAATGCAGCCTAAAAATCCTTTAACGGATTTGGATATTAAAAGCATATTATTATGTTATGTGTATGCCAGGTTAAAGAGATGGGTCATTAATCTAGATTTAAACTGCAAGAGTGTGTCTGCCTCCCGAACAATGTTAGGTAGGTTATTCCAGAGTTTAGGCGCCAAATAGGAAAAGGATCTGCCGCCTGCAGTTGATTTTGATATTCTAGGTATTATCAAATTGCCTGAGTTTTGAGAACGTAGCGGACGTAGAGGAGTATAATGTAAAAGGAGCTCATTCAAATACTGAGATGCTAAACCATTCAGGGCTTTATAAGTAATAAGCAATATTTTAAAATTTATACGATGTTTGATAGGGAGCCAGTGCAGTGTTGACAGGACCGGGCTAATATGGTCATACTTGCTGGTTCTAGTAAGAACTCTTGCTGCTGCATTTTGGACTAGCTGTAGTTTGTTTACTAAGCGTGCAGAACAACCACCCAATAAAGCATTACAATAATCTAACCTTGAAGTCATAAATGCATGGATTAACATTTCTGCATTTGACATTGAGAGCATAGGCCGTAATTTAGATATATTTTTGAGATGTAAAAATGCAGTTTTACAAATGCTAGAAACGTGGCTTTCTAAGGAAAGATTGCGATCAAATAGCACACCTAGGTTCCTAACTTATGACGAAGAATTGACAGAACAACCATCAAGTCTTAGACAGTGTTCTATGTTATTACAAGCAGAGTTTTTAGGCCCTATAATTAACATCTCTGTTTTTTTCAGAATTTAGCAGTAAGAAATTACTCGTCATCCAATTTTTTATATCGACTATGCATTCCATTAGTTTTTCAAATTGGTGTGTTTCACCGGGCTGCGAGGAAATATAGAGCTGAGTATCATCAGCATAACAGTGAAAGCTAAAACCATGTTTCCTGATGATATCTCCCAAGGGTAACAAATAAAGCGTGAAGAGTAGCGGCCCTAGTACTGAGCCTTGAGGTACTCCATACTGCACTTGTGATCGATATGATACATCTTCATTCACTGCTACGAACTGATGGCGGTCATATAAGTACGATTTAAACCATGCTAATGCACTTCCACTGATGCCAACAAAGTGTTCAAGTCTATGCAAAAGAATGCTGTGGTCAATTGTGTCAAACGCAGCACTAAGATCCAATAAAACTAATAGAGAGATACACCCACGATCAGATGATAAGAGCAGATCATTTGTAACTCTAAGGAGAGCAGTCTTAGTACTATGATACGGTCTAAATCCTGACTGGAAATCCTCACATATACCATTTTTCTCTAAGAAGGAATATAATTGTGAGTATACCACCTTTTCTAGTATCTTGGACAGAAAAGGGAGATTCGAGATTGGTCTATAATTAACAAGTTCTTTGGGGTCAAGTTGTGTTTTTTTTTAATGAAAGGCTTAATAACAGCCAGTTTGAAGGTTTTGGGGACATATCCTAATGACAATGAGGAATTAATAATAGTCAGAAGAGAATCTATGACTTCTGGAAGCATCTCTTTTAGGAGCTTAGATGGTATAGGGTCTAACATACATGTTGTTGGTTTAGATGATTTAACAAGTTTATACAATTCTTCCTCTCCTATAGTAAAGAATGAGTGGAACTGTTCCTCAGGGGGTCTATAGTGCACTGTAAGATGTGATACTGTAGCTGACGGCTGAATGGTTGCAATTTTATCTCTAATAGTATCGATTTTAGAAGTAAAGTAGTTCATAAAGTCATTACTGCTGTGATGTTGGGAAATGTCAACACTTGTTGAGGCTTTATTTTTCGTTAATTTAGCCACTGTATTGAATAAATACCTGAGGTTATGTTTTTTTTCTTCTAAAAGAGAAGAAAAGTAATCAGATCTAGCAGTTTTTAATGCTTTTCTGTAGGATATGCTACTCTCCCGCCAAGCAATACGAAATACCTCTAGTTTTGTTTTTCTCCAGCTGCGCTCCATTTTTCGGGCTGCTCTCTTTAGGGTGCGAGTATGCTCATTATACCATGGTGTCAAACTGTATTCCTTAACCTTCCTTAAGCGTAAAGGAGCAACTGTATTTAAAGTGCTAGAAAAGAGAGAGTCCATAGTTTCTGTTACATCATCAAGTTGTTCTGAGGTTTTGGATATGCTAAGGAATTTGGATACATCAGGAAGATAACTTAAAAAGCAGTCTTTTGTGGTAGAAGTGATGGTTCTTCGATACTTGTAACAAGAAGTAGAATTTACAATTTTACAAATTTACAAACTAAATAATGATCTGAGATATCATCACTTGGCTGAATAATTTCAACACTATCAACATCAATTCCATGTGACAGTATTAAATCTAGAGTATGATTTCGACAATGAGTAGGTCCTGAAACATGTTGTCTAACACCAATAGAGTTCAGAATGTCTATAAATGCTGATCCCAATGCATCTTTTTCATTATCGACATGGATTTTAAAATCACCAACTATTAAAACTTTATCTGCAGCCAGAACTAACTCGGATGTAAAATCACCAAACTCTTTAATAAAGTCTGTATGGTGCCCTGGTGGCCTGTATACAGTAGCCAGTACAAACATAACAGGGGATTTATCATTAACATTTCTTTCTCTGGATAATGTTATATGAAGCACCATTACTTCAAACGAGTTATACTTGAAGCCTGCCCTCTGAGAAATCCTGAAAACGTTGTTATAAATTGAAGCAACTCCTCCCCCTTTGCCTTGTAGACGCGGCTCATGTTTGTAACAGTAATCTTGGGGGGTGAACTCATTTAAAATAATGTAATCATCAGGTTTTAGCCAAGTTTCTGTCAAACAGAGCACATCTATATTATGATCAGTTATCATATTATTTACAAAAAGTGTTTTCGTAGAAATGGATCTGATATTCAATAAGCCAAGCTTTATCATTTGTTTATCCATATTGTATTTGTTTTTTATTTGTTGAACCTCAATTAAATTGTTAGCCTTAACTTGGTTTGGACGTTTTTTGAATTTTCTAGTTCGGGGAATGAACACAGTCTCTATTAGGGGTGGGCGATATCTCGATATTTAAAATATATCGAGATATTTTTTAAACACGATATGGATTTTGACATATCGTATATATCGATATATTGTTTATATTCTGATTCCGCCACTTTGCTTGTTTGCCTTCCCTGTGCTGTGCTCGCCCCCCACCTCCTTGCTTTTGTCCCCTCTCACCTCGCGTATAGAGAACTAGTCAAAAAAAAAAAAAAAGACAACTGGCTCCATTATATGGAGATACTTCAGTTTTAAGGCGTAGGGCGAACGGCAGGCAGATGTCTACTGTAGGGCCCAATGAAACGCGGACGGAATCGCGGAATCCAGTCATAAAAATGGAATTTACAGTTTAACGCGGAATGTCACGGAATTGGTCACATTTTTTTTTGCACTTACATCAAATCGCGAAATGGACTAATATCTGCAAATATTAACCCGGAAAAGTCTATTTAAATATGAATCCTGCATGTTCTGCGTGTCTGTGTCAACGAATGGAGCAGAAGCGCGTCTTCATTCATTAAACACGGAAGCTCGCATAACGCTCGCGCTGATTACATTGTCTTTTCTCTCTCTAAATAAAGACGTGAACACATGAGGAACATCTCCAGAACTGCACTGAGAGTCACTTCATGAGCATCTGACCGTTTGATTTGAGTAAGACTAGCTCATATCACATCATAGACTGTGGTATCACATACACAGAACTGTAAAGGTAAACCCGTCAAAATAAAAGTATTTGACAGAAATCTATTACTATTGTACAGCAGAATGTAGATAGCCCACTACTACTACTATTAAAATGAAACGAACATAATTTTATAAGGAATAATCACACAACATTTC
Source organism: Carassius auratus (assembly GCF_003368295.1). NCBI lineage: Eukaryota > Metazoa > Chordata > Actinopteri > Cypriniformes > Cyprinidae > Carassius > Carassius auratus. Next base: position 19,832,058 of record NC_039257.1, on the reverse strand, counting down.
TCCCATGTTTTATTTTTAATAGTAAATCCCCTTTAAATAATTAAAAGATAAATTAAATGAATGTTTTATGCCTTCATTTGATAATCAGTAAAATGTAAATACACAGAATTTCTGAAGGGAAAAAAACATTTCACATAAGGCTATTTTAAGAATTGTTTTTATCTAATTAAGTTGTTTTTATGCATTTATGCACACAGAATTAGGTAACAATAAAACATATGGTGAAGAAAAAAATAAAATGTTTCATAGGCCCCTTAACATGTAATATTTGCCATATTTGTTTTTGCAGTAATTTTTTGGGGGTTATTTTTCCTGTAAAGATATCGAGATATATATCGTATATCGAGATATAGCAAAATATATCGAGATATATTTTTTGCTCCATATCGCCCAGCCCTAGTCTCTATAGTGTGATATCTAGGTGAAAGAGTCTCTATGTGCTGAGAATTAACTGACCTCTGTGATGGGAGGCAGCTAGCAGCTAGCAGTCTGTCTGCTTCCTGACCTGGGCCCCAGTTAGTCAAGTATAAACACTAAGACTATTTGCCATATTTCTAGAGAGAAGAGTGGCGCCACCCCAGGAGGGATGAAGACCATCTCTTTTAAACAGGTCAGGTCTGCCCCAAAAGCTCGTCCAATTGTATATGAAACCTATGTTATTCTGTGGGCACCACTTAGACATCCAGCCATTGAGTGATGACAATCTGCTATGCATCTCGTCACCACGGTAAGCAAGGAGGGGACCAGAGCATATTACAGCGTCTGACATCGTGCTTGCAAGTTCACACACCTCTTTAAAGTTATTTTTAGTGATCTCCGACTGGCGAAGTCGAACATCATTAGCGCCGGCATGAATAACAATCTTACTGTATTTATGTTTAACATTAGCCAGCACTTTTAAATTTGCCAAGTTGTCAGGCGCTCTGGCTCCCGGTAAACATTTGACTATGGTGGCTGGTGTCTCTATATTCACGTTCCGTACAATAGAATCACCAATAACTAGAGCACTTTCATCAGGTTTCTCAGTGGGTGCATCACTGAATGGGGAGAACCTGTTTAATGTTTTGATCGGAACAGAAGAGCGGTGTTTTGACCCACGACTACGCTGCCTCACCGTCACCCAGTTGCCCTGCTGCAGGGGCTCTGTTGCCGGAACCGGACAATGTATAGGAATCCCTGAGCTAGACGCATTCCAAAGCTGTATCTAGAGCCCTAACATTCTTACTGTTCTCAATTAAAGTTTGGATGCGTGTCTCTAATTCTGAAATCTTCTCTGTCAGCCTAACTATTTCCCTGCATTTATCACATGTGAATCCCTCATCAGAGACAGAGATAGATAAACTGTACATGTGGCAAGAAGTGCAAATAACGATTGCAGGCGAAGCCATTACTCACCGTGCTTGAGGAAATATTCTTACTGCGGTTGTTTGATGAACTTGTGAAAAACTGCAGCGTGAGAGAGGAGAGGAGAGGAGAAAAGAGAACGCTAATGACAAGCTAATGAGTGCTAATGCTATGATTAAGCTATATTTTACAACTTAAAAAAACAAACAAACAAACAGACAGTGATAGTAAGAAAGATTATAGTAAAAAAATAAAATAAAAATAAAAACTGCTACACGGAGCTACGATTAACTACAGAAGGCCAACAGGAAGTAGAGAAAACACTGTCCAACAGCGACACCAACAGGCAGCCAATATCACTAGTTCACGCTTACATATAATTAGCTGAGGTATGGTATGCATATCTGGCGTGCTGTCCGGGGAATGGCTCCGAGCTCGGGAATGGCCCGAACCTAGAGTACCCCCCCTTCCCCATCTATTTATAAAGTGAACTCGAAGTGAGAAGATGGGGTGGAGGAGGGATGCTGATAAACCGTCAATGGATCGAGCTAAGTCAGCGATATTTATACTATGGGATTGATTACTTGATTATGGTCCACCTGTGTTGGTTAGGCTATGTATCAAACGCGTCCGATGGGGCATTAAACTCAGAACATCGAACGGGTAAGCCTCGCCAGGCAGGGTTAAAAGATGTGAGGGTAGCTGAGGGTAGCTGAGAGTGTTTTTTTATTTTTGCTTTTTTTCTGCAGGATTTGGCGAGATGGTTAAGCCTCACCTACCGTCAAATGGAAAGGTAAGTTGCGTGGCTGAGAGACTGTTACCGACGTCCGAAGGGAGCACACGCATTGAACGGGTTAAGCCTCGCCGACCGTAGAGTGGAAACGTAAACCAAGTCTGTCCAGGAGGCTCTCGCCAGCATCCGAAGGGAGCATGCGCATCGAACGGGTAAGCCTTGCTGACCATAGAAAAGGAAAAGGTAAGGTTGTCTAACCAGGAGGCTCTCGCCGGCGTCCGAAGGGAGCACACGCATCGAACCGGATGTGGGACAGAAAAGGTAATGATAGGTGGCCAGGAGGCTCCTGCCAGCATCCAACGGGGACTTCCTGTTCCCCAAAAACAACTGGGTGAGCCTCGCAGGCTGTAGGATGGAAAAGGTAAGTTTGTGAGGTCGTTAGGCTGTCGTCGGTATCTTATGGGAGTTTTCTACTCACGGGAAGAGACAGGTAAGCCTTGGCGACCATAGGAAGAAGGGAGGGTTTATTTGTGTGTTTGGTACTTGCGGCATCGAACAGCTTGCTTGTAGGTTTGTAACCTAAACCACATGGTAAGGTCGTGGTTGGCTGGCCAGTAGGCTCGCGCCAGCGTCCGATGGGAGCACTCGCAACGAACGGGTGAGCCTCCCTGGCCAAGGATGGAAGAGGTCAGGTTGTCTAGCTGGGAGGCTCTGAGCGATGTCCGATAGGAGCTTAGCTCCAGGAATCGAACGGGTAAACCTCTCTGGCTGAAGGACGGAAAAGGTTGTAAATTGAAACCAAACTCTTGACGCATTTCAAATGCAGGAATACTTTGCAAACACTTCTGGACACTTTGAGAAACTGGATTTAAGAAGATATCTTGCAAGGTGACCTAGAGCCTGGTTTAAAGGGAGCAAGTTCTAACAGCATTTTTTTTTTTTTTTTTTTTTTACTTACCTTTATTTATATAGTGCTTTAAACAAAATACATTGCGTCAAAGCACTGAACAACATTCATTTGGAAAACAGTGTGTCAATAATGCAAAATGATAGTTAAAGGCAGTTCATCATTGAATTCAGTTATGTCATCTCTGTTCAGTTTAAATAGTGGCTGTCCATTTATTTGCAATCAATTCAATGATATCGCTGTAGATGAAGTGACCCCAACTAAGCAAGCCAGAGGCGACAGCGGCAAGGAACCGACACTCCATCGGTGACAGAATGGAGAAAAAAACCTTGGGAGAAACCAGGCTCAGTTGGGGGGCCAGTTCTCCTCTGACCAGACGAAACCAGTAGTTCAATTCCAGGCTGCAGCAAAGTCAGATTGTGCAGAAGAATCATCTGTTTCCTGTGGTCTTGTCCTGGTGGTCCTCTGAGACAAGGTCTTTACAGTAGATCTGTATTTGGGGCTCTAGTTGTCCTGGTCTCCGCTGTCTTTCTGGGCAGTAGAGGTCCTTTCTAGGTGCTGATCCACCATCTGGTCTGGATACGTACTGGATCCGGGCGACTGCAGTGACCCTCTGATCTGGATACAGACTGGATCTGGTGGCTACGGTGACCTTGGAACAAGAGAGAAACAGACAAATATTAGCGTAGATGCCATTCTTCTAATGATGTAGAAGGTACATAGGGTGTTATGGGAAGTGTTTCCGGTTCCGGTTTACCTAATTAATGCAGCCTAAAAATCCTTTAACGGATTTGGATATTAAAAGCATATTATTATGTTATGTGTATGCCAGGTTAAAGAGATGGGTCATTAATCTAGATTTAAACTGCAAGAGTGTGTCTGCCTCCCGAACAATGTTAGGTAGGTTATTCCAGAGTTTAGGCGCCAAATAGGAAAAGGATCTGCCGCCTGCAGTTGATTTTGATATTCTAGGTATTATCAAATTGCCTGAGTTTTGAGAACGTAGCGGACGTAGAGGAGTATAATGTAAAAGGAGCTCATTCAAATACTGAGATGCTAAACCATTCAGGGCTTTATAAGTAATAAGCAATATTTTAAAATTTATACGATGTTTGATAGGGAGCCAGTGCAGTGTTGACAGGACCGGGCTAATATGGTCATACTTGCTGGTTCTAGTAAGAACTCTTGCTGCTGCATTTTGGACTAGCTGTAGTTTGTTTACTAAGCGTGCAGAACAACCACCCAATAAAGCATTACAATAATCTAACCTTGAAGTCATAAATGCATGGATTAACATTTCTGCATTTGACATTGAGAGCATAGGCCGTAATTTAGATATATTTTTGAGATGTAAAAATGCAGTTTTACAAATGCTAGAAACGTGGCTTTCTAAGGAAAGATTGCGATCAAATAGCACACCTAGGTTCCTAACTTATGACGAAGAATTGACAGAACAACCATCAAGTCTTAGACAGTGTTCTATGTTATTACAAGCAGAGTTTTTAGGCCCTATAATTAACATCTCTGTTTTTTTCAGAATTTAGCAGTAAGAAATTACTCGTCATCCAATTTTTTATATCGACTATGCATTCCATTAGTTTTTCAAATTGGTGTGTTTCACCGGGCTGCGAGGAAATATAGAGCTGAGTATCATCAGCATAACAGTGAAAGCTAAAACCATGTTTCCTGATGATATCTCCCAAGGGTAACAAATAAAGCGTGAAGAGTAGCGGCCCTAGTACTGAGCCTTGAGGTACTCCATACTGCACTTGTGATCGATATGATACATCTTCATTCACTGCTACGAACTGATGGCGGTCATATAAGTACGATTTAAACCATGCTAATGCACTTCCACTGATGCCAACAAAGTGTTCAAGTCTATGCAAAAGAATGCTGTGGTCAATTGTGTCAAACGCAGCACTAAGATCCAATAAAACTAATAGAGAGATACACCCACGATCAGATGATAAGAGCAGATCATTTGTAACTCTAAGGAGAGCAGTCTTAGTACTATGATACGGTCTAAATCCTGACTGGAAATCCTCACATATACCATTTTTCTCTAAGAAGGAATATAATTGTGAGTATACCACCTTTTCTAGTATCTTGGACAGAAAAGGGAGATTCGAGATTGGTCTATAATTAACAAGTTCTTTGGGGTCAAGTTGTGTTTTTTTTTAATGAAAGGCTTAATAACAGCCAGTTTGAAGGTTTTGGGGACATATCCTAATGACAATGAGGAATTAATAATAGTCAGAAGAGAATCTATGACTTCTGGAAGCATCTCTTTTAGGAGCTTAGATGGTATAGGGTCTAACATACATGTTGTTGGTTTAGATGATTTAACAAGTTTATACAATTCTTCCTCTCCTATAGTAAAGAATGAGTGGAACTGTTCCTCAGGGGGTCTATAGTGCACTGTAAGATGTGATACTGTAGCTGACGGCTGAATGGTTGCAATTTTATCTCTAATAGTATCGATTTTAGAAGTAAAGTAGTTCATAAAGTCATTACTGCTGTGATGTTGGGAAATGTCAACACTTGTTGAGGCTTTATTTTTCGTTAATTTAGCCACTGTATTGAATAAATACCTGAGGTTATGTTTTTTTTCTTCTAAAAGAGAAGAAAAGTAATCAGATCTAGCAGTTTTTAATGCTTTTCTGTAGGATATGCTACTCTCCCGCCAAGCAATACGAAATACCTCTAGTTTTGTTTTTCTCCAGCTGCGCTCCATTTTTCGGGCTGCTCTCTTTAGGGTGCGAGTATGCTCATTATACCATGGTGTCAAACTGTATTCCTTAACCTTCCTTAAGCGTAAAGGAGCAACTGTATTTAAAGTGCTAGAAAAGAGAGAGTCCATAGTTTCTGTTACATCATCAAGTTGTTCTGAGGTTTTGGATATGCTAAGGAATTTGGATACATCAGGAAGATAACTTAAAAAGCAGTCTTTTGTGGTAGAAGTGATGGTTCTTCGATACTTGTAACAAGAAGTAGAATTTACAATTTTACAAATTTACAAACTAAATAATGATCTGAGATATCATCACTTGGCTGAATAATTTCAACACTATCAACATCAATTCCATGTGACAGTATTAAATCTAGAGTATGATTTCGACAATGAGTAGGTCCTGAAACATGTTGTCTAACACCAATAGAGTTCAGAATGTCTATAAATGCTGATCCCAATGCATCTTTTTCATTATCGACATGGATTTTAAAATCACCAACTATTAAAACTTTATCTGCAGCCAGAACTAACTCGGATGTAAAATCACCAAACTCTTTAATAAAGTCTGTATGGTGCCCTGGTGGCCTGTATACAGTAGCCAGTACAAACATAACAGGGGATTTATCATTAACATTTCTTTCTCTGGATAATGTTATATGAAGCACCATTACTTCAAACGAGTTATACTTGAAGCCTGCCCTCTGAGAAATCCTGAAAACGTTGTTATAAATTGAAGCAACTCCTCCCCCTTTGCCTTGTAGACGCGGCTCATGTTTGTAACAGTAATCTTGGGGGGTGAACTCATTTAAAATAATGTAATCATCAGGTTTTAGCCAAGTTTCTGTCAAACAGAGCACATCTATATTATGATCAGTTATCATATTATTTACAAAAAGTGTTTTCGTAGAAATGGATCTGATATTCAATAAGCCAAGCTTTATCATTTGTTTATCCATATTGTATTTGTTTTTTATTTGTTGAACCTCAATTAAATTGTTAGCCTTAACTTGGTTTGGACGTTTTTTGAATTTTCTAGTTCGGGGAATGAACACAGTCTCTATTAGGGGTGGGCGATATCTCGATATTTAAAATATATCGAGATATTTTTTAAACACGATATGGATTTTGACATATCGTATATATCGATATATTGTTTATATTCTGATTCCGCCACTTTGCTTGTTTGCCTTCCCTGTGCTGTGCTCGCCCCCCACCTCCTTGCTTTTGTCCCCTCTCACCTCGCGTGTAGAGAACTAGTCAAAAAAAAAAAAAAGACAACTGGCTCCATTATATGGAGATACTTCAGTTTTAAGGCGTAGGGCGAACGGCAGGCAGATGTCTACTGTAGGGCCCAATGAAACGCGGACGGAATTGCGGAATCCAGTCATAAAAATGGAATTTACAGTTTAACGCGGAATGTCACGGAATTGGTCACATTTTTTTTTGCACTTACATCAAATCGCGAAATGGACTAATATCTGCAAATATTAACCCGGAAAAGTCTATTTAAATATGAATCCTGCATGTTCTGCGTGTCTGTGTCAACGAATGGAGCAGAAGCGCGTCTTCATTCATTAAACACGGAAGCTCGCATAACGCTCGCGCTGATTACATTGTCTTTTCTCTCTCTAAATAAAGACGTGAACACATGAGGAACATCTCCAGAACTGCACTGAGAGTCACTTCATGAGCATCTGACCGTTTGATTTGAGTAAGACTAGCTCATATCACATCATAGACTGTGGTATCACATACACAGAACTGTAAAGGTAAACCCGTCAAAATAAAAGTATTTGACAGAAATCTATTACTATTGTACAGCAGAATGTAGATAGCCCACTACTACTACTATTAAAATGAAACGAACATAATTTTATAAGGAATAATCACACAACATTTCTCCCATGTTTTATTTTTAATAGTAAATCCCCTTTAAATAATTAAAAGATAAATTAAATGAATGTTTTATGCCTTCATTTGATAATCAGTAAAATGTAAATACACAGAATTTCTGAAGGGAAAAAAACATTTCACATAAGGCTATTTTAAGAATTGTTTTTATCTAATTAAGTTGTTTTTATGCATTTATGCACACAGAATTAGGTAACAATAAAACATATGGTGAAGAAAAAAATAAAATGTTTCATAGGCCCCTTAACATGTAATATTTGCCATATTTGTTTTTGCAGTAATTTTTTGGGGGTTATTTTTCCTGTAAAGATATCGAGATATATATCGTATATCGAGATATAGCAAAATATATCGAGATATATTTTTTGCTCCATATCGCCCAGCCCTAGTCTCTATAGTGTGATATCTAGGTGAAAGAGTCTCTATGTGCTGAGAATTAACTGACCTCTGTGATGGGAGGCAGCTAGCAGTCTGTCTGCTTCCTGACCTGGGCCCCAGTTAGTCAAGTATAAACACTAAGACTATTTGCCATATTTCTAGAGAGAAGAGTGGCGCCACCCCAGGAGGGATGAAGACCATCTCTTTTAAACAGGTCAGGTCTGCCCCAAAAGCTCGTCCAATTGTATATGAAACCTATGTTATTCTGTGGGCACCACTTAGACATCCAGCCATTGAGTGATGACAATCTGCTATGCATCTCGTCACCACGGTAAGCAAGGAGGGGACCAGAGCATATTACAGCGTCTGACATCGTGCTTGCAAGTTCACACACCTCTTTAAAGTTATTTTTAGTGATCTCCGACTGGCGAAGTCGAACATCATTAGCGCCGGCATGAATAACAATCTTACTGTATTTATGTTTAACATTAGCCAGCACTTTTAAATTTGCCAAGTTGTCAGGCGCTCTGGCTCCCGGTAAACATTTGACTATGGTGGCTGGTGTCTCTATATTCACGTTCCGTACAATAGAATCACCAATAACTAGAGCACTTTCATCAGGTTTCTCAGTGGGTGCATCACTGAATGGGGAGAACCTGTTTAATGTTTTGATCGGAACAGAAGAGCGGTGTTTTGACCCACGACTACGCTGCCTCACCGTCACCCAGTTGCCCTGCTGCAGGGGCTCTGTTGCCGGAACCGGACAATGTATAGGAATCCCTGAGCTAGACGCATTCCAAAGCTGTATCTAGAGCCCTAACATTCTTACTGTTCTCAATTAAAGTTTGGATGCGTGTCTCTAATTCTGAAATCTTCTCTGTCAGCCTAACTATTTCCCTGCATTTATCACATGTGAATCCCTCATCAGAGACAGAGATAGATAAACTGTACATGTGGCAAGAAGTGCAAATAACGATTGCAGGCGAAGCCATTACTCACCGTGCTTGAGGAAATATTCTTACTGCGGTTGTTTGATGAACTTGTGAAAAACTGCAGCGTGAGAGAGGAGAGGAGAGGAGAAAAGAGAACGCTAATGACAAGCTAATGAGTGCTAATGCTATGATTAAGCTATATTTTACAACTTAAAAAAACAAACAAACAAACAGACAGTGATAGTAAGAAAGATTATAGTAAAAAAATAAAATAAAAATAAAAACAGCTACACGGAGCTACGATTAACTACAGAAGGCCAACAGGAAGTAGAGAAAACACTGTCCAACAGCGACACCAACAGGCAGCCAATATCACTAGTTCACGCTTACATATAATTAGCTGAGGTATGGTATGCATATCTGGCGTGCTGTCCGGGGAATGGCTCCGAGCTCGGGAATGGCCCGAACCTAGAGTACCCCCCCTTCCCCATCTATTTATAAAGTGAACTCGAAGTGAGAAGATGGGGTGGAGGAGGGATGCTGATAAACCGTCAATGGATCGAGCTAAGTCAGCGATATTTATACTATGGGATTGATTACTTGATTATGGTCCACCTGTGTTGGTTAGGCTATGTATCAAACGCGTCCGATGGGGCATTAAACTCAGAACATCGAACGGGTAAGCCTCGCCAGGCAGGGTTAAAAGATGTGAGGGTAGCTGAGGGTAGCTGAGAGTGTTTTTTTATTTTTGCTTTTTTTCTGCAGGATTTGGCGAGATGGTTAAGCCTCACCTACCGTCAAATGGAAAGGTAAGTTGCGTGGCTGAGAGACTGTTACCGACGTCCGAAGGGAGCACACGCATTGAACGGGTTAAGCCTCGCCGACCGTAGAGTGGAAACGTAAACCAAGTCTGTCCAGGAGGCTCTCGCCAGCATCCGAAGGGAGCATGCGCATCGAACGGGTAAGCCTTGCTGACCATAGAAAAGGAAAAGGTAAGGTTGTCTAACCAGGAGGCTCTCGCCGGCGTCCGAAGGGAGCACACGCATCGAACCGGATGTGGGACAGAAAAGGTAATGATAGGTGGCCAGGAGGCTCCTGCCAGCATCCAACGGGGACTTCCTGTTCCCCAAAAACAACTGGGTGAGCCTCGCAGGCTGTAGGATGGAAAAGGTAAGTTTGTGAGGTCGTTAGGCTGTCGTCGGTATCTTATGGGAGTTTTCTACTCACGGGAAGAGACAGGTAAGCCTTGGCGACCATAGGAAGAAGGGAGGGTTTATTTGTGTGTTTGGTACTTGCGGCATCGAACAGCTTGCTTGTAGGTTTGTAACCTAAACCACATGGTAAGGTCGTGGTTGGCTGGCCAGTAGGCTCGCGCCAGCGTCCGATGGGAGCACTCGCAACGAACGGGTGAGCCTCCCTGGCCAAGGATGGAAGAGGTCAGGTTGTCTAGCTGGGAGGCTCTGAGCGATGTCCGATAGGAGCTTAGCTCCAGGAATCGAACGGGTAAACCTCTCTGGCTGAAGGACGGAAAAGGTTGTCCAGCCAGGAGGCTCTTACCTTAGTCCGACAGGAGCTTAGCTCCCGGAATCGAACGGTTAAGCCTCGCTGGCCAAAGGACAGAAAAGGTAAGGTTGTCTAGCCGGGAAGCTCTCACCTACATCCAATGGGAGCCCTGACTCCATGCATTGGATGGGTAAACCTCTCCGTATGTAAGATAGAATGGCAAAACAGGTAGCTGGGGGCTTTCACCTACGTCCAAAAGGACTGTGAGCTCCTGGCAACGAACGGGTAAGCCTTGCTGGCCGCAGAATGGAAAAGGTGAGGTTGTCTGGCCGGGAGGCTCTTGTCAGCATCCGATGGGAGCTCGAGCTCCTGGCATTCGAAGAGAGAAGTCTTGCCAGCCATAGGATAGAAAAGGGTAAGGTTATCTGGCCGGGAGGCTATGGCCGGCATCCGGTGTCTTTTTATTTATTTTATTTATTATTATTATTATTATTATTACTATTATTTTTTTATTTATTTTTTTTATTTATTCAATTTGAGACACCAGATGGGTAGTCTCTCCAACCATCGGAGGGAAAATTGATATTGTTTTATCTGCGAAGCACCTGTTAGTGTTCGGCAAATGCTTAACTTGCGGTATTGGATGGGTACATCTTGCCATCGGAGGGAAAATTTGTTTTAGCTGCGATGTACTCGTTGTTGTTCGATAGGTAAGTGTGGCTAACTGAAATTTTTTTTTTCGTGGGGGGGGGGTTGGGGGGGTTTAATCAGGCTTTTTAATCGAGTAAGCTTTACTGGTGGTCGGATGGAAAGTCCAAGAATGCTTAAGCGGGAAAGCATCTGACAGGATTTTAATACTCGCGATGTCATACGAGTAAGCTTTGCTGATAGTTGAACAGAGAAGGCAAAGGTTGGCTCAACCGGGAGCACTCTTGCAGCGACTGACAGGGAGTTTGATAATAAGGATGATTTGTTTGTCTACGAGGGTAGACGCTGTGAGGCTTACTTGAATAATTGTTTAGCAAATCCAATGAGCTGCTTCCGATAATGAGTCCGAAAAATCTTGGTGCAGTCATTGTATTCGAAATTAAGCGTGCAAAAATTAATTGGATTTCCTATGCCAGTTTACCCCAAATAGGTGCCATGTATCGGCGATGTGGTCATTGTCAGCACGTGACATTGATGGCACACATCCACGATGTAATCGTGCATGGGTGGAGTAAGAGAAAGATTCTTTATACTTGTCTGAGCTTACTATTTGAATCACCAATAATCGAAAAATATACTTTCGGATGTACTGATAAACTGGCATTAAATATAAAATACTATATTTAAAACTGCTAGTTCATGTAGTCGGCACTATTGTCATCTCACTTGTCCTGTGAACTTTTTTTTTTTTAAACGATAGTAGATTCCATTTAAAGTCCAATGATTTAACCCTAATATGGACATAAACTAATGCCTTAAATATAAGGTATTCAAAAACCGGTAAATTCATATATTTTGAGTGAGTTCGGTTGAAATGATGCCTTGGTTGTACGCACTCCGGACCACCTGCCTCATGATGGGACCGACGCGCCGCCTCTGAAACCAGAATGAGATGCGTTCTAACGTAACTGTGGCATTAAACTCCGTTAGTGAGAGCTCCTTTAAAATATGGCACGTATCGGATTACCTGTTAAAGTACGATGGAATACCTTACATCTTCAAACGATATATGTCTATTTGTGGATGGAGACTTTTTTGCCACCCACAGGCTCACATCATCCTTTGAGAGCACGGGCGAGCGTGAAATGCAGTGCTGAGATGGGATAATGGAGCAGTTTGATAGCAGACACTGCGCGGCAGTGAGGAGGTATAGGAAAGGCTCCTGCGGGAGCAGACACTGCTGCGGCAGTGGGGAGATACGGTAAAAGGCTCCTGCGGGAGCAGACACTGCTGCGGCAGTGAGGAGGTACAGGAAAGGCTACTTGCTTCGGCTGCTGTAGATGTTGGCTGTGGGAAGAGTAAAAAGGGTTAGTAACATTTGATGCGGCAAGCTAAAAATGAATGGGTAGCCTACTGTGTTACCAGCTTAGCAATTGGTTGCCTGATTTGACAATTCCTCAAGCCTTGTCCACATTATTATGTTCCTGTTGGAAAAGCATCTTTCCTCTCATTTGGCCTCCGGGCTCTTTAGACGGTCTCCCGAGTGGATACGTTTGGAATGCTGTTTTCACGTTGTAGTATGGACTGTGGAAATGGACAGAAATTACATACTCAAAATAAAGATGTTTCTGTTAACCCTCTATTGCATAGCGTTGCCATATGGCAACAATTACTTTATCTTAATTTTCCAAAAAGCTGTGATATCAAATCTATGTTTTTACAGTTAGCTGTGAAAAGGGGGCTTTTACTTTAAAGGAAATACAATTTATGAGATTACATGACCAGGATATCCTGTTTGCCAGTCCTTTTTGCTCATGGACATTGACATGCAAACATCACTGTCTGCAGTTCCCGAAGACTGCCTTTTATTCAGAATTTTGGAAAATGTTCATCAAATAATTTTTTTTTATCACTATCTGGGATAGGTAAACTTTAATTTTTTAACATCAAGTTTTGATTTTATATGTTTTTTGTAATATGCTAAAATACATTTGTTGCCGTATGGCAACTATATGCAAATATGGAAACACCCTGGTGCATTCAACCTAATGGAGTCCTATTGACTTACATAGCATGAAACTACTCTGAGACTATGTTTTATATTATATTTTAAAGGTAAAAACATTATAATTTTTTTATTCTATTTTGTGATTTAAGCTATTTTGTAGGTTATCTGTAACACATTATCCCATTTTCTCCATAAAAGATGCATCCAAGCTACTTCTATGGGAGAGGGAAAGAGAATAGGGAGAAATTTCTGTTCCGATAGAGCAGAGTGAGGATGAGCTGGTGGACAGTGATGAAGACAACGAGGTTGATGCAAACCTAGATTAGAGTTTCACAAGCTGTTGTTGTGTGGAAAAATAAAAGAGGGCCCCAAAATTGTCCGGTCAGATCCTGTCCGCAGTGACCGCACAGACCACTGGCCCTTGCATGCATCTGAGAAGTGCAGATGCAAAATGCCAGGATGCATTGTGAGAAGCAAGTGCTCCAAGTGTGCAGTTTTCTTCTCCTTCACTGCAGAGAGGAACTGCTTTGTTGACTTTCACAAGGCATGAAGAGAATGAAATGAAATGAAATAAATGAATAGTGTATTTCAGTGAGACAGGTTCCATGTATATCAGTTATTTAGCTAATTTGAAGTAATAAAAACATGCAAAACATTTTTTACCATGTTTAAGTAATAATTCATGCAATAAAGGGATAATGATTCTTTCTGACTAGATCCATGATCAACATTTGTCCACAATCTAACACTTTGACATTTACTGTTCAGGAATAGGAATAGTTTTCCTGACATAATGGAAAATTATCACTGAAATTATGTTTTATCGAAATATTGGTCAAATATAAAAGCCAAAGTCTTTAGACTTTCAATTGATGTGCAGTTTATCCAGATCAAGTAAGAGAGTGATGTTTAACGTGCTGTGAAAGTGAAACGATAATAGACTGGGGCCGTTGGCGATGCTTGCAAGCAAATGGGTTAATAGCAGTTATGTGCTATTCGCTTCCAAGTGGTTTCTAAAGATATTTACTTGCCAGTTTTTTCGTATTACGGTCCTTAAAAGGCGACAGTAATTTTACTCACACTTGCTATCCTGCATCAAAACATGAGGGCAGATGCGTTTTAGATGAATTTTGAGTGATCACGCCAGTGAATGGTGAAATAGGTCCCTAAATGATTTGGTCCTACCAGAAGACTTGCATGGAAATTTCAATTTAAAATTAAATTAAGCATTTAGCAGACGCTTTTATCCAGAGACTTACAAGCATTTTATTTATTTTTTTTATCATGGAACTTATGTCTGTATCATTTCATTGAGGTTTAAACGTGCACGGTAAGGCGAATGTAATGCCTTGGCTTTGTGGTTAAAAGTGGCATCATCATCCGATGGAACGATTGTATCTGTAGTCAAAATCTATGCGCAATCCACACTCCAGATCAGCAGGTGGCGGTAATGCACCTTTACGCTGGTTTGCCAAAACCGCCATAAAACACTAGTAGAAGAAGACGGAACTGCGTCATGACGTCGTTTAACAAACTTTAGCCGCGAACCTGCTTTTAGATGCAACACTTTGGATGCCAACTGCCGTAAAAATCCAATGAAGAAAAAGAAGAACCTGTTGTAGCGTCTTCGCCTGGAAATGTATTGGTTAACGTCGTGCGGTCTGCGCCACTAGAGGAAGCGGCCTCAAACTGCCACTCGGCCGGAACGCCGGGGTAAAAGGCTGAGCTGCTGTGAAAACTGTTCAGCCCAGGCTGGTTGGATTCTTTCTGCTGCAATCCAGCGCTCGTCAAGAGCTCGGTCTCGGGCGGCATGATCGTTGTATCGAGCGAGGCGAGCTCGGAGCTTGCACAGTCTATTGGCCATGATGTGTGGCTTGGCGAGGAGAGCAGCTGTCGCGATGACGCTTAATACTGCTCAACGGCCGTGTTTGGCTGGGTAGAAATGATCTCGGGTCCGGCAAAAGCAGCAGGTCTAATAAATCCCCTGTGTAGCACTCTTCGTTGATACGAAAATTGGGTCTGTGATAAGGTGATAAGGACGATGCGAACCAGCATGCTGATAAACCGTCAATGGATCGAGGTAAGTCAGCGATATTTATACTATGGGATTGATTACTTGATTATGGTCCACCTGTGTTGGTTAGGCTAAGTATCTGACGCGCTCCTCCCGAATCTTATTAATAAATTACATTTAATGATTTTAACTTTTTTTCTGCGAAATCTTCCTGTGTATTGTACATGCATTTAATTCACTGGATTTGTTTGTAATTGTAAATGTTTAAAACAGGAAAGAAGTCATAATTATATTTGATTCTTTTAATGTAATATTGGCCCTGTAAACAGATTATTTTCAATCAGCATTTCACTTTGTTCTTACACAAACAATCTGTACAACAGGCACTGAATAAATCAAAATTTACAGCATTAAAAACATGAAAAATTTTGGTTATTTTTAGAAATACAGGGCTTAATTTAAAAACATGAAAATTTTTGGTTATTTTTAGAAATACAGGGCTTAATTTCTCTCCAACAGCCTATGAGAACATTAAGTGGTTGCTCATAGATTGAATTCCGGAACTTTTGAAATCACATTTATGTATCTCCAAGTCAACTCAGGACTTCTCTCACAATTCAGATGTCAATTGTTATTCATATGAACATACATAAAAATTATTTACATGACACCTCAGTGATAACTCATTGATTTTATGATTTATTCACAGTGGAGAAGATAGATGTGTGATCATTATGAACCTAAGAACGCAGTGCAGACATGGCCAGTTGCATGGTTGTCTGCTCCAAATAAAATGTCATACTCTTGGAATAATAGATTTAAATGTAATAAAATAATATTTATTATTTATTTATATTTCTGGTTTAAAAGGAAAATAGACACAATATAGTTAAAATGGTTTTCTTAAATTTTATCTCTCAAAATGATGTGTGTCATCAAAAATGTGGAGATTAGCATTACTAAGTAAATGCAACCTCTTATTAACACGAGGCAAACAAAGCAACTTGGTTTGCATTTTTAAGTATGTAATTGTAGGCCTATAAATATATAAAAAATATTATTGCATACCTGTTACTGCTAGAATAATGACCCATTTCAAATGCTTACGTGCTTCTCTGGCCTTTTTTTCTTAACAACCATCAAATCATGGTTATGGAGCATTTCTGAAATAGTATTCTTGTATTTCAATATAATATTATATATATATATATATATATATATATATATATATATATATATATGAAATGATTTATTCTCAGAGATGTGAATTTGGACAAATAAAATCACAAACTAATCCCTGTAAATGTTGATAATTGCTTACGTCCCCATTGGACCAAATACCCTTCGAATTCGGCTAATATGTGCTTTTATAAGGTGGAACCAAACACACAACATTTTTCGTTCATCTCCATTTTTGGGCAGGAATAATAATACCTGTGTCATACCCATGTCATTATACACAGTTGTGTCCAGATTTGTCACAAAAGCAAGAGCACACACACACACACACACTTTTCTCCATTCTGTCACCGAAGGAGTTTTGGTTCCTTGCCGCTGTCACCTCTGGCTTGCTTAGTTGGGGTCACTTCATCTACAGCGATATCGTTGACTTGAAATGCATAGACACTATTTAAACGGAACAGAGATGACATCACTGAATTCAATGATGAACTGCCTTTAACTATCATTTTGCATTATTGACACACTGTTTTTCTAATAAATGTTGTTCAGTTACTTTGACGCAATGTATTTTGTTTAAAGCGCTACACTGTAAGAAATTGTGCCGTTAAATAACAGTAATTTACTGGCAGCAGGGGTGCCAGTAAAGTACTGTTAATTTACAGCTTTCAACCATTAATTTACCACTCTTAATTGTTTTACAGTATTTCACTGTAAATTCTACCATGGAAATTAACTCCACTCCCACTGCTTCAAACAGTTCGAGTTTAAAAGCTAGCATTCCTACGATGTTAGTACTATGAACATATTTCATTTGAGTCCACTGAGAAGGAATATTTCTTAATATAAAGATGCAAACACTTAATGTGCAGTAATAAAGTAACTAAATACATGACTTTTACTCAAATCACTGAAATACTTAACACAGAGATCACCACTGTATCAGCGACTCCACATTTACTGTCTTTACATAAAGCAGCAAAAGATCAGAATTTGTGGCTCATCATTGACTGAAGCACCGGCTCTACTCTCCAGCACAATGGTGAACAACAAAACTACATTAAACTAAACAATCTCTCTTGTGCAAACACACATTAATACAGTCAAGTTCAGTATTTACTCTCATTATCAGTGTATGACTTTGCATAATTTTTTTCTATGGATGTTCACAAATATTTTAATTAAATTAACTTTTTTCATTTGGTAAATCTGACGTTTACATTTTACAGTATATTACTGTTTTTCCTTGACTTAACGGCAAAAAACTGTAGAAAAACATTTTTTTTTCCCTGACAACCATTAATTTACGGCAAGAAACATTAGAAAAACAGTTATTTACTGGCAGCAGGGGTGTAACGGTACGCAAAAATCACGGTTCGGTAAGTACCTCGGTTTTAAAGTCACGGTTCGGTTCATTTTCGGTACAGTAAGGAAAAGAAATGCAAACATTAAACTTCAGGTTGTTTATTATTTTCCTTTTTTTTATACTTTTTAATAAAATATATTAAAAAATAAAAATAAAAATAAAAATAAAATACTGCTGCTGTTCTCCACTAAATAAAATACTCTCAGTCTCAAACCAATATCATATAATAAAATATAATGAAATATATAAATAGATAACTATGATTACAGTGCAGCATTACCAATCCCAGCTTGTAGGCCTGCTGCACCAGAACCGTGCCGTGCCTGCTACTGTAGGTGACATAGAGGGAGGCCGCCCACAGACCAGGCTCTTGTCTTCATGACAACAATATCTATATTTCATGTTGAGCATAAATATAAAGCCTACCGATAAAGGACACTGTCAACAGTATTGACGGCAAAATAGACTACGTATGTTTGACAGGTGCAATATTTGAAAATCGATAATTATTCATTTATTTTTTAAACTACATTTATATATGAATTTATGTCAACCTATAGACTTTCAAACATCAAAGTGTCATGAATTAATATGTATTTGTGTACAAAATTACATATAAACATATTTTCCTATTCTATTTTGCCTGGAAATGCTTCCAACACGCTTGCTTGTCCCGTGAAAAATAGGCGTCGGTTCTATTTCTAGCATGCACGTGTTTTCCGATGCGCGTCTCAACGCAGGCAGCCTGCAAGCTCTAAACCTGTTAACATGGGAGCCGCATGCAGCTGAGACGCTTGCGCCACGCATCCAGTGTGTCACCGGTTAGAATCAGCTAGAATCAGCTGCAGGGCGGGATTTGTGCTGAACACGGAGACTTCCGCCACTTAATATGTTTGTTTGGAAACACGAAAATGTACTTATTTTCCGCGCACTAAATATTGCATTCCGTAATTCGGTATACACGTGCACCGAAACCGAAAGTCCTGTACCGAAACGGTCCGGTACGAATACACATACCGTTACACCCCTAATATATATATATATATATATATATATATATATATATATATATATATATATATATATATATATATATATATATATATATATATATATATATTGTCTAGCATCATGTGCTAGTCCTGCCTTTGCATAGGAGGGATTCATGCTTTTGCTAGCTCCACTGCGAGCCTCCGCCGACTGAGCGCGCACCTGATCAGACAGTCAAGGCTTATGTGTCACATTCGCTGGGTTAATATTTGCTTCTTACTGTATGGGCATGGTTCATTTTATAAACAGCTCCGCTCTAGTCTCTGCCTGTGGCTGTGGAGTGCTCCATTAACGCGAGCCCTCCGATAAAGAGAAAGTCTGCTTGATTTGTTTTCGACGGGAGAGCATGCGCTTGAGCAAAAAAAATAAAAATAAAATAAAATCCTGGGTTCCCCAGCATCAGGGTAGGTTTTGAAGGCATTATAATTAATCACACACAGTGTTGAATTCTACAGTCGTGTCAGATCATGCGTCACTGGACTGGACTCTCTCGAACATCGTCATCACAACAGCGGATTTGTGACGTAGTCCGCGAAATGCAATAGAATCGTCAGTAATCAATCAGAGATATGTTGCACGTTCTATAAATTAAATCCCGAATGGATTAACCACTTGTTATGCTATATAAAAATTTTTTTTAAATCACATAGCGAAGGATGTATGAACATGATGCGCATCAAGTGGCATCAAGTATCGCGAGAGTGTTTCAAGAGCAGCCGGCTGATTCAGCCTGTAGTTTCTCCAGAGTGACTGCTGGAGCGTTGATGACGACACAGCTGTGACGATTGGCCAGATTCACCAAATGACAACGATCACGTGTATTTCAGGGTTTATTCAACATTTCAGTTCCAATAATGGCCATAAATCTGCGTTTTAGAATGGTAAAAGCTTTCAATGTAGTCAGCTGTTGTATTGAGTCACGTCATCATCCTACACCGATCAAAGCGTATATACCCCTCTGTTTTAGCATTTAAAAAAGCATAAGATCATGTGAACTTTATTCTTGAAATACATGGCATCGTTTTTAGCAGTATAGAGTATACGTGCTCACGAAATTTTCTGAAATTCCTGCGTATTTGTCAAATCTGCATTTTATTTACTTCATAGTGATACGTATATGAGCACCATGTGAGTGCCATTAACAGGAGCAGAGTGTCCGGGTGACATGTCTGTTTCCCCTCATGAACCGATTTTGGACAGGCTTCTGAAGCAAAGTAATGGTCTACAGCATTATCTACAGCTAAATATAGAAACGTTGGTTATAACCAGTGGATATTTCGTACTACGTACATTTTATAATAAATAAAATATGACACTGACTGCAAGGTAAAGAGGAGGATGAGGAGGAGGATGAGAAGAATGAGGATGAGGAGAAGAAGAATGAGGAGGATGAGAAGGAAATCGAGAAGGAGATGAAGAATAAAGAGGAGGATTAGGAGGAAATTGAGAAGGAGATGAAGAATGAAGAAGATGATGAGGAGGAGGATGGGAAGGCAATAGAGAAGGAGATGAAGAATGAGGAGGAGGATAAGAAGAATGTGGAGGGGGATGAGAAGATTGAGGAAGAGGCTGAGAAGGAAATGGAGAAGGAGATCGAAAATGAGGAGGAGGATAAGAAGGATGAGGAGGAGGATGAGAAGAAGGAAATGGAGAAGGCGATGAAGAATGAGGCGGAGGATAAGAAGAATGAGGAGGAGAATGAGAAGAAGGAGGAGGAGAATGAGAAGGAGGAAATGGAGAAGGAGAATAAGGAGATAAAAAAAGAATTGGGGGCTACCGTTTTCTCCCGTGGGAGATCACGCCTTGCCTGAGGGGGCCGCTGTTCTATCCCTAAAGGGAGGGACGAAGTCTCCCTCAGAAGAAAGGGACTGCTGTTCTCTCCAGCTGGAGAGAACACCCTTTGCTGCTATGGCTGCAGGGGACTGCTGTTCATTCTTCTGAACACCCCTGCTACTTAAAATAAGAGGGTACTTGCTATTCTCTCCCTCACATTTTAGAGGGGAGAATACCACTCTCCTACCATTGGCTACATTAAGGATATATCTATAACACTGTCTTTTCTCTTTGCAGGATTGGAACAAGGTTGGTTTTGGGTGGTTCTTCTTCAGGCAGTAATACCTCTCATTATGTTTTGGGGGTTACTGTTAAAGCTCTTGTATGTTTAATTATTCTTGGAGCAAGAACCCTAGCCAAAGATAAATTGTGTTCAATAAACTCAAGTAAACTTGCCAAAGTGGTTCCTGTCTGAACTATCTTTTGTCTCTCTCTCTTTTTTCACTTCAAGCTGATTACTGCTTGCAGTCTTCCAGACCACCCGGGACAGTACCATTACATTTAAAAAAAGGGAAAAAACTTTAAAGGGATAGTTCACCCATATTTATTTTGTGGAACATAAAAGAAAATGTTTTGAAGACTGTTGCTATTTAAAGCTGTCTTGGGTACCAATGACTTCCATTGCATGAATGGAATAAAAAAAGAGAGAGATGTTTCTCAAATTATCTTCTTTTATGTTCCATAGTTTATGATAGGCCATTGTAGCCTAAATGTTTAAACTGTAATACATTTTAATGTTGAAACAAGTAAAAAATATTTATTTCTAATGCTTTCTATTTGTTATGTCTAATTAATGCTTTATCATTTAACACAAAAATAGCTTTAAATAACCTTTGGGGTGTTTTTTTTTTACAGCCAAATATAATTTAAGATTAGTAAATCAAGACATCATGTAATTAATAAGATATAATATTAATAAAGGTATAAACATAACGGTGCTGAAATTTTTCATCTGACTATTTGACACTGAAAGGTAGCTTTTGCCAGAATCATCATCAAATGTAATTAATACCTTAAACCATTAGTACAGACTGAGATTCTCCAGTTTAGTCTGCTACTTTGGGTTACTCTACAGACAACAGCAAATAAAATCACAGCATTCTGTGCAGAAAGAAGAAAGGGACGTCTGATTATATAACTTCACACCTGCTCTTTATTTGTTCTGTTATGTATAATTTACAATTACAATTGTACAATTTTCTGAAATGTAGAACTCACTTTTTGACAGGCTATCTTTGGTCCAAATGTACTTATTGATCTGTTCCAGGTCTTGTATTGCTGGAAAATCTCCAAACAGCACTGAAAGCAGAGTTCTACATTTCAGAAAATTGTACAATTGTAGTTGTATATTATACATAACAGAACAAAGAAAGAGCAGACGTTGACTGACGCTAGATAACCCAAGCCAAATCCAGTGTTACACAGCAACCACAAACTCAGTTCAAGTCCCATTGAAAATTACCTGAGCTCGCTTTTGCTGCATATAAGTGCAGTTCAGAAGGGATGAAAGAGGTGTTTCCGTGCCACCAACACATTCAAAACAAATATTAAAGCATAATCAAATTATTTACCCATGATTGATGTTTCTTTAACAAAACAAAACAAAAAACATTACTCATTTCTCTTTATTTCTTTTTAAGTAGAAAATCAAATGATCAAAAGATACATAGACCAGTAAGGAAGTGACCACACCCAAAATCTAGTGTGCCAAGTAAAAAAAAAAAAGGCAGTCACATCTCTGGTTCTTCTGGTGCATGCTCGACACAACAATATAGAACAATATAGAAAGAAAATGTATTATATGGGCATACTGATGCAAATATGACTCAAACCGGCGATGAGAATAAAGTCCCACTGCCACTATCGAGTTGTCAGACGAAAGAAAAAGATAGCAATGGACTACATATCTAGAACATTTTGAATACTTTGTGGATGCTAATGACATTATCGAAGAAAAAAAAAAGTATCAGTATATCAGCGTAATACGGGCACCCACTTATGGACTTTTTGCGTAGACTTATTGCACCAGTTAAACCTGGGACTATGGAATATGATGTTATCATGAACACACTGCAGGCACATTTTACCCCCAGGCCCATTATGATTGCAGAGAGGTTCACATTTTATAAAAGTAATCAAGCAGAGGGGGAAAGTGTCGCACAATATGTTGCAGTGTTAAATAAATTGTCAGAGCACTTAGAATTTGGCGACAATTTAAACAATGCACAAATTGGTTTGTGGCCTGAGTAGTGAGTCAATTCAGAGAAAGCTTAAGACCGAATCGACACACATATAAAAAAAAAAAGCTGTGGATATGGCAATGTCAATGGAGGCTGTGTCTAGAGAACAGTGTTTGGAATAATGGCGTTTAAAAGAACGGCGTTAGGTAACGACGTTATTTTTTCAGTAACGGGGTAATCGAACTAATTACTTTTCCCATCGTTACAACGCCGTTAACGTTACTGAACGTTAAATGCGCTGTGTTACTATGCATTGATTTAATAAACTATGTAATCCGAACGCACCCCTGACTCACACAGCGAGTGAGCAGGTGGGTTAATAACGAGATAAGCGATTATGATTGGCTAAGGCAGAGTCATGTGTTTCATGGTAGCCAATCAGAGCCAGTGTTTTTACACACGCGGCAGCGCCAGCGGCGCCAAACACGCACACTTAAACACACACTCACACACACGCAACAGCTACACAGAGATTCGCCACAGCGGCAGAAATGGCGAGTCAGGAGCAATCCGATGAAAAGTTGGCATTTTCAAGGTGGAGATATAAGCACTACTTCAAATTCATTGTGGTCAAAGGCAAGAACGTGCATGTAATGTGTACATGTAATGTGTGAGACACGCAGCTACAAAGCTAGTGGCCAAAAACACTTTTCTTACAAAGATAATACTTGGAAGTGCATGATAAAACTCTTGCTGTCTGTTGACGTGCAATAAATATCGAAAGTTATGTACGAACACCTGTCTGTTTTACTCATTTAAACTGAATTGTGAAAACTGCAAAAAATAAAAATAAATTCTCTGACATATCAACTTTTTTTTTTTTGTACAGTAACGCAAATAGTTACTTTCCCTGGTGACTAGTTACATTTATTATAGAGTAATTCAGTTACTTAACTCAGTTACTTTTTGGAACAAGTAGTGAGTAACTATAACTAATTACTTTTTAAAGTAACGTTCCCAACAGTGCTAGAGAATCACAGCATCTACACAACTCATTGAAAGTAAATGCCATGTCTCGGTCATCGGAAACGGCCAAGGAGTTTTAGATGTGAAAAGTCAGATCATATTAAAAATGTCCACATTGTAAGGTCCACATTCATCTAGGAGAAAATACCTAGAACTACAGAAAAAGGAAAAGGTGTAAGAAGAATTGGACAGGAAGAAAAGACCAATTCACAGGATGGATGCTAATAAGGAAAATAGTGATGAAGAGAAAAATTCTGACAAAGATGCCGTACTGATTTTACACAAAATGACAGTAACAGTGAACAATCCTCCAGGGGTGAACATTATGAAAAGCAAAACTGATTAAATTTCATCTGTAATAAAAGTGCAACCGATAATTGAGGGATTGCCAATTGAGATGTAAGTTGATATAGGCGCAGCAGTTTCTATTATCGCATCACGTCAGCTCCATCGATATTCCAATGAGTTATGGAACAAGTGCCACATGGGCTACAGTTTGTCAATTGTTTTTTGGATAACTTCCTGGTCACAGGAAAAGACTATGCTCATCATCTTACTAACCTGGAGTCTGTGTTAAATAGACTGGAGAAGTGTGGACTTTGTGTTAAAAGAGAGAAGAGTGAGTTTTTCAAAAGTTCACTGGAGTATCTTGGACATATGATCGATGCATCAGGGCTTCACAAATCCACAGACAAACTGTGCGCATAATTACACAATTCAGTATAGATATGCTAATGACCATGGAAATGCTGATGGGTTATCTCGACGCAGTGGAGGCGTACCTCATAAAAAAAAAAAATGGATGTACTTCCATTGTGTAGCAGTGACATCAGGAAGGAAACCTGAGCAGATCCGATTTGCTGTTGTGTAAAGGAAATGGTATCCACAGGATTTTTCCCACCTATCAAAGACTCAGAAAATGTACTAAAACCATATCTTACAAGGAAGGAGGAACTCTTACTAATGCAGAACTGTCTGATGTGGGGACAATGAGTCATTGTTCCACTGAATCTGAGACAATGAGTTTTAGAAGATTTACACATAGGACATCCAGGTCTAGTAAAAATGAAGGCTCTGGCATGTAGCTACATTTGGTGGCCAAATATTGATTCGCAAATTGAAAAAAAATCAAAGACCTGCATGTCTTGTCAACAAAATCAAAAATACTTTGAGGGTGTATAGGTTCATCAGAAAGTTTTCTGCCTTAAAGCTGCAGTCTGTAACTTTTGACGCTCTAGCGGTTAATAAACAGAACTGCTTGCGTCTTGCGGAAGAACATCGTAGCCGGAACTACTTCTCTCTGTTTATGTCTATGAAGAATCACAAAGGTACTGTGTTACTCCGCTGCGGTACCCCCGAAGCAATCTAAAATAGTCAGAATATAAACACTTTAGGTGCACCCTAGTGATTCAGGACAAGCTAAAAACACGGTTTGGAAAATGGATTCATGGTGTACTCACTTATTATATACATTTTTCTACATTTTGAACACAAACAAAGTTACGGACCGCAGCTCTGATTGGTTGTTTCTTAACAGGAGCGACGTATTTTCTGCAAATGGCAATAGGACCACTGGGAGGATTTTTTTCACAGATTCTTATATTCTACTGTCAGGACATAATGACAGGTTAAACAAATATGTAAAAAATATATTTTTACAAAAGTTACCTACTGCAGCTTTAATATCAGGGTGCAACATTCCATGTCTGCAACGAATGTATCTAGTAGTTGTTGAGGCACACTCAAAATGGCCAGAACTTCATGAGATGGACTCTACAGCATCATCCAAGATGATTCAAGTTCTGCGTGGTCTATTCAGTTGCTACGGTATACCTGAAAACCCAGTTAGCGACAATGGCCACTATTTACTTCAGAGGAGTTTGAAAGCAGTTTCTGAAAACAAATGGTGTAAAACATGTGCCCTTGGTACCATTTCATCCAACCACCAATTGACTGGCTGAGCGTTTTGTACAGACTTTAAACACTCACTAAAAGCAACAAAAGAACCAATACCACTACAACATAGATTCGACTCTTTCTTGCTACAGTACAGGAACACACCACATAGCATAACAAAAGAAACACCTGCTATTGTTACGGGCTGAACAAAACGTGAGACAAGCTTGTCCATTTGCTAGATTTTTTAGGAGACATGGTCAGAAACAGGCATGTGTCAGACAAAGGTAAACATGTATGTAGAAGACAAGTGAAGAGCAATCCGGTAAACAAGTGAGGGTCAGTAAACGGCAAGCGTAATCCAACAAAAAATCAGCCAAATCCTGCTGGAAAATGAAATCAGCATCTTCAAAAAGCTGGTCAGCAAAAAGAAGCATGAAGTGCTCCAAAGTTTCTTGGTAAATGGGTGCAGTGGCTTTGGTTTTCAAAAAACACAAGGGACAACCGCCAGCAGCTAACATTGTACCCCAAATCATCACAGACTGTGGAAACTTAACACTGGACTTAAAGCAACTTGGACTATGAGCTTCTCCACCCTTCCTCCAGAATCTATTACCTTGGTTTCCAAATGAAATACAAAACTTGCTCTCATATGAAAAGAGGACTTTGGACCACTCGGCAACAGTCCAGTTCTTCTTTTCCTTAGCCCAGGTAAGATGCCTCTGACGTTGTCTGTTGTTTAGGAGTGGTTTAATGAGGAGTATGACAACTGTAACCAAATTTGTTGACACGTCTGTATGCCTTGACCCCAGCCTCAGTCCATTCCTTGTGAAGTTCACTCAAATTCTTGAATCGATTTTGCTTGACAATCTTCACAAGGCTGTGCTCTCTTGGTTGGTTGTGCATCTTTTTCTTCCACACTTTTTCCTTCCACTCAGCTTTCTGTTAACAAGCTTGGATACAGCACTCTGTGAACAGCCAATCAGAATATCATCAAAAAGTTTATTTATTTTTATTCATTCATTACACACAGACTGATATATTTATGTTTATTTCTTTAATTTTGATGATTATAACTGACAACTAAGGAAAATCTCTCTCTCTCTCTCTCTCTCTCTCTCTCTCTCTCTCTCTATATATATATATATATATATATTAGTGGTTGGCCGTTATCGGTTGGGAGGTGGTTCTATACTAGACGAGCTATGATGACTTTCACCTTGATATTTTAGTGCAGATATGTATACCTAGCAAAATCTGTAGGGGGCGAAAACGAGTCTTTAAACCTGTGTGTATGCCTACTGTGAAATTACAACATCAAACGTGACGTGCTAACATGGATGCAGCTTAATCCGCCGGGTTTGCTTCAGGGAAATTTTAATATTTTTAAAGAAGCTTCCCAATGGAAACCTCGACAAGAAGCACGCCTGTTTCACACATACTCCGTCTGCAGTGCATATGCAGTCCGTATGCATTACATGTGTGGTGCAGAAGCAGCAAAATACGAAACGCATATGCACTGCAGACAGAGTATGTGTGTAACAGGCGTAAGGTTGTTTGCACCTTGTGCAATGTGGAATTCGTTTACAGCTTTCACAAGCAGTTTGTGATGCATTTTGGAAACAGGAGATGAACCCCTGGTCTAATGCACCACCTGTCTTGAGAAACCCGTTCTCAAAGACTTAACGCTACTTTTAGTCATTGTTTTATTTGGGTAGCACACATATTCTGAATGCCTTCAGCAGAATTCAAATGAGCCATTTTAATCTAGATTAATCTCTAATATATATACAAAGGTGCTGGTCATATAATTAGAATATCATCAAAAAGTTTTTTTTTTTTTTTCATTCATTACACACAGACTTGTTTATGTTTATGTTTATTTCTTTAATTTTGATGATTATAACTGACGCTTAAGGAAAATCCCAAATTCAGTATCTCAGAAAATTTTAAAATAACTTAAGACCAATACAAAGAAAGGATTTTAAAAAATCTTGGTCCACTAAAAAGTATGAAAATGTACATCACTCAATACTTAGTTTGGGCTCCTTTTGCCTAAATTACTGCAGCAATGCAGCGTGGCATGGAGTCGATCAGTCTGTGGCACTATTCAGGTGTTATGAGAGCCCAGGTTGCTCTGATAGCTCTTCTGCATTGTTGGGTCTGGCATATCGCATCTTCCTCTTCACAATACCCCATAGATTTTCTATGGGGTTAAGGTCAGGCGAGTCTGCTGGCTAATTAATTGTTAGGGCCTCGGCCCAGGGTAGAGCTGAAGGTTTGGAATCAGGAAAAATTCCTTTAAAAGGATACGGCTAAGAACCTAGCATTTGTACCAAGTCTTGCCTATCACACAGGGGCTACTGCTAGCTTACGCATAAGCTTGCTGAAAGAGCTGTCTCAACAGTTCTCTAGTAGTAACACCCTGTTTATATAGGTATCCGAGGATACATAGGTGGAGTGGCGCCCAAGATGAACGGGGCTTTTATCAACTCAAGAAAGGGCACGAAGCAACCACGCGAAGCCCTCCCCATATAGGATTTTAGAAAGAACGAAGAATACTAGCGTGCGAACTTACCACAGTGTGGATTTCAGAAAGTGTGCAAAGACTTCACATGCACACTTACAGTATTGTTCAAAATAATAGCAGTACAATGTGACTAACCAGAATAATCAAGGTTTTTCGTATATTTTTTTATTGCTACGTGGCAAACAAGTTACCAGTAGGTTCAGTAGATTCTCAGAAAACAAATGAGACCCAGCATTCATGATATGCACGCTCTTAAGGCTGTGCAATTGGGCAATTAGTTGAATTAGTTGAAAGGGGTGTGTTCAAAAAAATAGCAGTGTGGCATTCAATCACTGAGGTCATCAATTTTGTGAAGAAACAGGTGTGAATCAGGTGGCCCCTATTTAAGGATGAAGCCAACACTTGTTGAACATGCATTTGAAAGCTGAGGAAAATGGGTCGTTCAAGACATTGTTCAGAAGAACAGCGTACTTTGATTAAAAAGTTGATTAGAGAGGGGAAAACCTATAAAGAGGTGCAAAAAATGATAGGCTGTTCAGCTAAAATGATCTCCAATGCCTTAAAATGGAGAGCAAAACCAGAGAGACGTGGAAGAAAACGGAAGACAACCATCAAAATGGATAGAAGAATAACCAGAATGGCAAAGGCTCAGCCAATGATCACCTCCAGGATGATCAAAGACAGTCTGGAGTTACCTGTAAGTACTGTGACAGTTAGAAGACGTCTGTGTGAAGCTAATCTATTTTCAAGAATCCCCCGCAAAGTCCCTCTGTTAAAAAAAAGGCATGTGCAGAAGAGGTTACAATTTGCCAAAGAACACATCAACTGGCCTAAAGAGAAATGGAGGAACATTTTGTGGACTGATGAGAGTAAAATTGTTCTTTTTGGGTCACAGGCAGTTTGTGAGACGACCCCCAAACTCTGAATTCAAGCCACAGTACACAGTGAAGACAGTGAAGCATGGAGGTGCAAGCATCATGATATGGGCATGTTTCTCCTACTATGGTGTTGGGCCTATTTATCGCATACCAGGGATCATGGATCAGTTTGCATATGTTAAAATACTTGAAGAGGTAATGTTGCCCTATGCTGAAGAGGACATGCCCTTGAAATGGTTGTTTCAACAAGACAATGACCCAAAACACACTAGTAAACGGGCAAAGTCTTGGTTCCAAACCAACAAAATTAATGTTATGGAGTGGCCAGCCCAATCTCCAGACCTTAATCCAATTGAGAACTTGTGGGGTGATATCAAAAATGCTGTTTCTGAAGCAAAACCAAGAAATGTGAATGAATTGTGGAATGTTGTTAAAGAATTATTGAGTGGAATAACAGCTGAGAGGTGCCACAAGTTGGTTGACTCCATGCCACACAGATGTCAAGCAGTTTTAAAAAACTGTGGTCATACAACTAAATATTAGTTTAGTGATTCACAGGATTGCTAAATCCCAGAAAAAAAAAAGTGTTTGTACAAAATAGTTTTGAGTTTGTACAGTCAAAGGTAGACACTGCTATTTTTTTGAACACACCCCTTTCAACTAATTGCCCAATTGCACAGCCTTAAGAGCGTGCATATCATGAATGCTGGGTCTTGTTTGTTTTCTGAAAATCTACTGAACCTACTGGTAACTTGTTTGCCACGTAGCAATAAAAAATATACTAAAAACCTTGATTATTCTGGTTAGTCACATTGTACTGCTATTATTTTGAACAATACTGTACCATAAAATGGATTTTCAAATACTGTTCTAAGGAGGGGCTCTCGTGGCAATCCGATAGAGCAGCTCATAGATGGAATAGTGTATCTCAAAACAGTATGATTGAGAGTCATCAACTCGATCTATGGAAACAATACTGGAGCGCTCTGGGGAAAAAAGAGGGAACTTAGTCTCATTCGAGAGGAGAACTCCGGGCTCAGAGTAGCGCGCTCATAGGCAACCCTTTTGGAAAAAGGGGAGCGTTGCTAAATTACCACGAGAAACACCCAAAATAGCCCCTCATGTTCAGCCTACAGTAACCACAAGTTATCAAACAAGCACATCAAAGCACATTTTTGCAAATAGACATCAGTTTTGCCATGCTGATGTGTTACATTTGATGGCTTCAGTCACGGAAAATGAAAGAAAAACACTATAGTTAAAATACTTATATAGATTTTTATATATATTAAATATATCTATAGAATAATATCCAGAACATATCCAGACCAGATGGTGGATCAGCACCTAGAAAGGACCTCTACTGCCCTGAAAGACAGCGGAGACCATGACAACTAGAGCCCCAGATACAGATCCCCTGTAAAGATCTTGTCTCAGAGGACCACCAGGAAACAGATGATTCTTCTGCACAATCTGACTTTGCTGCAGCCTGGAATTGAACTACTGGTTTCGTCTGGTCAGAGGAGAACTGGCCCCCCAACTGAGCCTGGTTTCTCCCAAGGTTTTTTTCTCCATTCTGTCACCGATGGAGTTTCGGTTCCTTGCTGCTGTCGTCTCTGGCTTGCTTAGTTGGGGTCACTTCATCTACAGTGGTATCCTTGACTTGATTGCAAATAAATGCACAGACACTATTTAAACTGAACAGAGATTACATCACTGAATTCAATGATGAACTGCCTTTAACTATCCTTTTGCATTATTGACACACTGTTTTCCTAATGAATGTTGTTCAGTTGCTTTGATGCAATGTATTTTGTTTAAAGCGCTATATAAATAAAGGTGACTTGACTTGACTTTTTTAAAGACTATTTAAAATATTTAATATATTTAATATGTAATATTCACAGATGAAACTTTGGTACTTATGAAGTTATGTGCATTTCTTAGAACAATTTCAAGCAGGATAAATGTAATACCTGTGCCTGAGCCTGTGCTTATATTTTCTCTAAGCTACATGGTATTAAACCATATTTTAGATTTGATATATTTTTAAAAGGTGTGCAGTATAATTTATATTACATGAATTATTTACATTTATTCATTTAGCTGACGCTTTTATCCAAAGCGACTTACAATTGCTATATTAATGTCAGAGGTCGCACGACTCTGGAGCAACTAGGGGTTAAGTGTCTTGCTCAGGGACACATTGGTGCCTCACAGTGGATTCGAACCCAGGTCTCTCACACCAAAGGCATGCGTCTTATCCACTGTGCCAACACCACCCCAAAAATGTTATAGTATTTAAAATAAATTGTGGTTTACTTTGCATTGGATAATTAAAAGTGGTAGCCTATTTTAGGGTGGTAGGCTACATGGATTAATATGCAATGTCATTATTTTCATATATTATGCCTATATTTTAATTTATATTTTAAAATTCCTTTATTAAAACAACATGCATTTTTGTTATTCGTTACATGTCTTTTATTTTGATGGATTACTTCTTGGGAAAAAGACATTTGTCTGTAAACTGATTAAGAAATTGTTGCATGTTTAAACACTGTATGAAGCACTGTATAATTTCATTCACATTATTTATGCCTAATTAGCCTAAAACAAGAAAAGAATATATTAAACCTGCACAATTTAGCTAAATCTTTGAAACTTTAAAGAATGGACGGATTAAATTAATCAAGTTCTCTCATTATAATCAACAAAATGCACACAATGTAAAAAAGAGCTTTATTAACTGACAACTTAAGTGATTTTAAAGGGAGCCATCTTTACTTGCTTTAAGTGCTGGGCGATAGCATTTCACTAGCTAGGACCACGCCACAAACCAGCTATGCAACTGGGGAAGAGTAGAAAGAGGATGAAGGGGTCGAGGGAATGGGATGATGGTCAGGTTGATCAGGGCATCTTGAATTGATGGCTCAGGGAGACTGAGGGTGGGGGTACCGTCTCTAGCGTATATTTAGGTCAGACAATGAGGACCCCCTGATACTACCTGATAGAAATATAATGTGGGATAAGGTTGGCTGAATGGATGAGAAAGGGAGGGAAGGGTGGGTTCGAGAGAACGAGACTAGCAGAGCGGTATGAGGTGGCCCGGTATATATGGAGGTTTGGAAGTCAGGTGATTGTTTGAGGCATGGCCCTGCTCCCGAACTTTAGTTAACCTCACTTAACTCCATTTCACTAGCTAGGACCACACCACAAACCAGCTATGCAACTGGGGAAGAGTAGAAAGAGGATGAAGGGGTCGAAGGAATGGAATGATGGTCAGGTTGATCAGGGCATCTTGAACTGATGGCTCAGGGAGACTCAGGGTGGGGGTACCGTCTCTAGTGTATATTTAGACCAGACAATGAGGACCCCCAAAGTTGGGAAGAGTTGAGATACCTGAGCTCAGTATGCCTGTTCGTACGGAGAGGATGCAGAGGCTGATTAGTTCAGGCGTTAGATGGTTAACGTGGGTTTCTGATTTTCGAAAGCCTTTAAATATGAATGTGTTGGAAAGAGAGAAGCTGGGCAATCGCAGCCAGTGGTTATTCGAAGGAATAGTTGATCCCTCAAGTAGGTTTAAATGCACGTGGGGATCTGAGGAAGGAATGAGAGTGAGATGTTAAGTTGAAGATATACAGTGGGTCGGTTGATGGGAAGGAAGCTTTGAGACAGTTCTGGCCGGAGAGGTATCGTGAAGATCATGCTTGGAGCAAGGCAATTAAGAATGGCTTCTTGGGAAGCCTATTTGGTGTCTGGTCAGTGGTATGACCAGCGAGAGATGCATGTTTATTCCGGAGCCAAGTCTAACTTCTGGAATGGGAAACGAGACGAAAGTCGGTTTACGAGATTAAGGAGTCGTGGTATAGGAGTTGCTCGGAGGAGGAGTTGTTGTTGAGTAGATTAGCTGGCCTATGCATGAACTGCATAACTGCCAAACATAATCGTCCCTTGTTTATGTTTCCAATTTCTACTGCATCGTCTGAGCAGATGAGTAGAATCAGACTATTCAAACCCCCAAGGATGTTATATTATGACTATGGGACACATTTCATAATGCTGTGGAGACTGCTCTTGACTGTGAATTGTAGGAACTGAATTCCAGAGGCTGTTCAGAATTAACCGGGCAACCACCATATTAACTGCTGAAGTCTACTTAGGGTATTGCATCCGTATACAGCTCTTCTAGCAGTGGCCTGTCGACTATGTCAGGTTCTTGATAGGAGTGCGGAGGTGCTTTGCAAGTCAGTCTGCTGGTATCGTAGGGTTATGAGAGCAGGAGTTTCTCACGTGGCTCCATCACGGAATGCACAGGTGTGGTTTGATGCTGTGGTGGAGAATTCCCGTGACGTCATGTGTGAAGGAGAGTAGAGTTGCCGGAAGTGCCGGGGGCTCAAAGTTTGTCATGACAGAAGTTTAATTGAACTAAATATAGTTGAAATAACTGTTTGTTATCTGCACGATTGAACTGGATACCTTGGATTTAAGAGCGTGTTGAAGGCGACCCATGGTTCAGTTGTCCTCGGCTCTGGATTCTAGAAGACGTGCAATGAGAGCGCTTAGGAGGCGTGAGAGAGCGGCCGCGACGGGAGCGGGAATTCAGTTTCGGCGTTCACCGCGCTAATGAAGATGGCGAATTCGGCCCGCGGATCTCACTGACGGAGAGCAAGGAGGTTGGGCTCAGGATCCGCCTGAGATGAGTGTGTGAGTGGGCGCTCGAGGCCCAGAATGTGGATGATCGAACGCAAACGCTCTGAAAGAGACTGTGATCAGAATGATGAGAGGTGATCGTCGAGTGTCGCCAGTGACGATGAATCAAACAGCGCGCCGTTCAGACCAGGCAAGTACACCTGTCCTTCGAGAGAACGAGACTAGCAGAGCGGTATGAGTTGGCCCGGTATATATGGAGGTTTGGAAGTCAGGTGATTGTTTGAGGCGTGGCCCTTCTCCCGAACTTTAGTTAACCACACTTAACTCCATATGGCCTAAAAAATAAATAAATCAGATTTATAATTTAAATCGGTTTTTAAATCAATATTCAAATGACAAAGAAATTTTTCAAATATTTTTAATATATTTATACATTTATAACTGAGACAAGATGATAAAAAACTGTAATGTTATTATCTTAATACTGGAAAGACCTTTATTTTATTTTTTTATTATTTGTTTAAAATAGCCCATCATATATCTAACCATCCACTCCCGTTACGAACTGTTCAGATTCAAACTGCCAGCTCCGCAGTGAGTCAGTGTCATGGACGGAGGACAGAGCAAGTGGAAATATATTTTCTAGTTTATATATCTCGTTATGCCGCTGGTTTAGGTTTTTTTTTTTCTTATATAACTTATTTGTAGAGCAGACACTGTCTGTAGAGTTTCAAAGTGGCTTAGGCTATTGTGTGTAAACTTTTTTTCCCTAACACATGCCAAACCAATAACATTGTAAGCATTAAATCTTTAATTGCTGCTTTCTGCTGTGCAAATTTTGTTTGAGAGGAAAATAACAGTACATTTTTGTCAGTTATTTTATCTTAACAGATCGATTAATTTCCTCAAGATTTCAAAATCAAATATCCTACTGATAATATAGTAGCACTGTAAGATTACATTTGATTGAGGCGAATACAACTTATTGATCATGAGCCCAATATTTTGCAAGGCAGGAAAACATCCATTCTAATTGAAGGAAGACGTATTTCATTGAACAAATGCTGTCAAATAGAGAGAGAGAGAGAGAGAAAGAAACTAGTCTAGGGCTATTTAAACTTGGAGCTCATTATATTAAAGTACAAATCCAGACACCAGAAATGTTAGGCATTTTATGAATAATGAAATGTTATGAAAAGTATGCATTTTATTTATTCACATGCTGTATGGTTGAAATTATATTTTAGTTCACAACTTTAAGTTCCATTGTTTAAAAAAATGCTTTATTGGCTAACGTTTCATAAACCTTCAGTTGTTATGCTCTAAAATCCAATGCCATTTGTAATTTCACAGTATTTTCACCACCTAAATCACTAACCTTTAAAGTAACAATTCTATAATGGTCAAATTTACTCAGGCCAATTGTATTTTTTAATGACATTGTATTATTTATTTATTTATTTATTTTTTTTATAATTGTAGCCTACATAAATACGTGAAGCAAAACAAATATTTGGATCGTCCCTTATTTTTTACCTTATCTTCTTAAAGAATAAACACTTATTTTCTACAAGAATAAACATGGTAACATATTACTAATTCATATAGAAATAATTTAAGCAGTTAAAACCTATTTTTTTACTTGAATTTAAATACTATTAAAGTTTAAAATCTCAAGGTGTTTATAAATTAAAAAGGATAAAATGTCACAGTGCATGTTAAATAGCCTAAATGAACTTGTGTTAACAATATAATTAGAACTAACAAATTAAAAACAATTTTTTTACATGAACAATTCCTGTATAAAATGGGAAAGCAACCTTTATATCAAACATTTTTAAATCGTCCACAGCTGAGCATCGCGGTAGAAGGATCTGCGCCAAGAGCACGCAAAGTGAATATGCTGCACAAAGTCATTTTCTACGGAAGTTCTAAGCGACCATGCATTATAATTTTTTTCCTTTTTGTTTTCTCTTTATAACGACTTAATTTTCTCGTTATCTCGACATAACGAAGTTCATTTTCTTGTTATAACGACTTATTTTTCTCGTTATCTCGACATAACGAAAGTTTGTTTTCTCGTTATAACGACATGACAGTTTTACTGTTGCTATAATAACGAACTCAACTTTGACAGGCATCTGATGGACAACCACCAATATAAATAAAGGCTGATCAATCACTGTTGATTTTTCCAGAGACAGTAGGCTACAACTAACGTTTTGTTTTTGTAATTAACATGTTTAAATGGCAACACCGCGCCATTAGAGCTGCTTGGATTAAACTCACTTTTCATTTTCCCTTTATTTGAAATAAAATTATATATCATTTGTAATTTGTAGTAGTCATTATATGATGTGGCAGATATCATGTGTGTTACAAGCTTCTGTTTGAAAAGAGCATTCATGTGTACGTGTAGTGTATGTGTGTGTAGAAAAAACGATTACAACATTATAGAACAAAACTGAATTAAATTAGCCTATGGATTTTACATATACATCACATTTCTCATCAATATGGTTAACAATAAAGATTAGTAATAAGGAAAAGAAGCACATCAGCCTACATCGTTAAATCCCGTCCTACTGTAGATAAACAGAATACAGTGATGTCAACCTTGGTTTTGATAAGCAGTTATTTTATGACACAGAACGCGTTGGTGAAACTCATGCATCTAGCAGGAACTTAATACACAAAATATTCATATTGATTCAAGCATTTAACATTTATGAATTAATTAAATGTCAGTAATGAACAAGACTGCACAAATTGTAGCGATCACGAGGAAGGTCCACGTACAGTAAAGTGGACAGTGTACAACACCCCATCAGTTATATTCAGGTCTATAGTGCCACCTGCTGGCGCAGTTTTGTAACTTCTTAGAGAAAACTAAGTCGTTATAACGAGAAAACGAACTTCGTTATGTCGAGATAACGAGAAAATTAAGTCGTTATAACGAGAAAACGACCCTCGTTATGTCGAGATAACGAGAAAATTAAGTCGTTATAACGAGAAAACAAAAAGAAAAAAATATATATAATGCATGGCCGCTTAGAACTTCCGTAATTTTCAGATGAAGAAAAAAAAAAAAAAAAAACCTTGATAGCCTATACGCAGGCTCTGCTCTGAAGTATATAATAATTATAATTACTGTTAACCCAGAGTAACACATTTTAATGAATTAATCGCCTATTTTCATTTGCTGCATGTTTTCTTTCTTTATTTGTCTTATAACATGCTAAAAAATAAATTAATAGCGTATAGGTTGCATTTTAACAGATTAATCACCTATTTTCATTTAATGCATGTTTTTTTTTTTTTTTTGATATTATATAATTCATGTATAAGTTGCATTTTATTACATTTAGAAATAATAACGGCAATGTTATAATGTACCAACAGGATGAATTTAGTTCCCTTCACTTTTCAATAAATTATTTAAATTTAACAAATATATCAGAACAAAACAATAATTAAAATATATAATTCTAATGGATAAATATAATTGCAGTATATAATAATATAGGCTTAGGTATAAACAAACAAAATATAATAATAATTTAAAGCTAATCATAAGGTAAGGTTGGGCTCTCTCACTCGGTATAAATCCAAACGTTTCCATATTCGTGATGTTGCCCATTTGAAGCTAACTATTATTCATGAGGTAAAATAGGCTTTGTAGTTCACGGGTGTTTCAGTATCGATGGAAAAAAAATCATAATTAACAATATGTGGAGTAAGTTGACCGCTGCTAATGCTGAATGTCACGGTGAACGACTGCTGTTTTCCAGGCACTAGCGCGATCAAACAACTGAAACAAAAAATACAAAATTTTTGGTCGTACATAAGGCATAATTCCAAAATGCAAAGTGTTAGTAGTTTGAACAAATCAGGAATAATAACAGAGTTAATAATAATTATTGCTAAATGCTGCACCGTTCTCATTTCGCTCTGCATATGGAACTTGAAGACTTTTTTTTAAACCAATAATAAACTGAAATGAAAATGAAATGAAAACATTTAGCTTTTTATCCGTGTATATATATATATATATTACATAAATATTTATTTGAAAATGTAATGAATGTGTTGAAAATGTAATGAACATCTATTGTTTATTCAGTTTTGTGGGAAATTACAATATATAGTATACAATGTATGAACATTTTGAATGTCACGGGTAGAAAAACCAGGATGTTGATAAGTTGAATTTTAAAAATGAAGATAATCCTTGAGGAAACAATGAAAATCACAGGTAAACACATATAAACACAAGAAAAAGAACTGAACAAACTGAAGATAATATTTACAAAGGATAAAAAGGGATAAAACAAGAGAAACGTGCAACATAAGCAGTGTCACTTGGTGTGAAGAAGCAAATACATAGAACACAGGAAC